>NC_081410.1:260676436-261006436 GCF_030272615.1 Cryptomeria japonica
AAGAAGAGACCCCAGAGGTAGATTTCTACCCACTCATCCTAATCATGCAAAAGATAATTTCCCAGATATAAATCCTTTTGCTGAACTTTACCAAGCCCCACAAAATTTGAATCACCCTGAATCTAAATTTTCAAAAGGTAGTCTTCAATTCCTTTTTGGTCCACAAGAAGAAGAATTTCCTATAGTAACAACCCCCACAAGTCCAATGCAAGGGAACCCTCCTCCTAGTGGGAATAATCCACCACCACCACCAGGTCCAACATTTGAGTTTCCCATCTCTGATCAGCATGATAATGCTAACCTCAAGAACATTCTATCATCTTCACTCCCTAAATTTTATGGGTTGGTGACAGAGGATCCGAATACATTTCTGTTTGAGTTTGATGTAATCTGTAGGAGTTTTAACTATACTACATATGCCCATAGACTCAAACATTTTCCTACCACTTTGAAGGAGTCATCCTTGAGATGGTTTATGAGCTTGGGTAGTAGCACAATCAATACATGGGATGAGATGAAATGGTTGTTTCTTGCAAAATACAAAGATTATTGTAGAGGCACTGATCATCATGGGGATGATATCTTTAGAATGACACAAACTGAAGATGAGAGTCTTGAAGATTTTCTAGAAAGGTTTTTGTTTAGTGTCAAGAAGTCCAAGCATAGTACTCTGAATGAAGATTCTCTCAAATTGATATTTTTGAGGGGTATCAGTGATGAATGCACTAATTCCTTAGATCTTATGGGAGGAGGTGACATTACACAATCTACTGGGGCTAAAATAGGACAAATTTGCAAAAAGTATTCCAGATCTACATCTAAGAAGAACAGGAGATTTAAGCCAGGGGCACCATTATCAGCATCTAGAACTGGAGTTTCTAGATTGGAACTTAGTCATCTATTAAAAGAATTCAATGAGGACATAATAAACAATATGGCTACCCAGTTGGATACATTGGCAGCTAAGAAGAAGCATGAGGAAGTTGATGCATTCCTTGCAGAATTTTGTCCTCATTGTAAACAACAGAAGAAAGATTGCATATGTAAGATGGTTGCAAATGTGGAAATACCTGACTTCAAACCAAGTCAAGGTGAAGATGAGCAAGTCTTCTATGTTTCTCAAAGAAGACCAAATTTTCAAAGACAAGGTATGCCACCTGATCCACTTTCTTTTTCTGGTTATAGTGGTAATTCTTATGCACCAAACAACTAATGGCAACCACAGTATTCTCAAAATTTTGGTAACTATCCACATTGGTACGGGTCATAAGGCCAAGGGCGGCAATTTGCTAATCAAGTTCCATAGTGGCAGCAACTACAGGGGAACTGGTATCCACCTCAGGATCAAGGGAACCAATTTCAAGGGAATTGGCAACCTACCTCTCAATGGAGGGGGAACCAATCATGGCCAGCCCAATCTTCTGGATATCAGCCTCCTGTTCAGCAGCCACAACCTCTTGCTTTAATGCCTCCTCCTGCAGCCACTGCTATGCCGCCTAAACAACACAGTTACCTACTCAACCATTTCCAAATCCAAATATCAAATCTCAGCAACAACAACAAGCTTATACAGCTGATGTTAATCAATACCCAGCCTATTCTTTATCACTAGATGACATACACCTCTGATCTGGAACAACTTTACCTAATCCCTCTCATCCAGTTATCATTGAGGTACAGGAGGAGCAAGAAATTTCTAATTCAATAGATACAATACCCCAGAGTCAAATATTGCCACTATTTCCCCATAGATTGCAAGACAAAGAAGTTCCCATTGAACAACAACAAAGCTTTGATATTATTGATCAACTGAAGAACATTTGTGTTAAAATTCTATTGTTGCAAGCAATAAAGGATGTGCCTATATATGGTAAGGCATTGAGAGAGGCATGCCTAAAGAAACCTGGTAGGAAGAAAAAGGATCCACAAGCAATGCATGTTATGGGTCAATTGGCTGATATCATGTTAGGTAAAATTGCAATTCCAAAGTATTCTGATCCAGGTAATCCTGTTGTGAGTATAGTCATTAATGGCAGTCAAATAAAGAATGTTTTGATTGATTTAGGAGTAGCCATTAATGTAATGACAAGGGAAGTAATGAAACATCTAGAGATCAATAGTTTAAGGGCTACACCCATAGTTCTACAATTTGCTGATGGCTCTACAGTGAGACCCGACGGTATCATAGAGGATGTCGTAGTTATTCTAGATTCTTGGGAATATCCTGCAGATTTTATGATTCTATCTCCAAAAGAAACATTGGGAGGATATCCGGTCATTTTGGGTAGACCTTGGCTTTCCACAGCTGATGCATATATTGGGTGTAGACTAGGAGACATGAATATTTCAGATGGGAGTTCTACAAAAACATTAACCTTGTATTCTCCAGCACAACCACAGCTTGAGCAGCAACAAGCTGTTTGGCCTATCTTGGGGGAGGAATCTAAAGAAATTGACTCTATTAATCACCTTATGATGATTAATCGAGGACCACTCATGCAGTTATATGATGAGGAATCAATTCTTTATAAAATACTAATAAATGAATTTATAAAAGAGCAAAAATTGCAGGAATTGGTTCCAAATATTACAGGTTTAGACTTTCCTGCAGCCATTGATATTTTGCATACTCTGTTGCCGCAGGAATTATCTTTTTCTCATTTTTTTGATATAAACCAGATTGATCTTACTATTAAGATAGAGGTGGAATTGAATAAATATTTGAATATCAATAGAGATCTATTGGATACTCAAAAAGAGGGCCTTGTAGACTTGCTGAAACTCCATAAAAATGTTTTTGCATGGGATTACAAGGATATGAGTGGGATTGATCCAACAGTTTGTACTCACCGTATTTACATAAAGGATGATTGTTGCCCACTTAGACAGCCGCAAAGAAGAATCAATCCTGCCTTGAAGGAGATATTTAAAGAAGAATTACAGAAATTGTTGAAAGCTGGGTTTATCTATCCTATCTCTGACAGTCAATGGGTATCACCTCTGGTGATAGTGCCTAAAAAAGGAGGCAAATGGAGGGTGTGTTGATTATAGAGCTCTGAATTTAGCAACAAGAAAAGATCATTTTCCATTGCCATTTGTGGATCAGGTATTAGATTCTCTTGCTGGTAAGAGATATTTTTCGTTCCTTGATGGATTTAGTGGCTACAATCAGATACAGATAGCCCCAAAGGATCAAGAGAAGACAACATTTGCTTGCCCATGGGGCACGTATGCATATTTTGTTCTTCCTTTTGGGTTGTGTAATGCTCTAGCCACTTTTCAAAGGGCAGTGATCAGTATTTTTTCTGATAATTCTCAAGATATTATGGAAATTTACATGGATGACTTCACAACTTATGGTTCTGAATTTGATCAAGCATTGGGTAATTTGAAGAAAGTTTTGCAGCGATGTGAAGACTACAATTTATCTTTAAATATTGAGAAGTGTTTTATTATGATGGAAGAAGGAATAGTCCTTGGTCATCATATATCTGTACAAGGCATACAGGTGGATCCAGCAAAGGTTGAGGTCATTCAGCATATTAATGACCCAATGAAGCAAAAAGATGTGAGAAGTTTTCTTTGTCATGTTGGATACTACAGAAGGTTTATCAAAGATTTCAGTAAAATTGCAAGTCCCTTATATTCACTGCTTACCAAAGATGCATAATTTAAATGGACCCCAACATGCAATGAAGCTTTCTTAAAGCTTAAGCATGCTTTGACTTAAGCATGCTTTGACTCAAGCACCAGTTCTTAAGGGGCCAAATTGGTCTTTACCATTCCAAATCCATACAGATGCATTTGATTATGCAATAGGAGCAGTGCTAGGCCAAAGAATTGACAAATTGGAAAATGCAATATATTATATTAGTAAGAATTTGCAAGGACCTGAATTGAATTATATAATTACTGAAAAGGAAATGCTAGCTGTCATATATTCACTTAACAAATTTAGACACTATATCATAGGGTATCCCATATTTGTGCATATAGATCATACCGCAATAAGATATCTCATGAATAAGCTATCAATCACTAGTAGATTAGCTCACTGGCTATTGTTGATGCAAGAATTTGATATCACGGTTGTTGATAAGCCAGGGAAGTCTAATGTGGTTGCAGATTACCTTTCACATCTTCAATTGCAGGAAGATTCCACAATAATAGATGAAACTTTTCCAGATGAACATTTGTTTCTCATACAGGCTCACACCCCTTGGTATGTTGATATTGCCAACTATCTAGCTACAGCTAAGATGCCAATTTATTTCTCTCCTAGGGAAAAAAGGTTGCTAGTTGAAAAAAGTTTTAACTTTTCATGGATTGTTGATTGTCTATTTTATACTAGACCTGACCAAGTCATGCGAAGATGTGTCAGAGAAGATGAAACATATGACATCTTGCATGCATGCCGTGATGAACCATGTGGAGGTCATTTTGCTGCCAAAAGAACAGCACTAAAAATACTTAATACAAGATACTATTGGCCCACATTACAGAAGGATGCAACTCAGTACACAAGGAAATATGACAGATGTCAGCGAATGGGCAAACCTACAAAATCTAATGAAATGCCACTATATCCTCAAATATCAGTTGCACCATTTGACAAATGCGGATTAGATTTTGTTGGCCCAATTGATCCCCCTTCTAATGGCAAATCTTATATCTTGGTATGTACAGACTATGTAACAAAATGGGTAGAAGCTACAACCATGAAACATGCAAGAGATAATAAGGTGGCTGAGTTTCTCTATGAGGAGATATTTACAAGATATGGAGTACTAAGGGAAATTGTCTCTGACCAAGGACCTCAATTTACTTCAATATTGATAAAGGAATTGGTCAATGAATACAATATAAGACATAGGAAATCTACTCCATATCATCCACAGTCTAATGGATAGGTAGAAGTTACAAATAGAGAGTTTGAGGCTATTCTTACAAAAATAGTGTCTGTTCATAGGAAAGATTGGTCTCATCGGCTTTCAGAAGCAATTTGGGCATATAGAACAACTTGGAAAACACCAATTGGTTTCACACCTTTTGAGATGGTTTATGGCAAAACAACAATGATGCCTATTGAATTTGAGCATAAAACTTTGAGAACAGCTTTGCAATTAAATATGACATTGTCTGAAGCACAGAAAGAACGCATTCAATAATTAAATTCTCTAGATGAATGGAGAAAGACAGTTGTTCACTAGACACAACTGATTCAAAATCAAAGAGCAAAATGGCATGATAAATATATCAGGGAAAAGAAATTCGAATTTGGTGACTAGGCACTACTTTATGATTCCAGATATAAAGATACTATGGGAAAGCTTCAAACCAAGTGGTTAGGTCCTTATGAGATAGAAGAAGTTTTCCAAAATGGAGCAGTCTATTTGTCTACAATTGATCCTGTTCAATTTAAACTCTTAGTAAATGGGCACCAACTAAGACTATATCATAAGCCAGCTACTAAAGAAGATTTCCTATAGCGGTTTGTTCCATAAAGTGACATAAAGGTTCCTGCAGCCACTGAAAAGGTTCCTGCAGCCACTTAAAAGGTTCCTGCAGCAACTGATAAGGATTCTACAGCAACTCATGAGCTTCCTGTTGCAATTAAGCAAGCTAATAAAGGTAATGTTCCTGCAACCTCTGTAGTGAACATATTTGCCAGTTCATAATAAAATATTTCCATTTTATATGGGAATATTCTTCTTCGTGCATAAAATCCCATCCACGACATTCCATCCCACGTTCTTACCTATCATTTCATTTCATTTTGCCTTCATTTTTGTGCAATGCAGGTACATGTATATTGTATTTTATTTTAATTATGCATTTATTAGTTCATTATGATTATATCCTGTTTAAATCCGCTCCACTACCTGAAATCTTGTCAGCTTGTGTGGACACGTGCTAGGTTAAGTTGGGGGGTACTTTATGGTTCGTTTTCCAATATGATTAATTATCAGTCGTTTTTGGTACCCCAAATTGATCTACTCCCCATAATTACTGATTATGTTATTATTTCACACAAGTGAATAATAAAGTCTGCTGCCAGACTTAAGATATGTAAAGAGATTTCATTTTTTTAGCAATACTGTCAAATATTTTGGTTCAGCTGCAGAGAGAAAAATATCAAAGTAAAAGATAGGCGGTGATCTAATTCACCATGAGCCAACGGTCCATGAAGGGTTGCTGTAGGATGGTGTTTGTGAGCATTATTTCCAAAACCACAGCTGGTTGGATTACTTCTTGAAAATCAGGGATTACAATGAAGAAATTGCGGTAGAATTCATGCATTCCTTTGATGAAGGAGAAGCTACGGTTAAAGGCTTGAGGGTAATTGCTATGGAATAGCGAATAGAAAAAGTAATAGGGTTGCTGCAGGAAGGAGAACTCTTTCCGGAATCAAAAGATGCAAGGAGTGCTAGGGAAAAGTTCACAACTCCCACTGATGGACCCTTAATGGTGGATAGACAAGGAACTAGAAGGGTTTCTCTACTAGCACATTGGCCTCAAGTAGTTTTGTATGTTATGAAATACATTACATGTGAAGGGTGGTATTCAAACCTGCATTCACCTCATTTTAAGTTACTTAGCCATCTGCGGCATGGCCGGCGAGTTAATGTACCTAATTTCTTATACCATCTCATTTCTACAAGTGCTAAGGAGATGCAAAAGAACGGAAATCGCTCCATTAGCCATCATGGATTGGTTAAGCTACTTGTACAGCGGTCCCTGAGAGATGTTTCACAAATAGAATGGGGTGTATTTGAGGATATACAACAATTTAGGGTTGATGATGCCCCTGTTGCAGATAATTTGCCAGTTGAAGAAGAAAATGTTGCAGATAATCCACCTATTGAAGATGAGGGTTTATTTGTTGCTGAAGGAGCCACAGTTATTATGGAAGAAAATATTGAATCAGAACCAATTAAAGAACAACCCTTTACTTCTCTTCAAAGAGATTCGCCAGTTTTGCGAAGGAAGGGAAAAGAGTTAGAAATGGGTGAAACAAAGGAAGAATTTGTTACTCAGTCGTAGGTAACTCAGATTCCTCCTGCAGCCAAGAGGCGTAGGACAAAAATAAAAGCTCCTATAGCCATTCCAAAAGTGTATGTGAGAAGAACACGAAGGAGGACATAGAAGACTCAACCTGTGGGTAATCCAGCAGAGGTTATTGCAATAGAAAAATCGGAAGAAGGAAGCCCTATGGAGGATGAAATTCAAGAAAATGTTGTGGAGATTCAAGAAAATGTTGTTGAGGATAAACTAGAAAATCTTGCTTCTGTGGCACTACAATTTGAAGAAAATGTTGAAGATGTTCTACAACAGCCTGAGGAAAATATGGCAGGTATTCCAGCTCAGAATGAGGAGTTTATTAAAGAAATCCCGCAATCTAAGGTAGTACCTATAAGACCTCCTTCATCCCTAAGTATTTTATCTATTGCTTTAACATTTTATAGACAATGGGAAATGGAGAAGGATAGGTTGCAAGGGATTATTGATAAACAGCAAAAAGAGATTGAAAAGAGAGATAACAGAATTGAAGAATTAGAAGCTAAGGTAGAAATAATTTATGGTATAGTTCCTGAGTTGATGCAATGTAGGGCACCTCCAAGAATTTATGTAGTACATTTGAAAGAGCGGTACCTGAACTTCAAATTAAACTGCATTGTTAGGGACCTTAATCCTTCCTTAGAAACACCTGAAGAATTCTTTTTTGCTTATCAGACCTCTCCACCTGCTGTGAAAAATTTGCTATGTGAATTATATTTACATAACTATGTTGTACCTTCAGACAGGGAGTGGAATCCTTTATTGTATATTGGGGATATCCATATCAGAGCTTTAATGTCATGGATCCAAAATGAGATTATCATAGGGCCACAAGCCAGGGAGTATGAAAAATTAGAATTTGACTGTCCATTGCCATTAAGAAGGGAGTCACAAGAACCAAGGGTTCTTTATTATGATTGGAAAAAGTTACTAATAAGAGATGATGTTAATAAAATAGTGCTTCCAATGAGAGAAGAAGTTTATCAAGCATATGAGCATTTGGTTCAAACTAGCAGGGCAGCTGCAATGGAAGGGTTAACTCGGCACTGGAATAATCTACCAGAACATTTAAAATAGGGAGAACCTTACTCACTACAAAATTTTCATGCATCCATGCAAAGAGCCCCCAAATACATACAGTTAGGTAGGGAGAAAGCCAACAACTAGCTACCATTGATCTTTCAACCTCTGATCCTTATGTGGCCACTCTTGGCATGCCAGCCAATAGAACAGAATTATGATGTATTCACAGAAGAAATAGCTAGATGGGTCAAGCTGGAAAAAATGAAAGGATTTTATTGGAACTTGGCTTCAGGGGGGACAGGTCAAGGCACTGTTGGTGATTTAAGGGTTATAGTGAGAATAAAAAAATTTCCTTTTGCTATAGGATCAGCAAACTCTTAAAGTTGGGGGGCATGATAAGTTGATACTTTGTCATGTTTTTACCATAAAAACTCTTAGGTTTTTGACATCTTTTGGGTTGCATTATGGTAGTAAAGTATTGTGAATTGACTATATGTATTCCATGTGTAAACCTGAACTTATGAAATCATGTTTGAACATTGTCGGTCTATTCCTGCAGCCATACCAATTTATTCTTGCAGCCAAGTGGTTTATTCCTATTGTTATGCGGATTATTTGGCATAATGTTATATGTGAGTTAATGAATGTATTAATTAAGTAAAATACGTATGCATGTCCTTGTATGTTGTTCTTGTTTAGTGCAGATAATAAATGATGCCATGATGGATGTTCTCCTTTCGCACCTAAGGAATGAAGAATCACATATGAGATAACTGGAGATCAAATTGAAGAAGAGCCAAGCGAGCACAAGATATGGCATAACCAAAGCATCCATACATCACTATGGGAGTTTAACTCTAGTGGGCATTGAATTCACAAAATATCGCTACGGCGTGCAAAGACTATGGTTCAGGTCAGATCCAAGTTTCCTTTAGCCAAGCTCTAGTTATCTTCTTCATCTGTCAATCATCCGCCTCTTCTTCTGGGTGTGATTTGAGTTGTCCATTATAGTTGACCTTTTCTTTATAATAAGCTCTTCCTTTTTCTTAGAGGTTAGACAGAATAGAAAGGAATAGAGCAGAGAATTGTGAGAGGCATTTTGGAGTTTTTTTTTTAGAACATGTAATCATTTTTAGGAAGAAATGAATGAAAAATATGTTGTTCTGATCTGTTAAAAGTATTTTGTTGGAAGCTTGATATCACTCATCCAAGGGGCCCCACTTGGTGAGTGATCCTATGTTTATGTTTATTGAAATTATTTTTTCTTTAGTTGCAGTAGAAGTTCATGCCTAGATTGTTCCTGCACCCACTAGAAATAGATCCACTGACTGTTCCTGCAGCCAAGCCAGTATAGAGTCATTTCCGTTATTTACATTAGATCATTCTACCATAGTTTTTATAAATTTTCATGTAGCCTTCTATGATTTCCATTCTTTCTTTTCCTTTCTACATAATGTTAAGTTACTACAGCAATGCAAAATAGCCATTGAAGGAGCTTAGTGCATATATAGTGCAGACCCATTTCAAGTTTTATGTCCCTAGGTTGATAACTAAATGAACACTAGCCATGAAAATAGTAACTTTACCAAATGAATGTCCAAACTTCAGATTGAGATTTCAATTAGAGTTATTATTATTATAGTTAGTAGACATCTCCCATTGATTGAAGGATTAAAAAGAATGGTTCAAAGTGATAAACTTGGTGTTGATATCTTGTGTGGTATTTCTCATATTGTTGATTCTATCATTATTCCCATGAAGAGTTGTGATGAAGCCCTAGGTTATATACAACCTCTTAGTCATGTTAATCATTCCATTCCTTTGACTAATCCTATGGCTAGTGTCCCTACATTTACATCAAACATCATGGCTACCTCTACACAAAATGTCATACCTATGAATGTTAGTCAAGGGGGAAAATCCTCTTCTTTCATTCCTCCTACCATGAGTCTTACATGTCTTACCCAATCTTCTCCTATACCTATGATGTTAGTCAAGGTGGTAACTCCTCTTCTTTCATTCCTCCTACCACGAGTCTTCCATTTGTTACCCAATCTTCTCCCATACCTACCTATCATAATACTCCACCTCCTTATTCTCAACCCCCACCTTCCTATAATAATAACCCTCATTATTCTCAACCCCTTCCTTCATTCAACAATGTTACCCCTCCTTCTCAATCCAACATGTATAATTTCAATCCTTCTACTGAAGCTACCATCAATAATCTAGCCCAAACATTGTCTTCCTTGCAACAACAAATAGCTTCTATGAATCAATCTAAGTATAATGTGCCCACATTTGATGTAGTGTTCCCATTATCCAATGACATTGTCTGAGTTGTCCCTCCTAAACATGTAGAAGTCCCTCAATTAGAGCTTTATAATGGAAAAGGTGATCCCTTGACTCATGTTAAAATATTTCAAACTTTGTGTAGTGACTTTGATCATCACCAAAGATTGTTGGCTAAATTGTTTACTAGAACATTAAAGGATAAAGCTTTGCAATGGTATTATTCTTTGCCTCCTTATTATATTACTTCTTTTCAACAATTGGCTAATTCTTTTACTCAACAATTTCACAATAATATTGGTCCTAAGATTACTTTGACTCGTTTGATGCATTGTAAGCAAGGTGTTAAAGAAAAAGTGACTGATTTATTGGTAGATATAAGCATTTCTCAAATTTCTTTTCCTATGCTTGATCAAGATATTCAAAATATTTTTATTTCTAATTTACAAAAAGATATTAGGGATAAACTTCTCTTTTCTGAGTTTACTTCCTTTACGCAGTTGTGCACAATACTTCACAACTATCATCTTATTGTGGGTCAATTGGAACAATCATCATCTTTAATGGCTCCAAGTGATAAAAGTGAAATTTCTCAACAACCATTTGCAAAGTTCAAACCAAATAAGGGATTCATCAAATTCAATCATAACAACAACACTCAAGTGGTAGCCGCAACATGTGTGCCTCCTTTGTCCAAATACTTTAGAAAAGAATTCATTCCTCTTAATGAATCTTTGCATAGTATTATGTCTCAATTGTTACAAAGGAATGTGTTGAAACTTTCCCCTACCAAACCAATAGATCCATCTAAGACATCCTCACCTTTCTTTGATCCTAAAGCCTTTTTCCAATAACATCATCAACCCAGTCATGACACTGAAAAGTGTTGTTCTTTGAGAAGTAGGATTTAAGACTTGATTGATAATGTTACCAATTTTTGCACACTGTTCAAAGTAGGAGACTTGAAGAAGTTATTGTTATTAATGGCGAGAGGTACATATATTCAATGTTGATTAATCATATTTTAAATGAAGGATTTCAATAAGTTTTAGATTTATTATGCAAAATCATAACAAAAAATTATCAAAAAGATGCATGGCATTGTAGTTCTTTTCTATTTCATTATAAAGTATACAAAAGATTGTTTAAACATTGTTGTTTAATACTTTGAAGAAGAAAAAATGTTTATAGGTCCCACACAAACCATGGGAATGACTAAACCACATTGGTTAAATATAGGAGATAAACTATGCAACTAAAAGTAAGAACAAGAAGAAAACATATAATGAAGCATTTTGTCTATCATTGCCTATTCAATATCGTGATGATGTGTGATCTTCAGCCCTGTCATCAAATTTGTTTGTATATTCAGCCCTTGATCTCTTAGGTTTAAGTACACCTACAAAATGTTAAGAGATAGGTTAGAGCTGGGGACAAAAGTTTCATCATAAGTTAATAGTTGAGTAGCTTAAAAACTATGAGTTGTCAATCTGATCCAACCATGTTAGTGATATGCAGAGAGAATCAATATCAAATCATCAAAGTACAAATGAAAATCATCAGAGAAGGGATAATTCCCTATTTTATCTAACTTGTTTGTCCACTATGCAGATATAGGTACATAATGCATTATTGATTCATCATGATTAACATTTAAAGCATGTGGTGTAAAATGAGGCTCCCACAAGGGTTGAGCCTAGCATGCTAATATGTCAATATTGCTTCATTGACCAGGGACATCACTCACAATAGTGAAACCTTTAGGATCATTGTTATGAATGGTGTGCTTGTGTCCAATGGAACCATACTAGCTTATTAAACGACCAGACAACCCCAATAGGATCTCTGAAAATTAATAGCAACTCATCATAGGATAGTGCATTCACAATACCAAGAAATACATTCAAGTAACAGAAGAAAATCATTCAAAAGGATAACCCAAAGACAAAAGAGTGCAGTGCCTAAAAAATATCCAGAGATGATTTCAGTATCTCGGGGTCATATAATCATAATGAAGCCATTAACAATAGTGTCAGAAGAAAGACAGTCATCTTTTGACTGTCATCAACAAGCATACAATGAATAGGCTAAAGAGAATTCAAATCAATGTATATCTTGTACAAGGACTACGATATTCAAAGAAATGACAACCCTCATTCAAAGATGATCAGTCACAAAGGCTAAGAAGATACCCCATGGTGGTATTTAATAGTCAAAACAACCATATGCAACCATATACAAAGGTACAACTCAACAAAATTCATAATAATATTTGTTACAAAGGATACTACAATCATTTAGGATAGTATATTAATAGTGAATCACATCAGCACACAGTAAAGCACCTCTAGAAGTCAATAGTAGCACTTTCAATTCTTAGAGAAGCCAATATAAGGCACACCATGGCAATGTATGTGCAATCATAGTTAGAGAAACTACACAATAGAGACAGATTTAATAGTGATGAGGTCTTTCATAGTCGAGAAAGCATCAGTCCTAGAAGTCCAAAAACACCACAAAATCCCAGAGCCTTCATACAATAGACAATCCCAAGCATGTCAAGGACAGTGTGCCTTCTTGCAGATCATTAAGTGAGCAATAAGATAGGGATATAATGATGGTTCATGGAGGCTTCAAGAGAAGCTATAGATCCATTGTCAAATCAAAGTGCAGTTAGTGAAAAAGGAAACAAACCCTTGTTAAGATTGATTTGACCCTGTCAACCTAGAATACCCCGCATGTGACTAAGAAATGAGAAGAAAAGAATAATCATAATGCAGGGATATAAACAGTACACAGACTCAATCAGAACAGTCTCAAGAAAATAATGAAGTGACTCTAACACTATATAATAAAAGAGATCAAGATATAATATTGCCCAAGATCAAACATATCGGATGTTACTGTCATGTACTTTGACTATTACCTTCTATCATAAAGGATTCTTTCTCATAAATGAGAGCAATATATAGTAAAGAATCTCAAAGAAGAAGGGGTTGTCAAATAGACACAAAGAGCAGTCATGATTATGAGATAGAGATCGTTGTCAAAAAGATAGTAAAAGGGCATCCATTAATGGAAAAATCTGAGATCATGAAGGCAACACTCACAAACATGTGGAGAAAGCATATATTCAAAGCAAATTTAGTGATGATAATATTTGTAGTAGTTTTTCAAAGCCATTCACATCCATGGGCAGTAATGAGACTAGAGTGCCACAAATTTTATGCAATCATGATATAGTGTTAGAACAACTCCAGACATGAAGATATCAAAAAGGATAGTATGCTTTAATAAATCAACAAAAAAATCATTGTCCATGCAAACAAAAGGGCATACCATGGAGGCTCAAAGAACAATAAAAGGTAAAATAACAATGGTATTTATTGTCCAAAGGCCAACACAATAAAATAATGAATAAGAAGTCACAACTCATATGACTTTGCAGCCCAAGAGATCACACAATAATACAATGCACATGAGCAGCCATGTATGTATCCTTGTATGCATTCATTAATGACAATTAGGGCAACTTTCAGCAGTAGATACATTGATACCATTGTCGATGCAGCTATACCATAAATAGTCATCATACATAATTAACAATTAAGGGCATTAATGATAACAACCAAATCTTTAAAATTTGTAAGTGAAGCATTAAGAATAGTCATAGAAGCATTTCCAAAGAGAATCCCTAAGCAGTATTTGAAACAGTGAATAAAACAAAGAATCCATACATAGTCCTCTATGAGTAAATTAATACTATCAAAATGAAGTAGATAGTGAACATCATGATGGCATGGTCGAAATGCACATGGATACAATCCTAGGGAAGATTCAGGGCATACAAAGATCACCATGCATAATACACAGTGAATCACAAACAATACACATAGGCACAAAAGACCCAGGGTAGAGTAGTTCGATATGTAGATTAATCAAAAAGTTATAATAAAAAAGAAATTAATGACATCATACACCAGTATTGGAAAAGTTTCTTCCAATCACATAACATTCATTAAGGAGCACATAAGAACAAAAATATTGTAGACATGACAATGATCAAATCCATGAGTCCTACAGTCACAGAGACATAATGCATCTACCATGAGAAAGAATGCAGGTATGAAGGGTATTCATATGAAAACCTAATAATATGCATGTAGAGAAAAGACTTTGCCATTTTTATTCCAGTAAGATAACAACGTGAGAAATGAAGAAAAATAGTACATACCATGCAGAGTTCATGTTCAAGCCTCAGACCCAATTCGAGCTCGAGAAGCAGCAGATTCCATGCATGGCGGCCTTAGTGCAAATTTCCCCAAGAAAATGATTGAAGAATGAAATACTTTTTAGGGTTTCTTTCTTCTTTTTACATGCCCCAACTCGAAGTATGTTAGTGCACTTTTTGATTTATTGTTAAAAAAATCACTTCATGATTAATTAACCCAGGGGTTTACGAATTGCAAAGTCATTGAACTTATATGCATGAAACCCACAAAGCTAAAAAGAGGGTTCAGAGTTTATAGCAATTTTTGCATGCTTTTCATATTTTAAATAATATAATATAATATTATTAAAATAATTTAATTAATTATTTTTAATAATTTATATTATATTATTTAAAAAAGAGAAATTCTTTGCATGTTCTTATTAATTATATTATCAAATTTAATTTAACATTTATTAAAAACAATTTCATTAATATTTTTCAATGATTGTTAAATTAAATCTTTTAAAAAAGCAACTCAATGAAAAAAGTGTATTATGCATGCAATAAAGTGAGAGTGAAAGGCTTTCTTGATCTTTTGAAAATCATACAATTATTAGGACCTAAAATAGGGGATTTTAAAGAAATTCAACAACAATTCTATATCA
Source organism: Cryptomeria japonica (assembly GCF_030272615.1). NCBI lineage: Eukaryota > Viridiplantae > Streptophyta > Pinopsida > Cupressales > Cupressaceae > Cryptomeria > Cryptomeria japonica. The sequence goes on from NC_081410.1 coordinate 260,691,689, forward strand.
ACAAAAATGTCCACTTGCATGCCCCCTTTTAAGGAGCTATTTTGGCACACCAACAATCATTTTTGAAGTAGTTATGCATGCTTTTTGCAGAAATTTGACCCAGGAGAACTTTATCATGCAAGATGGAGATATTTTCAAGAAGGATACTTTCAGTTTAGTTGATTTTCTTAGAGGTGGGAGGTGCAATTCATCATCAGTTCACATTCAGCCACTTTGAGGGTTTTATTTCTATATATTCTTCTATTCTCTATCTTATTTGGAGCTATTTTTCTTTCCTCGACATGATCATAGACTAATGTTTGTCTGTTCCATGCTCAAGGACAACATTTTAGCTCATATTTCTGAGTTTGTAACATCAACAATTCCTTATTTTTCAATAAAATAGTAGTTATTTTCCTTCTCAATACTTTGTATTTCTTATCATAGATGAATGATTTGATGATTTATTAAAGTTTATGCTTAATCCTTTAAGTATGTCTCATTCAAATATGATTCGTGTAGAAAGATACATGATAGGTGCCGGTCTTGGGTTGTGTAGCTAATTTTTAATAGCTTGCAGCTATAAAAATATATTCTTTTCCTCAAGCAAGCTTTGAATTCAGTCCTTTCTAGGAAATACTTATGCATCTGATTATTTAGTTGAGTTGTGAGAGATTTAGGTCTATTTTCTTGAAGGGTTTTGTGAGTTAGGTAGGTTTCAGGTCTCAGATAGATCATTTGGTGCATCACCTCCTAGGATAGGTTTCAGTTCACGTTATCCTTCTATCCTTTTACCCAGAAAGTTAGTTTGCAGGAGATTCATCAAAGAGAACCAACTCGCTCTGGAGATTCACCTTCAATTTCAGAAACCCATAGGATCAAAGGTGTTTCCATGTTTCATAGGATTTTTGGGTTTCATACTTAGCTTCACAAGTGCAATCCTTTGTGACGATAGATAAAAATATCATATATGTGGCTGGTGTGAATGATAAAGGAAACAAATCAGTAGCTCCTCCTAATCAAAACCTTCAAATTTTCATTGATCCTTTACCTTCCCATTCCACTAATGTGATTGAGACTGATCATCTTTCCTTCTCAGCCAATGATGTGAGCCTTGAATATAATAATGTGGTGAACCTTGTTGACAAAAATGAAACTCCTAAGGAATTGAGCATTACATTTGATCCTAGTGAGATAATTAAAGCACCTAATGGCCCATTATATATAACTGTGAAAATAAAAGGCATACCTTCTTGAGGAGTGATTATTGATCCAACTTGCATGGTTAATGTGATAACTGAAGAATTTCTTTATACTTTGCAATTGCATCAAATGATATATGATGATATTGATGTGGTAGTTAAAGTTTTTGATGGTTTATCTTGTCCTACTATTGGTTCTATCACACTTCCTATTGATGTTGGCACTAAATGCTTAGAGGTTAAATTTTCTATCATTCCTACATCTGATCAAATTCATGTGAAGTTGGGAAATCCTTGGCTCTCTTCCATGAAAGCAATCACTTCTACTATTCATAAGTGTTTGAAATTTCCTCATAATGATGAAATCATAACTGTTAACCATAGCATATATCAACCTACAGTGAGGCATGGAGATGTTTGTCTTCATTATTTTTGGTCCGAACAATTCCAACCTCTTCAACCTAGAAGTGATGCTCTCTTTAAATCACATCAAAAATGAAAAAATGAGATGATTTTGTCTTTGAGTAAACCTAGAAATCCAACACTTATCCTACCTCTTGATGATCATATAACTCTTCTTGAGGATAAGATAATTGTTCCTCCTAAGGAAATAAATAATCTTCTTCCCAAAGAGGAATCTATTCCTTCTCCTATGGATGAGTCTATTTTTCCTCCCAAGGATAGAAATGCTCCTCCTCCTAAGCGTCAATATATTCCTCCTAAGGGTAGACCTATCCCTCCTCATGATGGACCCGATTTCCTTCCTACATCTCTCATTCCTCTTTTTATGGTGCGGTTCCACCTCCTAAATCTTACAAAGCAAAGCAACTGATCTCTCCTATTTTACAACCTAAAAGACTTCCTTCCATTCATCCTTCCTTAAAAGAGTAAAAAAGCCTATACATGATGAACCTAAACCTTCACAACCTTCAGCTAAAACTAAAAGAGACCATTGTGCAAGAGAATGTTGATGGAGATGTCGTGCTAGAGCTCATGAACTTGCTTCCCAAACTATTCTTCTCCCAAGATACCAATTGTTTACACAATTCCATTTTCTCCTAATGAGGATGTTCAACCTAATTCTCCATGATGCAAAATTCTTAAGACAAATGATGGTTGAAGCTCTATTCCTATTAGAGCTCCTATTTTTGTTAATCTTAATAAAGAAATAGGTGAGAATGTTGTTAATGATGAAAATGTTGATCCTAATATTTCTAATGATGAGCATGAATATGTTGATATTGACAATGATTTATCTAAATAATTTCCAAAAGCATTAATCCTAGCTCCTAGTAACGAACAAAGTGATCCATCATTAGAGAATGGTCCTTGTTTGGAACTTGTGATAGCTCCATCTACTGTGCTCGATGTCTCTCCTCTTGCATGTTTTCCACCTTCTCGAAACAATGATGAGCAAGATACAAGGGTGGATGGCGTGCTTGATTAGATTCATTAGCACCATAGATTATTTCTCTCCTCTCTTTCTTGTAGGTGATCTTCTTCTATTTATCTCTCCATTATTCTATTTGTTGTCCCTAATTTTCTACTTGAGGATGATGCAAAGCATTGAGATCTCTTTTCATCTCTTACATGTTGACTCAAAAGACACATGTGTTCCCTTCTTCCATGGTGGTTTCCTTTCTTTGGGGGATGAGGGTAATTCTACATATATATATGATATACATGAGTTATTACAAAAAGCATACTGACCCCAAAGTTAAGGGAAACCACCTCGTGCTTTGTGTTTTGTGTTCATTATCCTTTGATTTGTCCTCTCTTGGGGGCTAACTTATTGTGATAATGTGCTTGTCTTTTTAAGTGTATCCTACCTTAAATAAATTGCTCTCAACAAGGCATGCACAATCTCTTTAACATGGGGGTATACACTCTGCTCAATGATTCTCTCTCTTGCATATCTTGATACTTAAAGTTACTTAGGTTTTGCTTTGTAATTTTTGGTATTTTTCTTTTCATGAATCATAGTAAGAGAACCTTACTAGTTGTAGTCATGGTTCTCTCTTTCTCTCTCTCATGATCTTCCCTTTTACCTTATCATTTAAGTTGTGAGATCCCAAAGTCCAATGGGGGGTTGGTGTATCTTGCCTCCTTGACAACTTGGTGAAAGTCTTTCAATGTGAACCCTTTGTACTTTACTGAGAGTATCATTAACTTCATACTCTCGCTAAAGTGGGGGATAAATGTAGTGTCCTAAAAATGCATCCCTTGCAATTTCAATTGCATTTGGGTCTTCATCTTAGTGTTTGCACCCCTTGGCCTGATTGAAGACCTGATTATGCTCATACATATCACAAATACCAAAAAAATTGATTTTTCCCTTGTCATACACCTTGATCTTAGCCTAAAATAGGGTTGGACCAGGGCATGGCGCCATAGTCCTCCCTAAAAATGGGACCTCTCAAAACCCTTTTTCCCATTTCAAATTTGAGCGGGATTTCCCTCTCTCTATTGGTTCATGTCAAAAAATTAGTCAATTAACCCAACAGACAAGTATATAAAGAGGATTTCACCTCTCATTTTAACATCCACAAGAATTGAAAAGCATTCAAGTATACAAGAGATCAAGCTTTCAAGATAAATTGAGCATTTTTAGTCTTCCTTCAATCCTTGGAGCAACAATGAACTCGAGATTCAAGCATTAAAGTGGAGATCAACATCCTATTTCATGAAACCCTAATTCCATGTGAAGGCAAGAAAAACTTCATAAGGAGGTATAATCATTTCATTTTCAGTCATAATTCAACATCTCCCTCAAAAGGAGAACATTTCCTTTCAACCATTTCAATTAAATTTATCTCAATTTCATGGTTAATTCCAAAACTGGGGTTTGACCAAAGGCAAGCCCCTATTCCCAACCTATTTCTCTTTCTTTCTGTGTGCAGGAAACAAGCGTGTAGTTGTACTTCTAGAAAGAAGCTTCAGACACACAGATAGAACAACCCTTTTTGGTGTGAGAAAAATTTGGAGGAGCAAGAGGTTGTGCCATGGTCCCTTCTTTTTCAGGGAATTTTCATAGGGCAGATTTGATTAAGCTCATATTATTCATATCTAGGTGTATGACAAAATCTTGAGCCTATAGATCGGTATTTTCTCAGTTTTGTCTTCAATTTCATTGCTTTACCCTAAATCAAAATTTCAACTTACAAAAGAGGTAAAAACTCATCATAACTTATCAATCCACTTAGTATTCAATCCTTATCTAATTTGTGATTGAATCTAGTTGATTCCTCCCCTCTTTTGAATGTAAAGGAAACCTCCCCCAAAGCGAAATTTGATTTGGTTATTTCTCCTTCTATTTTGCAAATTGCCAAATCAATTTTTCCCCTTTACAATGATGAATATGATGAAGATGGATTACCACAATCTTCCAAGATTTCTCATTCAAATAAATCCCATGAATCCCTTCCATGAGTATGTCTTTCTTCCTCAACCATGGTTCATGCTCTTGTTTCTACCATTGAATCATAACCTTTTGGATCTACTATCTCTTTTGTTACTCCTAGTACAATTATTCATATTTCTTCCACTAGTGCTAGTGAGTCTACTTTAAATACTCCACATGATAATATTGAGAATGTTTTCTCTACATTTCCTAATTTGTCTGAGGTTTCAGCCACCATGTTGGATGATTTTGATAAATTCATGATAGAGACCAGTCCCAAACCTGATGATTTATCTCTTGAGATACCTCCTATCATTGTAACTACATGTAATGCCCACCAAAATACCCTAGAGAAAATAACTAAACTAACTAACAAATAGAGATAAAAAAAAAAATTAACATCTACTAATACAACATAATAAACTACCATTACTTCAAACCATAGATTAACATCACATGAGTTCATAAAACATCATGAGCATAACCATAATCATAGAAACATATAACACAAGTGGAAATAACAATACGTATCACTATCATCCATTTCCTAGGGTATCTCAATGTCACTACTTAAACATCTCTAAAACATAAACACATTCCCATCTAGCATACCATATACTCATAATACAATCATTCCCTAGTCAATCACTTTCTTATTAACCATGAGATTTACTAACATCATATGCATATTCTAACATGTCCCATTATCCCTTTAAGCTAATTTTGAAAGCACCAATTAAATGTTCCTACTTCCCTTTTTAAACCATCTAACATGATATTACCATCTTTCCATATGAAGTGTCACCTAATGCACCTCTAGTTCACTTTCGTTAAGAATATCCGTTTAAATCTACATCTACTTATTCATATCCACATTCTAAAGATTTCATTAAGAACATTCTTTCTATTACCATCATATTCATTTAACACTTTCACCATGATCATAGATGCACATAACATAATTCTAGTAACAATAGTCATCCATTTGTTTTTCCTTTCCAATCTAGGATTACACATACAATGAATATCCAATTACAATATTTATAATCCATTACAACTCAAAATGAATTCAACCTACTACAAGTCCTATTACATATAATCACAAGATATTAGATACATTATCTTTCTTACAATTACATTTTCCTCGTGATACAAATACATGATATTACTCTTATTTACATAATTAATGCTCCAAAGATCCATCCACATGAAGAGAAGAGAAGATTTCAAAACCACACACACTAGCAACCAACAAAGAGCATCCCAATGGAAGAAGGCATCAAACCACTCGACTATGTGGAACCAAAAGGAACCACCCCCCATGCTAGGAGATGACATGGGGTTCCAACTCACACTCAAGACCTATTCTAACACCTAACAACCAAAGAACTCAACAAAACATCCACAAGATAATAGCCAATAACAACAAACCAAATCACATCACAAGGCTAATTGTAAATCAATAAACTCCCAGAGGCATAATCATAAACAAAGGTATAAGGATCATGGACACATGTAGGGAATATTTTCATCACATGCTATCCTCACAAAGAAGGGCTTAATATATAAATATTGGGATATCCACCCGACACTACGGGATCTCCGCCTGCACCCCTGATAGACTTGTGGAGCCATCTCAACCTATGAGAAATCAAGGGAGTTTGGCTTATCATCTCCACGGTCTTCCCAAGCTCATCCTGAGTCTCCACTCAAGGACTATGAGTGGGGCACCATAAACCAATTTCATTATCTTGATTATGTGAATTCTTAATTACCCAAACCCACTAATCAATTTTTATGGTTATTACTTACAATTAAACATAAACTCTTCATGTGGTCCCATGATAGGTCTAGACCCTAAGAATCCTCTTTAGGAACCTCTTATAAACCTATTGCTCACAACCCTAATCCTGCACATGCAAGAGCCCACTCTCCCTATCCATGGGCCAAGACCTTTGGGTGAACATGAATCACAAAAACATCAAAATAACATCATGAGGAATCAATCAAGAGATGAATATAAAACATAACATAGTTGATACAATATTGAAACATATATGCACCATAAGTCATGATACAAGCAAGAGCCTTGACCAATCAAGCAAAGCAATAAACATGAGTAAGGTATGCATTCCTCATTACTAAAACTTGCCAATACATCCTCTATAGTGAGACACAATCCTCTCACTGGAATTTACAAAATTTACCCATCAACAACAAGGCATTCCTCCTCTTACTGGAGCTAATCAAATACATATACACAATCCTCAATGGTAAGGCATAAACCATTTCACCGGAGTTCAAATGAACATAAAATGATCTAAATTAAATCATAAACACCTCTGGGGAACTCAAATCAATCACACAATGCCTCCAATAAAATCCCAAAATCTAGAATAGTAGACAAATTGGACCAAACTGTGAAAACTAATAAAACTACATAGTTTAGCATATACAAAACCCAGTTTAGCGCATATGAAATACATAACAACGTATATGTTATTCAAAACAATGCATATGACTTATTTTTTAGTGCATATGACTCAAAGATATGAGCATTTGATACTTGTTTTAGCGCATCTGACACCCAAAATAGCACATATGAATAGTGAAATTCGAAAACTAAAAAAAAATAGAAAAGTTATGATGAGGGCACAACCCGAGAATTTAAAAAAAACCCTACAAATTGCAATAAAAGAGACACAAGAGATATTACTATTATTTTCTAAAAACTATTTTCAATACATGCATACATGCAAATAAGAGGAATAAACCCCACAGGCTGCAATACAACAACTTACAGAGTTTTCTGGAAAACCCTTACAATCCAAAAACACAACTCCCAAACTCACCTCCCAAAAAAGTATTACAAGATTTCCTTGAATGAGTCCTAAATATCCCTTTTCCAACTTGGAGCCAAAATTACAATTTAGAAAATTACCATTTGGCAAACAAATGCCAAAACATGAAATTGGAAATATAAAAATACAGCCAGATTCAAAATTTGAAACTTTCCAAAAAATTGCCCAACTTCCAGCAGCCATAACTTTTGATCCGAGAATCGGATTGACAAACCGTTTGAAGCATCAGAAAGATCCCTGAGTGTAGATTATGCTAAGAAAATTCTCTAATGGTTCTCACCATTTTCGGGCCCATTTGACATAGTTTAATGCCTCAAATCTAACTTGGAAGAATTTTTATTTTTTTTCGGGATATTGAAACTTTAATGACTTTCAAACGGTTAATTATTTTGACCTGATTCTTTTGCCAACGAGATTATTTTTCCTTCCATAATATTCCTATAAATTTGGGGCTCCATCTGCCTTCAAATAAAAACCTGCTATTTTTGGCAATCAACTAGAAAAAACAACTTGTCAATTCTGAGAGTTGGAATCTCTTATTTGTCCAAAAGGGTATCCAAATCTGCAAAAACATTAAATAAAACAAAAACAAAAAGAAATATTTTTGGGTGATGTAGGATTGCCCTTACACCACTGGATGCTCCTTCATTAAACACTTGGGGTAGATTGAGAAGTGACCTCATCACGTCTCAGCTGATTGAGAAAAACCCAAACGGTCAACCTCTGCCTTGGATAACCATGAAGAATCTTCAACATGTCTTGCCCTCCATTTCACTAGATACTCCTCATTAGTTTTATGTCCAAAGTCATTCTATATACTCTAGTTGGTTATTACTACCGAAATATTTAGTCAGTAAGCACAGAGCAGTCGGTTACAGAAGTTACAAGTCACAGAGTTTAGTATACACCTAGCTGTCTACTGAGTAACGTTCTATAACTACCGAGAAGCAAAGATGGTATACAGAGTTGATACACACTGAGTGAAACATGTTACTAGATTCATTGAACCTAGACACATATGGGAAACGTGTTACAAAGATCGAGGAACAAGGAACCATTATCACATTGGAAATTGCACTTAAGATTTTGTATGGTTTTGAGGACATCTATCCAATGAAATAATTTGTATGGTTATTCATTTAATGAATCATGTTTGTAAGATTGAAGCATGAAGAAGATCACCATCTTAAGAGATCTATTTATACAGCATGAATTAAGGATCAAATGTGTATGTGTGTATGATTGAGAAGCAAGACATGAGTGTGAAAGCAAGACATGTGTGAAAAGCAAAATCATGGGAAAGCACTGAGTGTTATGACTATTACAGATACACAGAGGTCACCGAGAAGGATTTCAGAGAACAGTCAAGGAACAGAGTATACAGAAAGGTTTACCGAGTTATTTTATGGGTTACCAAGGTATGCTATAAGCAAGGTAATTTCATTTTGAGCACATAGAATCTGCTATAACATTTCAGATGTGAAGTTGCGGATATTTTGTAAGATTTTGAATGTAATATTTTGAGTTGTAAGAGAAACCTTTAACAGGGTAAAAGACTCTAACAAAGTCTATAAAATGTAAAGCCTTTAACCAGGTACAACATTTTAGTATAAGTGTTGTAAAATCCTTTAGCAGGGTAGATCTAAAGATCTTGATACTCCTAATAGGGTAAGCTATCAGAAATAGTTAAACATGTAGCTCTAACCGAGCAACCTTTATTATTGCAGTAGTGAAGTTGTGGGTGCCATCCCCACCACAATTTTTCTCTCTAACAAGGAGTTTCTGCGTAACCAAAATATATGTGTTATGGAGTGAATCATGTATGATTGTTATTTATTTATTTTAGCATTATATTATGTTTCAGCAATATTCGGTTTATGCTTAACAGTAAAGTTAGTGTTGAAGAAAGGATTTGAAGTATTGATTCAACCCTCCCCTCTTAGTACATTATCTTTCCATATTGGGCCTAACAACTAGTATCAAGTGAGTCAGTTTTGGAACAAGTCAAGTCCTATCCTCAGGTAAGTCAACATGTTTCAACCGAGACACCTCAGGATACTGAACAAGGCAAAGAGGGTCAACAGTCTACCAAAGGAAAAGCTATTTCTCAGGCCACTGAGGAACAGACTTCTCAAGCCTCTTCAAGTATTGAAAATGTTACAACTGAGACCTCGAGCAAGGATTCACCGAAGGCTACCTCTGAGGCTAAAGAACTTGACAAAAGTGTTTCCTCTACCAAGCAACCTATCGAGGGTGTACAAGCCTCCCAAGCCATTGTATTAGTTCAACTGGTGAAAGCCTCCTCCTCTAAAGAAAAGAAAATGAAAAAGCATAGTTTCAAGTTAGATTTGTCAAAACCAATTGTGTTGCTAAATGTAGACATATCCAAATTAAAAGGGCAAGCACTAATTGAATTCAGTGAACTATGCAAAGCCAAAGCAGAACAAGAGAGACAAATGGCTATACAAAAGAAAAATAGAGTACTTCAGAAGGTCAAAGCACTATTAACAGATATGCTACTTGAAGCTCAATGACAAAAGATGCAGCCATCCATATTCAACTGGATGAACTCCTCAATTAGATCGAGACATTTTGAGTAGACGCATCTGAATACTTGAGCAAATTGAAGGACAAAGAGCTCACTGCAAAAATGATTGAAGAGGTACAGAAAGCCATTGCTATCAGTAAAGTAAAAATTGTCAAATTTATTGTTGAGTTGTCCCCTCAACTCAAGCACATTCTTTATTTATTTCAGAAACTCTATACATTCTCTTTATTCATTAAAGATATCAAGAATAAAACAAAAGTGATTGAGAAAGAGATCACCGATCTCTCCAATAAATTGACCACTGAGCCAAATTCTATTCAGAATTTCTATACCAAGTTACAAATGTTCATGGCTCAACAATTGGAACTTAGGAATGAAGAGCACAAAATAAGGATGGACATTATGACTCTTCAAACTTTATTCATTCCACACTTCTCCTCCGTCCAAGAACAGATCAACAAGGCTACCTCCTTATCTACTCAGCCAGAGGGAAGCACATTAGAAGGATTGATTTCACTGTTAGCTGATATTACAGCTCAAAATTCACTCATGGATAGTATCAAGGATGCACTCTTTGTTGCTCTCATCGATGCAAGAACAAAGTATAAATCCATTTTTGACCAGTTGCCTCCACCGAATGGTAACTAGTTTTGATGTTTGTCAAAAAGGGGGAGTATAGTGTATACAAGAGAAGTATACCAAGCAATTCAACATATTTGAATACAGATAATTTTGACAGGGGGAGCAGTGATCACCGAGCAGTGAATACAAAATATTGATCATAGTGCATGCATAATCAGAGTTATGTACAATATATTGATAAGGGGGGTATATTTGAGTATACTATTTTATTGACAATTATATATACTATCAGTTTAGTCAAATTTTGTAAGTATATAGATTTTTTGAGTTATGACTTTGAAAGAAGTTTTTTCAAACATTTCAAAACTAATGTCAAAAGGGGAGATTGTTACTATTTACAAAGTTGTCATTAGTTTTATGTCCAAAGTCATTCTATATACTCTAGTTGGTTATTACTACCAAAATATTTAGTCAGTAAGCATAGAGCAGTCGGTTACAGAAGTTACATGTCACAGAGTTTTGTATACACCGAGCTGTCTACCGAGTAATGTTCTATGACTACCAAGCAGCAAAGATGGTATACCGAGTGAAACATGTTACCAGATTCATTGAACCTAAACACATATGGGAACCGTGTTACAAAGATGGAGGAACAAGGAACCGTTATCACATTGGAAATTGCACTTAAGATTTTGTATGATTTTGATGACATCTATCCAATGAAATAATTTGTATGGTTATTCATTTAATGAATCATGTTTGTAAGATCAAAGCATGAAGAAGATCACCATCTTAAGAGATCTATTTATACAGCATGAATTAAGGATCAAATGTGTATGTGTGTATGACTGAGAAGTAAGACATATGTGAAAAGCAAAATCATGGGAAAGCACTGAGTGTTATGACTGTTACAGATACACAGAGGTCACCAAGAAGGATTTCAGAGAACAGTAAAGGAACAGAGTAAACAGAAAGGTTTACCGAGTTATTTTATGGGTTACCGAGGTATGCTATAAGCAAGGTAATTTAATTTTGAGCACATAGAATCTTCTATAACATTTCAGATGTGAAGTTGTAGATATTTTGTAAGATTTTGAATGTAATATTTTGAGTTGTAAGAGAAACCTTTAACAGGGTAAAAGACTCTAACAAAGTCTATAAATTGTGAAGTCTTTAACCAAGTGTAGCATTTTAGTATAAGTGTTGTAAAATCCTTTAGCAAGGTAGATCTAAAGATCTTGAGCCTCCTAACAGGGTAAGCTATCAGAAATAGCTAAACATGTAGCTCTAACCGAGCAACCTTTATTATTGCAGTAGTGAAGTTGTGGGTGCCATCCCCACCGCAGTTTTTTCTCTCTAACAAGGAGTTTATGCATAACCAAAATATATGTGTTATGGAGTCAATCATGTATGATTGTTATTTATTTATTTTAGCATTATATTATGTTTCAGCAATATTCGGTTTATGCTTAACAGTAAAGTTAGTGTTGAAGAAAGGATTTGAAGTACTGATTCACCCCTCCCCTCTCATTACATTAGCTTTCCATATTGGGCCTAACAACTGGTATCAAGTGAGTCAGTTTTGGAACAAGTCAAGTCCTATCCTCCGGTAAGTCAACATGTTTCAACCGAGACACCTCAGGATACTGAACAAGGCAAAGAGGGTCAACAATCTACCAAAGGAGAAGCTACTTCTCAAGCCACCGAGGAACAGACTTCTCAAGCCCCTTCAAGTACTGAAAATGTTACAACTGAGACCCCGAGCAAGGATTCACTAAAGGCTACCTCTGAGGCTAAAGAACTTGACAAAAGTGTTGCCTCTGTCGAGCAACCTACCGAGGGTGTACAAGCCTCCCAAGCCATTGTATTAGTTCAACCAGTGAAAGCCTCCTCCTCTAAAGAAAAGAAAATGAAAAAGCATAGTTTCAAGTTAGATTTGTCAAAACCAATTGTGTTGCCGAATGTAGACATATCCAAATTAAAAGGGCAAGCACTAATTGAATTCGGTGAACTATGCAAAGCCAAAGCAGAACAAGAGAGACAAATGGCTATACAAAAGAAAAACAGAGTACTTCAGAAGGTCAAAGCACTATTAACAGATATTCTACCTGAAGCTACAATGACAAAAGATGCAGCCATCCATATTCAACTGGATGAACTCCTTAATCAGATCAAGACATCTGGAGTAGACGCATCTAAATACTTGAGCAAATTGAAGGACAAAGAGCTCACTGCAAAAATGATTGAAGAGGTACAGAAAGCCATTGCTATCGGTAAAGTAAAACTTGTCAAATTTATTGCTGAGTTGTCCCCTCAACTCAAGCACACTCTTTATTTATTTCAGAAACTCTGTACATTCTCTTTATTCATTAAAGATATCAAGAATAAAATAGAAGTGATTGAGAAAGAGATCACCAATCTCTCCAATAAATTGACCACTGAGCCAAATTCTATTCAGAATTTATATACCAAGTTACAAATGCTCATGGCTCAACAATTGGAACTTAGGAATGAAGAGTACAAAATAAGGATGGACATTATGACTCTTCAAACTTTATTCATTCCACACTTGTCCTCCGTCCAAGAATAGATCAACAAGGCTACCTCCTTATCTACTCAGCTAGAGGGAAGCACATTAGATGGACTAATTTCACTGTTAGTTGATATTATAGCTCAAAATTCAATCATGGATAGTGTCAAGGATGCACTCTCTGCCGCTCTCACCGATGCAAGAACAAAGTATAAATCCATTTTTGACTAGTTGCCTCCACCGAATGGTAACTAGTTTTGATGTTTGTCAAAAAGGGGGAGTATAGTGTATACAAGAGAAGTATACCAAGCAGTTCGGCATATTCGAATACAGAAAATTTTGATAGGGGGAGCAGTGATCACCAAGCAATGAACTGAGTAGTGAATATAGAATATTGATCACAGTACATGCATAATCAGAGTTATGTATAGTATATTGATAAGGGGAGTATATTTGAGTATACTATTTTATTAACAATTGTATATACTATCAGTTTTGTCAAATTTTGTAAGTATATAGATTTTTTGAGTTATGAATTTGAAAGAAGTTTTTTCAAACATTTCAAAACTAATGTCAAAAGGGGAGATTGTTACTATTTACTAAGTTGTCATTAGTTTTATGTCCAAAGTCATTCTATATACTCTAGTTGGTTATTACTACCAAAATATTTAGTCGGTAAGCACAGAGCAATCGGTTACAGAAGTTACAAGTCACGGAGTTTAGTATACATCGAGTTGTCTACTGAGTAACGTTCTATGACTACCGAGCATAAAAGATGGTATACCAAGTTGATACACACCGAGTGAAACGTGTTACCAGATTCATTGAACCTAGACACATATGGGAAACATGTTACAAAGATCGAGGAACAAGGAACCGTTATCACATTGGAAATTGCACTTAAGATTTTGTATGATTTTGATGACATCTATCCAATGAAATAATTTGTATGGTTATTCATTTAATGAATCATGTTTGTAAGATCGAAGCATGAAGAAGATCACCATCTTAAGAGATCTATTTATATAGCATGAATTAAGGATCAAATGTGTATGTGTGTATGAATGAGAAGCAAGACATATGTGAAAAGAAAAATCATGGGAAAGCACTGAGTTTTATGACTGTTACAGATACACAGAGGTCACCGAGAAGGATTTCAAAGAATAGTCAAGGAACAGAGTAAACAACAAGGTTTACTGAGTTATTTTATGGGTTATCGAGGTATGCTATAAGCAAGGTAATTTAATTTTGAGCACATAGAATCTGCTATAACATTTCAGATGTGAAGTTGCAGATATTTTGTAAGATTTTGAATGTAATATTTTGAGTTGTAAGAGAAACCTTTAACAGGGTAAAAGACTCTAAAAAAGTCTATAAATTGTAAAGCCTTTAACCAAGTGCAGCATTTTAGTATAAGTGTTGTAAAATCCTTTAGCAAGGTAGATCTAAAGATCTTGATACTCCTAATAGGGTAAGCTATCATAAATAGCTAAACATGTAGCTCTAACCAAGCAACCTTTATTATTGTAGTAGTGAAGTTGTGGGTGCCATCCCCACCACAGTTTTTCTCTCTAACAAGGAGTTTCTGCATAACCAAAATATATGTGTTATGGAGTCAATCATGTATGATTATTATTTATTTGTTTTAGCATTATATTATGTTTCAGCAATATTTGGTTTATGCTTAACAGTAAAGTTAGTTTTGAAGAAAGGATTTGAAGTACTGATTCACCCCTCCCCTCTTAGTACATTAGCTTTCCATATTGGGCCTAACAACTACCTATTCCTAGAAATTTTCACATGATTATCTAGAATTGCTTCAATCTCCTCCTTCTCTAAAGTAGGTGCAAGAATTTTGTATTGTTGTATTGCTATCTCCTCCTCTTTTCCACCTTCACGATATTTTGTTAAGTTGAAAATGTTTTTGATTAAGTCTGAAATGTTGAACATAGGGAAAATGTTGATTCCATCTGGCAACTCTACCTCATATGAACTCCTTGAATCATGCTTCTTCAAAATCTTGCAGGGACCAAACTTCTTCACCTTTAACTTATTGTAGATCCCCACTGGGAACCTTTCGTTCTTCAAATGAACCATCGCCTCATCTCTAATATGAAACTCCTTATACCTCCTTTTCTGATCTGACTTCACCTTATATTGTAGATTCATCTCATTGTTGTGCTTCTTCACCTCCCATGGCCTCTCTAGTACAGGTAATGGATGATACAACCTTGCATTCTGACTTACTTCTTCAGCCATCTGGAATACTCTACAACTCTACACAAATTTCTTTACATCTTGGGATAACTAAGGCCAATAATAATGCTCACTAATGATGGCAATGGTCTTCTCTTGACCAAAATGTTCTGCCATCCCTCCACTATGCTTATCCTTGATCAAATTCCCTCTCATGGAACATTTTGGAATACCCAACTGACTTCCCTTAAATGACATGTCATCCTAGATTATGAAATCTAGCCATTTCATCCTATCTAATTCAACAGGCTCCTTACAAGCTTTCCAAACCTCTACAAAATCAAGATCCTTAGGATATAATCTCTTGAGTTCATTGAACCCAACCACCTCAAGTTGCATCTCTGTCAAAAAAATTTGCCTCCTACTAAAGGCATCTACAACTCTGTTAGACCTTCCACATGGTAAACCCTTAGGCACATTATTAGAGACAATATCCTAAAACTTTTTCAACAAACCTAAAACTTTTGCAGGTACTTCTTCACTATCTTCTTTACCCACTCTAGGAATTGAAGCAAAACACACACATTCGTGTTTCTTATCTTCCAAAATCTTTTCCACCAGAAAAACACATTCTAGCACTACTACATACCTTTTCTTCCATATCCTTCAGGGGCTTCAGGTTATGATGAACCCCCTCCTTTGTTAAGGTGTAGGTATTAGCATGAACATCATGTACATCACTCCTATCTAATGGACATGGCCTCCCTAATAGCATGTGACATGCATCCATGAGTATGATCTCGCATAGTACTTCATCATGGTAACTACCAATCTCGAATTTTATCAGACACTACTCATTGACAATAACTTTGTGGTGATTTTGCAACCATGCTATCTGATACAGTTGTGGATGTCTTTCCCTCTTTAGCTTCAACTTTGTAACCATTTCTTCAGATACTAGATTATCAGTGCTCCCACTGTCAATAATCACATCACAACACTTATTTTCATATTTAAATCTGATGTGGAACAAACTCTTTCTTTGATCTAATTCTTTCTCCTCATTCATCAAAGTTCTCCTGATAACTAGGGCCTCTCCCCTTTCAGCATCATTAGAATGCTCAAATTGAGGTTCCTCATCTGCATGTGTGACTCATGCTTGGCCTTCATTTCTTCTGCATGTCCTTCCTTCGCGTTGTGGACACTCAAAGGCTCTATGCCCTTCTTCACCACATTGGAAATAGGTTCCTCTAAAACCTCCTCTCCCAGACTCTTGTCTGAGCCTTCCTCTTCATCTTCCTCTCTATTCATCATGATTCTGATCACATGGGTGATAGAAATTGTCACCCCTTTGATTTTGACTGGGACCCACTTCATCATTTTTCATTTGATATTCATTTTGGCTTCCAAAATATTTTCCACCACATCTGTCGCCTTGGGATTTCCCTTTTTTCTTGCCTTCGAACCTCTTATTCAACTTCTCTTCAACCTTTAAAGCAAATTGATATGCTTCTTCAATACTGGCCACTCTGACTAGACTCGAGTCTTCTTGAATACTTGGTCGCAACCCATTAAGATAACAGACAACTTTCTCCTTGTTGGCCTCTGCATGTCTTGTTCTGATGATTATTTTGTAAAATTCTTTGGTATACTCCTCCATAGATTTGCTACCCTACTTCAGTCCTTGCAGTTTCTTCAACATATCTAATTCATAATCCATAGGAATGAACTGTTTCTTCAGTTTATAAACCGTGCGATCCCATATGGTTATCTTTCCATTTCCTCTCAGATTTATATCTAGCTAGACCTCTTTCAACTAGATATTTGCATGACCTTTCAATTTTGTCTTTTAAAACTTGACCCGATCTAGGTCCTCTATCTCCTCATATTTAAAATATTCCTCCAACTCATTAATCTAATCAATTAGTTCTTTTGGTTTTAGATTCCCAGAATAATTTGAAACCTCAATTTTGGGTCTCTTCCCAATCTAAGAAATGGCCCTCAACAATCAATCTTGATCCCGATCTATTGCTTCTTCTGATTCACTTGAGGATGAATCTTTAACCTCTCCTTCATCATCACTTTCTCCTCTCCTCAGATTAAACCCTCTTCTCAACTCTTCTTGCAATGCATCATTTTTTCTCTAGAGGGCTCTCAAACCCTCATTTGTTAAAGCATTTCTTCTGCCAGCATTTCTACCACCATGCATCACTCTTTGAGGTGTATTGAACATGAGCCCACAATCATAGATCCTGGTATGAACCACCTCGCATTCAGCGATCTGTTCACACTCTTAGGAACAACCCACTTTGATACCACTTCATGAGGGCACAACCTGAGAATGAGAAAAAAAATAACAAATTACAATAAAAGAGACACAAGAGATATTACTATTATTATCTGAAAATTATTTGCAATACATGCATACATGCAAATAAGAGGAATAAACCTCATAGGCTGCAATACAACAACTTACAGAGTTTTTTGGAAAACCCTTACAATCCAAAAACACAACTTCCAAACTCACTCTTCAAAAACTCACCTCCCAAAAAAATATTACAAGTTTTCCTTGAATGAGTCCTAAATAGCCCTTTTCCAACTTGGAGCCAAAATTACAATTTATAAAATTACCATTTGGCAGACAAATGCCAAAACATGAAATTGGAAATATAAAAAATATAGCTAGATTCGAAAATTAAAACTTTCTGAAAAATTGTCCAACTTTCGGCAGCCATAAATTTTGATTTGGGAATCGGGATTGATGAACCGTTTGAAGCATCAGAAAGCTCTTTGAGTTTAGAATATGCTATAAATATGTTATGTCGTTTCCCACCATTTTTCGGGCCCGTTCGACACTGTTTAATGCCTAAAATCTGAATTGGAAGAATTGTTTTCAATTTTTTAGGAAATTGAAACTTTAATAACTTTCAAACCGTTAATTCTTTTGACCTAATTCTTTCACCAATGAGCTTATTTTTCCTTAATTAATCTTCTTGTAAATTTTGGGTTCCATCCGCCTTCAAATAAAAACCTGCTAGTTTGGCAGTCGGCTAGAAAAAGCAGCTTACCAATTCTGAGAGTTGAAATCTCTTATTTGTCCAAAAGGGTATCCAGATCTGAAAAACTATTAAACAAAACCAAAATAAAAAGAAATATTTTTGGGTGATGCAAGATAGCCCTTACACCACTGTATGCTCTTGCATCAAGTTAAAATGCGGCCAACTCAGAAATTCATCAAGGCATAGAATTTGAAACCTAAAACCACCCAAAAAGACACATTAACCATCCAAACACAATAATAAAGAGGGAGTTCTTCCTATTAATTGATTCATAGCCTTAGACTCTATTCCAAACTACCATAGAGACTCCCGACAACACTCAAGGAGAAAACTTCCAAATCAACAAATGAATTCACAAATAGAGAATGCAATCATTCCTAAAACCCAAAAGGAATGTGGGGAAACCAATTTTACTCCAACAAAGGACCCAAGACAATTCATCCAAACATTATAGAAATCACAGTTTGCACATAGTGTCGCTCACAGCAAAATTCTCAAACAAATCAAAAACAATGCAAATAAACAAAAGGAAACATATAAAACCAATTCCCCAATTTTCCAATACAGGTATACATATATATAAAAAATTATCATTTCTTTCCAATATGTAAATTTACTTCTCCCATTCCTGCATACAGATTGCATACATAGAGAAGACATTCATTTTCAAAAATCAAATTGCAAAAGGTTAAAATCCTCCAACTTGGAAAATTGAAGTAGTGGAAAGTGAAGCTGAAGAAGCGCAATCCCCAAATCCAATCCAAGCCAAATCCAAGAAACCAAAAATCTCCAACCAAGAAATCCAATATGCAGAAGAAAATCCAGAAATGCTACCCCAGCAAAATGCATAGGCTACCGAATAAATAAAAATTTCATTCAAAACTATAGCCAAAATCTGGCCAATAGAAATATTCCAAAATAATATAAAATCTACCTACCATGCCCAGATATAATGTTTTATTTCCCAAAGCTTATGAGCCAATAATCATAAAGGATAGGTAAACTATAGAGTATTTATTTACCCATTTAGTAACAAAAGGGTATTGTATTTTAATAATGCCAAAAATCATAAGAAAGAATAAATAATAAACCAAGAGGGCAATTAAATAAATAAATGCCACAAATAAATAATAAATCTATAAATAATTAAGCAATAAATAACTAACAATAATTAAATTGAACAATAAATAGATAAATCAAATAAATAAATATAAAGTCATAAATCAACAAAATAATAATCAAATAATAATAAATAATCACTCAATAATATTTAATTAACGAAACTATGTAATAAATTAATATTATTAACTACATTAATCAAATATTAATTAAAATAATCAAACACTCATAACGCCACAAGACAACCACAACTCAACATACTGGCATGACGACTCATGCCAAGACAACCGATAGACAAAGATGACAACTTATGCCATCTCAAACAACTTGCCATTAGGATAAGAGGCACTCATACCTGTGAGATTAGGTGGAGTCGATGTCTGGTACCTACAATCCTGCATCCACCACTAAATACAATACAACATATATACTATTCATATACATCATAAATGATCAAGAAAGTGATGGAGAATCACAACATCATATCATGCTCGCAATGAGTGGTATGACATCATCTCTAATTACAAATACACCAGAAGAGAATCATATTCACCATAGCATCAAATCAATCAATATGATCGTGAACTAGGGTTAGCATAACCAAGATATCGTTGAAATCCCATAAGCAATATGATCCATCATGAATAATGAGCATATATAAACCATCAAATATAGATCCATCATCAATATAGTCTAAAATGTATCAATCATCCATATAAGTCATCTCATAGCATATATCCACATAAAGTATCTAGCATCATCAATATCATCTGAGATAGAAATATAGTCATAAATAATCATCAAAACATCAACCACATGTCCAAATGAGTCTATATGTGCATAAATAAAAATGCAATTCTAGGAGGGACACTACACTACAACTTTACCTATTGTGGCTACTACTTCCTAGGAACAAGCATATCCCTCTCAAGCTTGAGTAAAAAATGTTGATGATGATTCTTCCTTACCACCATGGTTGTTCTCCAATGCTCCTAAGAGGAAGAAATGAGCTATTTCTCTAGATGATTTTGATTTCAGTCAACTCATCTCCACCAAACCTTAGACTACCAATAAAGATAAGACTTTGTCAAGGATAAAGGTAGATAAAGATAAGAACAAATATACAGAAATTGTCATTCCTCCTACTGATAATAAAATTGATCAAGTTCAGGATTTAGATTATGCTATTAGCAAGGTTAATTTGGGCAAACAAACTCATGACTTTTTCAAAGGAGATATTCAAACAATGTTAAATGCTCTCATTGATAGATATGATGAGGACAAAATCAAGAAAGATAAGCTTAAAGCATAGGTTGAACAACTCACTACTATTATAATCAAAGTGACCAAGTCCTCAGAAGCAATTGAACCAGTAACTTCGTCATTGGATGAACATGTTATGAAGAGAGCTAAGCAATTAGCTTTGCAAAGTAGAGTAATGGGTGAATGGATGGATAGATTGCTTAGTCAAGGAACATAGCTCCTGAGTTTAGCTACCACCATAGTCAAGAATTTTGATACTATGAAGAATGAGGTGGATAACACTATAGAAATATTTTCTCAAGAATTGGAAACTCAAGAGAAAGACTTTGATGCATGGTTGGAACTTCAAGATTTTGACTCATATTTTCTTGTGGAAAATGGTATCGTCCCTTCTCAAGATGTATATGTAGAACAATGTGAAGCATTAGAGCATCAAATGAATACTCTGGAGCGGCTTATCAAAGACCTAAGAAAGGCTCAAAAGAAATGTATATTTTAAAAGAAAGAGATTGTTGACAAAGTATCAAAAATTCCTTGTGCTTTCTTAAATGAAAAACAAAGAGTTCTTGATGTTGATGAAATAATCAAAGAATTTAGTTTTCTACTAACGGCTGAAATTGAGAGAGAGGAATTCTCTTTGTCCTCTATTAACAAGTTGGTTGATCTTTAGTTCATTCTAGATTTTCTAGATTCTCTCTTGAAGAAACATAAGAAATGTTGTGTTGATTTGAGAGATTATATTACATGGGTAAAGGTCATCACCAATCATACTTAAGGACCTGATGAAGCCCAAAAGAAAATCGTTCTACAAAAGTTTGAATTTTTCTAGGAACAAGATCAACATGAAGATAATGATACTTAGATTATGTTATATTCTGTTAGTAGAATTTTATAATTCCAATCGACACCTCGGGTGTCATTTTATGTATGCACTAGTACACATGTAGGACTACATGTGCCCTAAGTCAAATAGGACTCTAGTTTTGCTTTAGTCACAATTAGTTGTAACTTTCCCTATTTTTGTGCATCATCCCTCTTCTATATATATCAGAGATATTTTTTGATCTTTTGGCTAATACATCGAAACTTTGTAGAATGGAAAAGCTATCTAAGACTTTGAGCTGGTAGTGTATTCAAGAAGTTTAATTAAAGAAGAAAAGAATTTGCATCCAATCTTTGTGTTTGGAGTGCTTTATTGTATAAGGGAATGTTCTTATGTCATTATTTTCTACTTTCTTTGAGATTATATCTTTCTTTATGGAAAGTATTTAAGTTAAAAGAGATAAAGTAAAATATTTTACACTTTGTGTTATGATATTTTATTGAAAATTTTGTATTAAGTGGATAATAAGGTGAAGACTTTGTTCTTTGTTGAGTTATCTTGTTAGAGTAGAAAGCTTTGTGATATATTTGGATAACTTTGTGTTGGAAATTAAAACTCAATTGGTTGGTTTCACTATGTTGTCATTGATGGCAACATGGTATCTTATTTCAGCTTCATGTTTTGGTTCAGTTGTGTACTGGCAGGCACTTCACAGACACTACACCAGCACTGGCACCAACAGGACAGAAGGATTTCTTTGGTTACCAACAATGCAGGCCGACATGGTTATTGGTATTGGAGGCCGACATATCTTAGATCCAGCATCGGCAATTGTTTTTAATATTAATGCATTCATGTTATCTAGCCGACATGTAATTTGTTATTGTAATTATCTTTGTAAGCCAACATAAGGCATGATAAGTTGTATAGGGTATATAGGTCAGTTGGATTAGATCATTTTGTAATATAAGAGTAATAGACATGGTGATGGATATGTGAATGTGATACAATGAGAAATATATCGGAGAGAATATGTATGTGAGGATATTTATGTAAGGGCTATTCTAGTAAAGGGTTCAGGGTTTCAGACTGGAACAGACAAAACTTAAACTGGAACTGTATTTCAGGCATAGAAGATGTTATCTTAGCAGTTCAACACTTCTTTGGATTGTAGTTTGCATTTATATGTAGTCAGTGAGGCTCCTTTTGTGATTGAGCAGTGTGCTCTAGGCTGTAAGTCTTCCTGCAAGTACAGACCCCTTATATTTAATAATATCTCTTCATATGGCCAGTGGATTGATATTGTGGGTCACAAATCCCACCGTGGTTTTTCCTCTTTGAGCTTTTCCATGTATAATTATGTATGTTATGATTCTCATTTATGTGATTGGCTTATTAGTTGCATTACTTCTTTCAATTCAGTATACCGGTTGGTGTATGCATGTTTTAATAAGGCTAAAATTGATCATTCAGGTATAACATTGATTCACCCTCCCCCTCTCAGTGTTATTGGATTCCAACAATTGGTATCAACCCCTTGTGCCTCGAAGGAAGTTTAACAACTTGAGGAAGATCCTAAATCTGGAACCCATGGATATGGATTTGGAGAAGCAACTTGGGATGGCACTTGAAGATTATGATGTTGAAATATTGAAGAACTTAAAGCTACAAGATGAATTGAATTCTTCTAAGGAATTCATTCTTGTCCTACAAGAGAGGTTATCATATATTCACGCTAGGAGGAAGGAACTTTTGCAAAGTTAGGATGATGATGAGAAAGATCCACTTAAGGAGCAATGTCAGAAATTGAGTCAGGAGAACATGGTTATGAGAAATGAAATGCAAGTTATAACTATGAGAATGTCTAAGGAGATTGAGGACCAAAAGAAAAAAGAAGAAAATCTTGTTGTATCCCTGAAGAACAAATTTGAAGAATGTGGTAGGTTGGTTCATGAGAATGATATGTTGAGAACTGATTTAGTACAATCCCAGAGTAATGAACAAGAGCTTAAGAGACAAATAATTGTTGGCATATGATGAAGTGGTGACAATGTATGTTGTCATTGATGTCAATAGGTGAACCAATATGAACTGGTATGACTATTGGAAGCAGTTATGGTCAACTAGGATGGAGTGGACCGGTGTCGGGATTCACTAAGTGTGACTACCAGTTGGTAGTCTCTGTTCAGCTCTAGGGTTCCCAGTTTGGCTTATGCGGTGCAACCGATGACATTCTGTGATGAGTTAGTTAAGAGATAAGGATGGGATTGTGGTGGCATGTCAGTTATGTGCATGTGAAGGATTTCTTTGAGGATCTTGTGGTGAAGGTCGAATGCATTGAATGTCTACCTCGGGAATGCATGATGTTATGAGTGGTGTATGAAGTGCACGTGATGGGTTACTGATTTTTAGATGCGGTGAAGATCGAACAATGTAGAATGACTTGAGATCTATTTCAGATCGCTTCATTCTATGTAATGGATCTAACAGTCAAGATTGGACCACTTGTAATTGTAAACCTAAATTGTTTAGGGTTTAGGGTATATGCTATCGACCTAATTATTGTCTATAAGTTCGATGATGTTTCTTATTGTTTGGGTTGGCAGAAGTTGTGTGTGTTCGCATGTTGAGATACTTGCCAAACCAAAGTGTCGAATTTGTAGAGTGTGATTGCAGAGGAGAGGAGCTGAAAAGGATCTGCCTTAGCAAGTAGTGTTGTTATCATATCAAAGCTTTACCTGTTGACTTCTAACCATTTCAATAGAAGGAAAATCCCTTGACCAAGTAGCTTTAACAGGCTTGTTGCAAATCCTCTAACTAGGTGACTCAAGTTCATTGAGTTCTTTAAATCCTCTAGCGAGGTAACCTTTAATAGGGTTTATAGCCATCCCTTAACCAAGTGATCTCTAACAGGATCGGTTCCTAACAAAACCTTATTTTAAAGTCTTTAACCAGACTAGGCTCCTAATAGAGCGGACTTCAAAAGAGTTAAAAACAAGCTTGTAGGTATTCATCCCCACCATGGTTTTTCCCATTTGGGTTTCCATGTGAAAAATTTGTGTTATGGGTTGTGAGTTTTCATGTGATGATTGAGTAGTTGATTGACTAAGTTAGTTATGCATGCAGTGCTAAATGATTGTGGTATTGTCGATACAACTCGTGCTTGATTATATTAGGAAGTAGTCATCAAGATTTAAGATCTGTCAAATGTTGTCTAAAGTATCTATGTTTAACCGGTATACCCATGGTTAAGTTCAGTGGTGAAGACAACCGGTCGACATTATTTTAATATGATAAAGTGTTGAGAAAGTTTTTATTTGTACTAATTCACCCCCCTTCTCTTAGTACCAGTTAGGGTATCATTTATTCATCATTATTTATTAATTGGTATTAGAGCAACTCCAGGTCCTCGATGATATAAGCTTAACCACTGGAGGCAAAAGATCATGCTTCAATGATGAAGAGGGAAGGTCCTAAGTTCAATAGGGATAAATTAAAAAAATGGAAGGACATAATGAAGGTTTATATCAAGAATCTGGGTGCTCAACGCTGGAGCTATGTTGAGAATGCCTATGTAATCCCCACTGGCACTCTAACCGATGATTAAAAAAGAAAGATTCAAGAAAATGGGCAAGTCATGGAAGCCCCTATTAGCAGCTTGTCCAATATTGAGTTTATTGATGTACAAGATAAGGACACTCCTAAGGATGTATGGGACACACTGGAAACCATTTATGGTGGTGATGAGCATGTCAAGTAGGCTAAGGAAGAAAGCCTTAGAGAAAAATATGAAGACATGAGGATGGTTGAAGGTGAGACCATTCAACAATATGGCATAAGGATCAAGACTATGGTTGGAGATATCAAGAGCACTGGTGGAACAATTGATGATGCCACCATTGTCAGTAAAGTTTTGAGATAATTTTTACCGGTCTATGCAATCAGGGTTGTTGTTATTCAGGAGTTAAGGTCTACCGACAAGACAAAGGTATCTCTAGACTCTATCATTGCAAAGATGACTGCATATGAATTGAATAGCTATGATGGTAGTGTTAAGACAGAGTTATCCTTTAGAGCATATGTTTCCTCCACACCAACTAGGAAAGGAAAAGAAGTCAGCACTAGTTATGAATCTAGGCCAAATAGAGACATGGATGATGAGCAGATTCTGATGGAGTTTGAAGCTCTTCTTGCTAAGAGACTTCCAAAAGGCACTGGAAAATGCAGAGGTAAGCTTCCTCTAAAATGTTTTTCCTACAATAAGATAGGACATATAGTTGTTAACTATCCTAACAATAACAATAAGGATAAACCAGAAAGGTTTAGAAAGTATAAAGGAGGAGGTAGGAGAAATTGTCTTGTTGCAGTTGATGAAGGTGTTACCGATGAAGAATCTGAGGATGAAGAGAATGAGGACATAGTGTTTGTAGCTGTAAAGGAGGAGGTGTCTGATTAGAAAGCCCTTGTCTCTCGCATTGACAACTCTAATGAGTGGTTCATTGATAGCGGGTGTTCTCACCACATGACTGGTGACCGGAGAAAGTTTTTGTCTCTGGAAGAATATGATGGAGGTGTTGTCCAGTTTAGCAACGATGCACCTTGCATGGTAAAAGGAAAAGGATCCATCTCACTGAGTGAAAAGAGTAGTGTGGATGATGTCTACTAGGTGGAAGGCCTTGAACACAACCTTTTGAGTGTTTCTCAGCTGAATGACAAAGGACTCATTCTAGAGTTCAAAGGTGGAGTCTGCAGAATAATTGGAAAGAGTGGTGAACTTATTGCCACTGGTAAGTAGGCCAGAGGAAACTTGTTTCAGCTGAATGCCAAGATTAGTCAGTGCCTGATGGTGAAGTTTGATGATAGTTGGATATGGCATAGGAGACTTTGTCATATGAATTTTGATAATATTGTAAAGGCTAGTAAGATCAAGGCAGTAAGAGGATTGCCTTTGCTGAACAAACTAGAGAATGTTTTATGTAGAGAACTTACTTGATCTTGTGCACACCGATCTGTGTGGTCCAATGAAAACTAGAAGCATTCAGGGAGATAGGTATTTCATTATTCTTACTGATGGCTGCTCAAGAATGATATGGGTCACATTCTTGAAAGACAAGTCTGAGCCATTTGCAAAGTTCAAAGCTTTTAGAGCATTGGTGGAGAAGGAGAGCGACAGAAGAATTAAATATCTAAGAACTGATCAGGGAGATGAATTCACTTCTAATGAATTCAAAAAGTACTATGAAGAGAATGACATCAAGAGGCAATTGTCTGCCCCAAGGACACCACAGCAAAATGGTATAGTAGAAAGGAATAATAGGACTGTAGTTGAAGCGGCCAAAACTATGTTGATCCAAGGAAAGGTTGCTCACAGTTTTTGGAGAGAAGTAGTGAGCACTGCAGTCTATACCATGAACCAGGTACTCGTCAAGAAAGGGAAAGACAAAACCCCCTATGAGTATTGGAACAGGAGAACCCCTAATGTGATTTATTTCAAAGTGTTTGGTAGTAAATGCTATATCAGGAGAGGTGAGCATCTGAGTAAGTTTGATGCTAAATGTGATGAAGGAATATTTTTGGGATATTCCACTAAAAGAAAAGCTCTCAAATGCTACAACAACAGGACTCAAAAAATTGTTGAGAGTATCAATGTCAGGGTTGATGAATCCCCTGAGGAGCCTAAGGAAACATGTAGCAAGCAAGCAGAAGATGAACCGGGTGTAGCCTTCTGGGAACCGGTTAAGAAGGAAACAAGTTGCAAACACCAGAAAGACCTCAGTGTTCCTATACCAGTAGAAGCTACAACAGGTGAAGAAGAAGATGAAGTGGAAGAAGAAGAGGAAAAGCAAGCAGAACCGGCTAGGGTCATTCCTAGGTATGTGAAACTACATCATGATCTCAAGCAGATCATAGGAGATAAAGATGCAGGGATACTCACAAGGAGAAAGGTGAAAGAAAACTCTTGCATGATTTCAAAATTTGAGCCTAATACCACTAGAGAGGCACTTACCGATGAAGACTGGATAAAGGAAATGGAAGAGGAGTTGGACTAGATAGAAAAGAATACAACATGGTCCTTGGTACCCAGACAGGAACATAAGAATGTAATCGGTACCAAATGGGTCTTCAGAAATAAGCTGAATGAAGAAGGCACAGTGGTAAGGAACAAGGAAAGACTTGTATACAAGGGATATGCTCAGGAAGAGGGAGAAGACTATGAAGAAACCTTTGCCCCAGTGGGTAGACTAGAAGGTGTTCGAATGCTACTTGCATTTGCAGCATTCAAGGGATTCAAAGTATACTAGATGGATGTAAAGTCTACATTCCTGAATGGAATCCTAGAAGAAGAAGTATATATTGAGCAACCGGATGGGTTTGCTTTGTCAAAAGATAGTAACATGGTGTGTAGATTACACAAGGCCTTGTATGGATTGAAACAAGCACCAAGGGCATGGTATGAATGGTTACACTCTCATCTTGTGAAGATAGGATTTCAGAGAACAAGTGAGGACAGTAACGTCTACCTGAAATCTGAAGGTGATTAGATTCTGATCTGTGAAGTATTTGTAGATGACATAATCTTCAGAGGAGATGATGAAATGTGCCATGCATTCTCAGAAGAAATGAAGAAAGAGTTTGAGATGTCTCTGATTGGAGAGATAAAGTTCTTCATTGGTCTATAGATTCAGCAGATGAAGGAGGGTATCTTCATTACCAAGTCCAAGTATATCAAAGAGGTATTGAAGACCTTTGGCATGAAGGAGAGAAAACCGGTTGGAAAACTGATGGTGACCGGCTGCAAACTAACAAAGGAGGATGACTCGGCATTGGTGAATGAGAAGGAGTATCGATCAATGATGGCTAAGCTGCACTATGTAGTACACAACAAACCGGATATTGCTCATGCAGTGGGCATAGTAGCCCATTTTTAGAAGAGTCCTAGAGAATTCCACTTGGTAGCGGTAAAGAGGATTCTTAGATATCTGAAAGGGACAGTAGATTATGGATTGTGGTATCCATGCAATGGTGACTTTGGTCTCAAAGTATTTACTGATGCAGATTGGGCAGGTAATGTGGATGACCGAAAAAGCACAATCAGTGGAGCGTTCTTCCTTGGTGGAAGACTAGTCTCATGGACGAGCAAGAAGCAGAGTTGTATATCCCAATCTACAGCTAAAGCAGAGTATGTGGTAGCATTTATGAACTACACTCAGTTAATCTGGATGAAGCATGTACCAAATGGCTTCAAAGTGCCTATATCTGAACCAATGAGTATTTTCTGTGATAATACTAGTGCAATTAATATTTCCAAAAATCTGGGATTGCATGCTAGGACAAAGCATATTGAGCTCAAGTATCATTTCTTGAGTGAAAAGGTTCAAAATAAAGAGGTTGTATTAGAACATGTTTCTAGTAAGGAGCAGTTAGCAAACATATTCACTAATCCCTTACCAAAGACTACATTTACCTATTTGAGAGGTGAATTAGGGGTTTTGCCCCTTCATGAAGTAAATTAAAAATTTGTGCTCCACATCAGTCAGGTACTATAGTGACAAATCTTATAGGATTGATGTGCTAAAGGATGCTACTCCACAGGGGGAGCAGCACAGTGGAGCTTGGAACCTTGTGCCTCCACTTTGGCATTGGTGTCAAAGGGGGAGAAGATATCTGGAGGAGAAGATATCTGATGTATGGGGGAGAAGATATATGAGGATGAAGACATATGGAAGAGTACACACTGACCAGTCTAGATGGTGTTGGTTGTGATCTTTGAACTGATGTATGACAACTGGTATATTTTATCGAGCATGGTACAGATACTGAGCAATGATATACTTAGTATTGCCATCAATGCCAAAGGGGGAGATTGTTGGTATATGATGAAGCGGTGACAATGTATGTTGTCATTGATGTCAATAGGTGAACCAGTATGAACTGGTATGAAGATTGGAAGTGGTTATGGTCAACCGAGATGGAGTGGACTGGTGCTGGGGTTCACTAAGTGTGACTACCGACTGGTAGTCTTTGTTCAGCTCTAGGGTTTTCGGTTTGGCTTATGCGATGCAACTGATGACATTATGTGATGAGTTAGTTAAGAGATAAGGATGAGATCATGGTGCCATGTCAGTTATGTGCATGTGAAGGATTTCTTTGAGGATCTTGTGGTGAAGATCGAATGCATTGAATGTCTACCTCGGGAATGCATGATGTTCTGAGCGATGTATGAAGTGTGCATGATGGGTTACTAATTTCTAGATGCGGTGAAGATCGAATGATGCAGAATGAATTGAGATCTATTTTAGATCACTTCATTCTATGTAATTAATCTAACGGTCAGGATTGGACCACTTGTAATTGTAAACCTAAATTGTTTAGGGTTTAAGGTTAATATGCTACCAACCTAATTGTTGTCTATAAGATCGATGATGTTTGTTATTATTTGGGTTGGAAAAAGTTGTGTGTGTTCATATGTTGAGATACTTTCCAAACCAGAGTGTGGAATCTGTAGAGTTTGATTGCAGAGGAGAGGAGCTGAAAAGGATCTGCCTTAGCAAGTAGTGTTGTTATCAGATCAAAGCTTTATCTGTTGACTTCTAACCATTTCAACAGAAGGAAAATCCCTTGACTGGGTAGCTTTAATAGGCTTGTTGCAAATCCTCTAACCAGGTGACTCAAGTTCATTGAGTTCTTTAAATCCTCTAGCGAGGTAACCTTTAACAGGGTTTAGAGCCATCCCTTAACCGGGTGATCTCTAATAGAATCGGTTCCTAACAAAACCTTATTGTAAATTCCTTAACCGGACTAGGCTCCAAACAGAGCGGACTTCAAAAGAGTTCAAAACAAGCTTGTGGGTATTCATCTCCACCGTGGTTTTTCCCATTTAGGTTTCCACGTGAAAAATTTGTGTGTTATGGGTTGTGATTTTTCATGTGATGATTGAGTAGTTGATTGACTAAGTTAGTTATGCATGTAGTGCTAAATGATTGTGGTATTGTTGATACAACTCATGCTTGATCATATTAGGAAGTAGTCATCAAGTTTAAGATTTGTCAAATGATGTTTGAAGTATATGTGTTTAACTGGCATACCCATGGTTAAGTTTTGTGGTGAAGACAACAAGTCAGCATTGTTTTAATATGATAAAGTGTTGAGAAAGTTTTTGTTTGTACTGATTCACCCCCCCTCTCAGTACCAATCAGGGTATCATGTGTTCATCATTATTCATCAATAATAATTTAGAGAGAAGATTTAACTACTGCAAGTGAGTATAAAGAAAAATTCAAGATTAGCTTAGCACAACTAGATGAGTTATTGAAGAGACAAAGGCAAATTGGAGATTCCAGTGGACTTGGATTTGAGAAAGGACAGAGTTTCATTACTGCTAATGAAGATCAAAACCTTAAGGCACCAATAAGGCAATTTAATGCTTATAAATTTAATGGTAGATTTTTTATTTGTAATAGATTTGGTCACATGGCTAGACAATGTAGAAACAAAGCAAATCAGAACCCTGATTATGCTCCTGGTAAATGTTCTAAATGCAATAAGTATGATCCTAAGACATAAGATTGCAGAATGAATGTTAAATGTTATGCATGTGGAAATTTTTGACATATGGCTAATCAGTGCAGGTCAAGCAATTTCACTGGTTTTAGCAAAGCAATCAAAGGAACAATGTTACATGTTATGCATGTAATGAGGTTGGACATATTGCTAAATTTTGTAGAAGCATAAATCCACCGATTGGTAATGGAGGATCAAATGAGAAAGGGAAAGAGAAGGTTAGTGAAATCTGGCAAGATCAGACTTAGAGATGGGTTAGGAATACTCAAGAACAATCATCAGATGGAAATGCACTGGTTACTTATCTAGCAGAGGAGGTTGATCTTGCACTGACAGGTAGCTCATCCAGTAACTAAGGCAGATGCCTTAGGGGTAGGAAAAATTCATGAAGATGATGCAAATTCCCTGGGAAGAGATTCTGGAAGATGTTCCAGACATTGGAGATGCTTATCCGGCATGGATATGCTTATCCGACATGGATATGTTTTGTTCAAGATCCAGTATCTTTCACCGACAGTCATTTATGTCAATGGAAGATTAGGGTTTTTCTCAAAGGTTAAAAGGTCGAATTTACTTCATTATTTATCATCTTGCATTCAAAGTGATTTCAGAGTGATTAAGAGCAACTAAGAGAAATCAAGGCATTTCATATCAATTAGATTTATTCTTGAGCGATTTCATCGGCGACTGGAAGAATTTGTTATGGGTATTCACCAAAAGAAATCAACGGGTATTTATCTTTAAACTTGGAAGCAAGATCATCCTCTATTCCTATCTTTGTTGAAAACCCAATTGTAGTAAAGGTCAAGGACTGCCCCATGCCAATTTTCAAGCGATATCCGCATGTGGCTACCCTGGAAGATTCGGTTGGAGCATTTTCCCATATTCTAGAGGGATTTGTCTATGTTGAAGACATTAGGGCATACATACACTATCACATTGAGGACTTGGGAACATTTGAAATAAAGGGCATGTACATGAGCAAGCTGATGGGAGAATCTGGAAAGATCAAACCAGCATACAAGCACATTGAAGACTTAGGGTTTATTAGCATTCTGGACATTCTGGAATTCGAAGATGAGATAACTAGGTATGTTGTGAACAGAGTACATGGGGAGTTTATCTAGCTAGATAGACCTTACAAGATCACCAAGGAATTCATCCGGGCAATCACTGGTTTACCATGGGTTGGGCAACATCCAGATAAGAAGGTTTCATATGATTATGTCAACAAAATCACCAGCGCGACATCTGACAGAAGATCTATGATAATAAGCACTATTACCGACACGGACATCAAATTTGGTAGTATGATCATCGGGTATAAGGTAACTCCGTCAAATCGACTGAATTCTATTTCTAGTTCCTGCATTTTCGCTGCATACAAAATGATGAGAGAAAATGTGAAATTGGATCTATGCGGTTGGATGTTAGATGAGTTACTAATAAACCTAGGAAAGATTGAGGGAGAAAAGAAGGGAACCTTCCAGTGTGGCAACTTAATTGTCTGCTTAATGTTATTTTTCATGAATGATACACCCGGTTTTGGAAAAAGGCAATGGGAATTTGACATCACGGTAGGGAGAAAATTGAAACAATCAATTGCTACTTTAAGTAGTCAGAGAGATGATAAGATATGGGGATATTTTAAGGGGTTTCAGAAATCTATGAGGTCTAGGGAAAGGGTTCCTACACATATTGTTGAAAAATATTCAATTGACATATGCTTCATGGTGAAGAAGGATGAAACACTTATGGAAGCGGTTAAGCCCCAAAAGATTTGGATTGAGGAAATGGGCTTTGTAGTGGATGCACATATTCTTGAGGCTTATGTAAAAGGTTGATTGATGCACCTATTGATGAGGCAGAGAAGCTCAGTGGTACTGCAAAACAAAAATAACAAGAGGTTAAAACAAAGTTCAATCGGAAGAAGAGAGAGAAGCAAGAAGGAAAGGCTACAAAATTTGTTGAGAAGGTCTCATAGGACATCAAAGCATTAATTTATGTTGTCCTAGAGAAAGGTAGGAAGAGGAAGAATCCAGAAGTACACATTGAGCCTGTTACAGCAGAGTCTGAATCTGAGGATGACACACCCTTGGCATTCAAGAGGGTTGTAAGGAAGAAAACAAAGGAAACAAAGGTGGAAGCTAAAAAGAAATTGATTAGGAAGGTTACATTCAAAATACCAGCATAGAAGCAAGCACCAAAAGTAACCACTTCAGCTGCATCCAATACTACAAAGAGGAAGAAGAAGAATGACATTGATACAACTATTCAATCTGGTAATGTTCCATCTAAAACTTGTGCAGAATTAGTAGATGAAATAACTAAGGATGGCATGTTAAAGAATGTATAGTTTTACTATGATCATTTAGAAGATGATGAACAAAGAGAGGTAGAGGAAGAAGTCTTATTATACTTGGATATTTATGAGAAAGCCTTAACAGAAATAGAAAATCAAATACCGGCAGAATTATATAATATGTTAGATGCTAGAAGACTGTCAGCTATACAAGAAGATAAGCATATCAAAATTCAAGAGTTATTATATGTTTGTGTTACTATAGCTCCAGAGGAAATGGAAAGGACACTTGAGGTGGCAGATAGAAAATTCTTTAATAGAAAACATAGAATAACCAATCTGATGCTAGAAAGGGTAAATGAAATAATAAAGGAGACTCAAAAGGCATGGGTTAAGTTCTTTGGAGAGAATCGAGGATTCTTTACTTCACTGGAATCAAAGACAGACACTATAGACACCTTGGTTGAAGGAAAAGGAAAGGGGATTATGGGTACTTCACCCTAAATTTTGAAGAAGATTAAGTTAGTGGAAATCAAGCCCTCGGTAGATACAAATGTATAGACAGATGTTGAGATGTCGACTAATACAGAGAGTGAAAAGTTAATGATGTACATGATACTAAATATGAGGATAACATTCCTCTAGATACAAATTATAGGTTGAGGTTACAGTTCCTTCAGAGGAACCAGCAATTACAGAGACTGCACCAAGTGGCGAAGCCACCGGTGCAAGTGAGGAAGCTATAAAGGATAAATCATCAAAGGAGAAGAAAGGGGAGACCAATAGAGAACCGGTAGTTGGTCCATCATTATTGTAAATTGACACCTCATGGGTTGTAAAGAAAAACATAACTGAGATGAGTCCTACTAAACTCATGATGATGGCAGCACAAAAACTAATGAAGGAGGGATCTACAGATAAAGGGATTATTGATCAGTCAATCACTGTTTTACACAAACGAGTCTCAGAGTAAAGATTGACAATGAAGGGAGCCCATCCGACAAGATTAAGACAATTACTGAGCATATTTCAAAGGATTTTCAATCCTTACAACAAATTTCAAACTGGCAAGAACTGGAGAGGTTCACTCGGGCTAAGAGAGTTGCATTTGATCAGGTGATTGAATCTGAGAAGAACAAGATTGATGAAAAGATGAAACTGATAGAAAATTCTTTGAAGCAGTGTACAAATATTTATAGGGTATGTTGTAACACTGATATACTTACACTTAATGTGGATAAGAAGATAAATGAATTTTAGGAGAAAATTGCAAATATAGCTAATTCTTTTCATGGATTGACTTCGTTGACTACATCCATTGATGGTCAAATTTTGATTTTGGAAGCCCAAATTTATGTTCTTGAGAAAGAAAGAGACAAAATTATAAGAAGAGCCAGAAATCTGAGAGGTTTGGTGAGTCCCCAATTGGATTCACTCAGTGTACATAAGAAAGAATGTATGGATATGGTGGGAAAGCGCACACTGAAAGAGGTAAGTGAGAAAGAGTCATTTGCACATATATTAAGTGGACTTGTATCTATTTCCGGCAATTTCAAAAATGGTTGGGATACCTACCTTGAGATATTGGAGAAGGCTTATCCGGAAAATTTGAAATTTGTTAAGCTCCAGTAAGATATTTTTGGGATATTCATTGTACAGTTTTTTTTGGATCTTTGACATTCCTTTTAGAATTTTTGTTGGCATTGATGTCAAAGAGGGAGTGATTAAGATGTGAAAAAGTATATAAGGATTTGTATACATTAGGGGGATATATGGAGATGTGTATTATTTTGCATTAATGAATATTCAGCTCAAGGGGAGTAGGCAGAATGGAACCGACAGATGAAACCTTGACCATTTTTCACACGAGTGTTGCCATCAATGCCAAAGGGGGATATTGTTGGCAATTGACACTAAATTGATTGGTTTCACTATGTTTTCATTGATGGCAACATGGTATCTTATTTTGTCTTCATGTTTTGGTTCAGTTGTGTATTGGCATGCACTTCACAGACACTACACCAGCACTGGCACCGGCACCGGCAGGACAGAAGGATTTCTTTCATTACCAGCAATGCAAGTCGACATGGTTTAGAATATGGTTATCGATATTGGAGGCCGACATCTCTTGGATCTGGCATTGACAATTGTTTTTAATATTTATGCATTCATGAGATCTAGTTGACATGTCATTTGTTATTATAATTATCTTTGTAAGCCGACATAAGGCATGATAAGATGTATAGGGTATATAGGTCAGTTGGATTAGATCATTTTGTAATATAAGAGTAATAGACATGGTGATGGATATGTGAATGTGATACAGTGTGAAATATATCAGAGAGATTATGTATGTGAGGATATTTATGTAAGGGTTATTCTAGTAAAGGGTTTAGGGTTTCAGGCCAAAACAGACAAAGCTTAAACTGGAACTGTATTCTGGCATAGAAGATGCTATCTTAGTAGTTCAACACTTGTCTGGATTATAGTCTAGATTTATATGTAGCCAGTGAGGCTCCTTTTGTGATTGAGCAGTGTGCTCTAGGCTGTAAGCCTTGCCCCTTATATTTTGTAATATCTCTTCATATGGCTAGTGGATTGATATTGTGGGTCACAAATCCCACCGTGGTCTTTTCTCTTTGAGGTTTTCCACGTATAATTTTGTGTGTTATAATTCTCATTTATGTGATTGGCTTATTGGTTGCATTACTTCTTTCAATATTGTATGTACTGGTATATCGATTGGTGTATGCATGTTTTAATAAGGCTAAAATTGATCATTCTGGTATAACACTGATTCATCCCCCCCTCTTAGTGTTATTGGATTCCAACACTTTGTGCTTACAATATATCAATATTTGGATTACGGTAGTTGATAGGACTTGAGTGTTTGAAGGAGACTTTGTGCTCTTTTGTATACAAAAGGATTGCCCCTTAAGTCATTTTCATAAAAAGAGGCAACAAAAGACTTTGCACTTTCATGGACATTTTGATTACATTTAGCATAAATTTTTAAGATTACTGCAAGCTAGGATTGTTTCGTTGCTATGTTCTAAATAGAGAATTACAGAAATACTTGTTCTGAAAAAAGAGAACTAAGTTATTGTTTCATCCTAAAAATAGTGTAAAGTTAGCAAGTAGATTAAGAATAAATAGAGATTATAGTAGAAAGGGGGAGCCTTCCCTTATAAATAGGACAGATTATACCTTGCCTTCTGAGAGGTATTGTCTCATACAGTGTGGTGAAAATCCACATTTTGTAAGCTCCCTTGAGTTTACAAAATTTTCACCCAACAAATTGCACTTGATTGATTAAAAGAGAGAGGAAATGAGTTTCTTATAGATAACACGCTAAGAATGGAGGGCTAGGATTAAGAGATGGAAGCATAAATGGTCGGCTCAGATTGAAGGGTAGGTATAGGAAATAATAAAATATCCTAGAGTGGTTAAGATAAATTAAAAGATGAATGACACTCATCGTGGAAAGAAAAGTTTGAATGAATTAATTAAATAAATAAAGATTTATTTAATTAATACAAGAAAGGGCCCACATTATATAAATAAAATATTTATTTAATTTAAGAAATATGGTAATTTAAATAAATAAATAAATTTATTTAAATGGGGAAAGGCTTAGAAGAGTATTAGTGAATTAATTAAATGAATGAAAATCTATTTAATTAATAGAAAGCTTAGGATAAAATAATTAAATAAATAGAATATTTATTTAATTAGGTTGAGACAATTTTAGGTGTCTACATTTTACCCCTCTTTGAGACAATGTAGTTTATTATATTGTTTCAAAGAAAAATAATTCACTTATATCGAAGGTTTCCTCTGGTATAGATGGTGACAAGTCCCCTCGAGATATTGAGAGAAAACAATCTTTAAAAAAATGGACAATCTCTAGATAAGGAGAAAGGATAAGGTAGAATAGCCACAAAGATTCTCGGGGTGAAAATGGCAAAAGGCGGGCTAAGAGGGAAGCACATGGGATTATAGAGACCACAAGAGATCACCATGGCAAAATAGGGTTACAATACCTATAAATAGGAGCACGAGTTAAGGATTTCCTCATTTGCATCCATCACTTTCATTGACCAAGGCATAGAGTGAATGAGAGAAGGCAAGCAGAGTAGAGAAGCTATGACAGAGCAAGTGCGGAGGCATGAGCGGCCAAATGAGTATGGAGAGATAGTAAGTACGTCCTTGTATTTTTTATTTTGTGCATTAATGGTGTCATAAATAGGTCCAAAATTTAGGTTGTCAAAAATGCGGCAGGGTAGGTTTTGTCGAAAACACATATAGGTTAGATTAGGTCACATATGTCTTAGGTCTTGGCGCATATGCATTGAAATTGCATTTTTACTTGGTAAAAATTATGTTTATACTAGATAAAAGTGTGTACACGTTAAAAATACATATATATTCTCTGAAATTGCATTTTTTATTTCTTGGTGCATATATGTTTAGCAGAAATGTGTATGCATATATTAGTGTGTTTATGCAATGCAAAAGTGTGTTTTTAATTTCTTAGTGCGTATATAATAAATTATTAGTGGGTATATGGATAAGCTAGGGGAAAAACATACATCTAATGTGATAAACAAAGGTGACTAATAGGATATGTAGTCAGATTGATAGAATTCATTAACTTCCTTAGTAGGATAAGCCATGTAGCAGCTAATGAAGTTGATGAAGCCACTAGATAAGATAAAGATGACAAAGCTTGAAAGGATAGAAGATCATAAGGATTGAAACTAATACAATTGCACTTGTGATTATAGGCTGATTTAACACCATTAAATTCATGAGACAGATTCCTGCGTACGTAGATATTGAGGTTGTAGCTGAGTGAGAATTGTCATGTTACATTAGGGACACTTGGACTATGGCACACTACATTCATGCTCAAGATTTGGGCTAATCTCAAATTTCTTTTGCATTGGTTGAGTGGTCGTACAACGAAC
Source organism: Cryptomeria japonica (assembly GCF_030272615.1). Classification (NCBI taxonomy): domain Eukaryota; kingdom Viridiplantae; phylum Streptophyta; class Pinopsida; order Cupressales; family Cupressaceae; genus Cryptomeria; species Cryptomeria japonica. The sequence continues at coordinate 260,730,084 of NC_081410.1, forward strand.
ATTGTTCATTCTGCATGCCAACAAGAGAGATGTCTGTGACACTAGAGGATGTGTATAGGATTATATGGATTCCTATTCATGGGAAGCTAGTTGTTTATTATAGGGAGGGTGAGGATGTGGAGGCTTTGCACAGGATCTTTGAGTATAAGGATTTGGAGATCTAGGGTAGCCATGTTAGTTGGGATGAGATGTATGAGTACGACGCAATAGGAGAAAATTGAGCAACTATTGTAGGGGGTGTGATTAGTGGGTATATCTACCCTGATAAGATAAATCATGAGATGTCCATTGGATGGGGATGAACTATGGAGATTACAATGATAGAGGGTAATCTATCCACATGGGGACATTGTCTACTTGCACATTTATACCATGATTTACACCAATTTGTATACTTGGGTGTATGCAAACTATCGACAGGGGTGACAAAATTACAAATCTGGGTTTACGAGAATATTGTAATCATGAGACCCATATGCTATAGAGGTTAGGGTGAAACATAACCATATTTCCATAAATACAACATGATTGTCCCCCAACCACAAGTAGGGAAGATGAATTATTGCTGGTGGATGATTGTCAATATTGATTTAGTCATATGGAGACCCTACTTACATTGTGAGGTCTAGGAAGAGGATGACATAGATGTTCCTTATTTTTATTAGACTCGATGCTTGATAGGTAGGACGAATTTCATCATTGGTTGACACTTTCCATATAGGGTATGTAGATAGTGTGGTAGGATACAGGGTTAGCCCATAAGATCAATGAATTTTGCCAGGGATCATCAAGAGATACCATAGTGGGGTCCTTACTTATCCTATGATATTATAGTTGTAGACTTATAGGCCTTAGTGATAGTTCAATGAGACCTTGGATGGGACATAGAAGATGTAGGGATCACTACAAACTATGAGGTTTGGTTTAGAGCCCATCCATTTCCTAGATTGACAAGGCCAGAAGAGCCAATGCCACGACTTGAGGATGACACCGACAAAGAGGAACCGCCATAGAGGAGGAGGAGAGAAGATTGAGGGGAGATGAAGCAAAGGGAGATAATGAGGGAGATGATAGGAGAGGAGGACAACCACCTAGGTCACAGAGAGGGAGAGGCGGATAGGATAGATATATACCAAGATAGGTTCAATATCAGTTGGTCATACTCCCACAAGTGTAGGGCTAAGAGGGATAGGAGGGAGGACAATATTTAGAGAGATAGACTCAAGGGGGACAAGATCAAGGAGGGAAGGCTCAGGATGAGATGGACGCCTTGAGGGCCCAAATTTAGATTTTGTAGGGACAAGTAGAGATGTAGGTTGCATAGATAGCAACCTTGAGGTAATAGGTACATACAATGACTATAGAGATAGATACTACCATTCATTTCTATGACAGAGAAAAGGACGCCATCGAGTGAGCTAGGGATACTCTATAAGGGTATGTGTCTTTAGGGATGGACTATGTCTTCAAATCTCACAAGAGATTGACTATTGGCCATGACTAATGAGGAGGTAATGCCATCTAGCCAATGAGAAATGAATTTTGCTATGATGTCATAGAGCAGGAGTAGAAGGCACAAGTCAGAGTGAGGATGTTATGGGACTTCCAAGGGTAAGTCCAGCTACAAAGTCGAGAGGGGCAGTACCTTCCAATGCTCAAAGGTCATTTCCATCAGGGTCTGAGGGCGATAGCTCATTATAGGTCTGGTCCATTTTGTATCAATATATTTTGTATGATGATATAGACACCTGAGGGTGATTTTGTAGTCATTATGATATTTTGACATCATTGTATTATGACACATTATCTTGATGATCTATATGAAATGAGACCTATTCCTTGCAGTGACTATATGCATTATGTTCTTATGTGATGTTTTATGATGGTCTTATGTATGATGTACTATATGTGATGTGATGATTCCATTATAATTATGATGATGCGATATATGATGCAATAATTTATGATGTCATATGATTTCTTATGATTTCTATATGCATTAAGATGAGATGTATTGATGGCATGACTTATGATGATTTGACATGATGATGTGTGACTTATTTTGTATGTATGCTTAGATTATGATGAATGCATAAAGATGTGATATGGATTATGTATGCCCCTATCATGATTTTGATTATGCACTAACCTATATATGGATGCAATATGTATGTGATATATGATATTGTTATGTTATATAGGATTGATATATGGTGATGCAGGATGAACCCTAAATGTAATGACTGTATTATTTTTTGCATGTCATTATACCCAGTCAGTTGATGTGTGACTACTTGGGAATAGGGACATGAAAGAATTAGGTGGCGGAAAGTAGAAGATATGAGGGTGATGAGCTTCTTGTGCTATTATTATAATTGAGCTTATTATGGAAAATGTTTGTGACCATCTAGATATGGGTTAGATCCATATAGCCAGTGTATCATTTGCATGGAGATAAGACAATCAGAAACAAGGAATTCCCTTGTTCACACTAGATCCATGATGTTCTCAATGATCTTGTGTTACCATATCCTCAGACAAGCCATAGGGGTGAAAACCAGCTATACTAGATAAGATGGACCAACTTGACTATAAAATCGAACAACATAACGACCTCAAAGAAAGAAAACCCACCAGAACTGACAGCGAACCTGCTAGAACAGGGTGTAAACCCGCTATAATAGATAAGATGGACCATCTTGACTATAAAATCAGACAACATAACAGCCTCAAAGAAAGAAAACCCACCAGAACTGATAGCGAACTCGCTAGAACATGGTGCAAACCTGCTAGGATTAACAAAAACCGCTAAACTGAACTACAAGCTAGGACTGAAAAATAATAGGTCAAAACCGCCATAATAAGGAGTGATCCTGCATGTTTGAGATGCAAACTCGAGGTTTTACAAAATGACAGTGACTGCAATAAGTATGTCAATTATAGCTCAAATTTGACAGCATTCTCACTAAGACAGGACGTCCAACCCGCTATGCTAGATTGCAAACCCGCAAGACTAATGTTTTGACAAAAGACTTTGACACCAATTACATCAAGCATAAAAGAATGACTCAAAATGAAAAATAAACAGTCAAGTACTTCCTAGGATAGTCAAAGATAGTATGCGTTAAATCTCCTAGCCCAAAATACTACATTCAACCGGATAAATAGAAGCCTGATAGCACTAGCTCCACCCTTGACACACACTTCTCGGGCATGCCAAGCTTCAAATCCCTAGGTAGTCACTTCCTGGTGGATTTTCAATCTTGAATTGAGGGGTACATGAGGAGTATCTTCGATATGCGCATATCACAACATCTGAGTCAACACATAGAAGGATTGGGGCTGCTAAAAATAGTTTGGCTCATAGTGGGGGAACTTCTAGGGTAAATCAGGTGGTTATACATGCGGTGGCTAGCTCATTTAAGAGATATCACAGCCTGTAGAACACATGTTTTTACGCATCTAGCACACAAGAACCAAGGAAATTTGACTTTCATTAAGACCGCAGAGGTATTTGCAAGGTGATACTGAGGGTAACCATCGGTATAACACAACGTCACTAGTTTATTTATGTCTTTCGCTAAAATCACAAATATTTATATAACGGATCGAAAAAAGTACCACTTGGGTAATTATCCCCTCACCCGGCCTTATAGGATACTCGGGAGACAAGCCCTCTTACTTAGAAAAGAAAATTCAGCGTCACTAACACTTTTCTCTTGCACCTACGACCACGAGAGCCAGAGGGAGAGGATAGTGTGTGTTAGTAGTAGGAAAACTCTACATATGCACAAACATGCAAGACACAAAAAACATGAATCAATCTTTACTTAATTGAAGTGTGACTAATTACTCAAAAGACACATGTCCATTCTTTTAATTGAATTGAAGTGTGCCTAATTATCCATAAGACACAAGATGCAATAATTGAAGGGCAATAAAGGAAATGAAATTTTGTTTCAATGAAACTCCCTTTTCTTTAGCGGACCTACAACAAGCAATTAGTGTTGAACATGTAGGGGTCTTTTTATCACTCAATTAGTTGCACAGACATTAGCGAAATCATACAACAACATGCAAGTTACCTAATTAGTCAAAATATAACATTCTGGAAAATTGATGTGAATTATAATTGTGTGATCCCACTAAACACAGTTCAAATCCACTATTTCAAATTAACTATATGCAAACTCGCCATTTCAAGTGTCAAACCTGCTATTTCAAGTGACAAACCCACTATTTCAATTGAAAAGTCCTCTATTTTTAGACAAAAAGTAGATATGAAATTTTAAGAAACGGCGCCTAAAAAACTTCCTCAAAGCATAAATGTGAACCCGCTATCCTAGACTTCAAACCCTCTATTTCAAAGCGCAAACCCGCTACTGTGTAAAAAAATGTAAAAATAATTAACTACTTTTCCTAAGAACAAAAGTGGCCAATGTTACTTTCCATGTGGTAATGATATTGTGTTCCCACTAGTTTGAATGGTGAATGTGCTACTTCTAGAAGTGAACCCACTATTTCGTGAAATGGCAGAATTGAGAAGTAGACCTTTATCGTGGAGGAAATCCACGTGTAGATTCAAAATTAGCATTAAATGACTCGTGAAGTGGGTCCCATCGGGCGTGCCAGAAAACATGTGAAGGAAAATATGCAAGATAAACTAAACAATTAAAATAATGAAGAAAACAACCAAACAAGCCATTAAAATCAAATACCTTAGGATTAGAATGATAAAACTAAAATGGAGAACAAAATGATAAACAATGCAAACCATGATTCCCGCTTTCATCTGATTATTCTATGATTGGATGTGTTCTCATGACGTAGCTTTGAATGCTAAATTATGATCCATGATGGTATATGCAAATGGTAATGGTTAATTGATGAAAATATGTGATGGGATGGGAGTGAGTAGCGATTTCTGCATAGTAACAGTGCATTGGTATGAAGATGGATCCATTTTGGTCTAAAATGGGGGGGTTAAATAGAAGAAAGGAGGAAGGAGAAGCGATGGAGGATGATACACTTGTCTCAAAGAAGAATGACATGTGTCCCAAAAGGACACATGTCTAGGAAGGGAGTGGCATGTGGACACATGTCTATTTTGGGGAAAGCCACCCCAAAATAAGAGATATTTCCTAATATTTAGGAAATTAGTTAGGATGTGCACATATGGAGGTTAGGAGGGATAGGATAGGGTTGGTTGGGAGGTTTGGAGGATGACTAGGTTAGGGGAGGTTTAGATAGATAGAGTCGGTTAGCACTCTAGGGTTAGGACAAAGGTTAGGTTAGATTGGGGGTTAAGGTTAGGATCCATGTGCGCAAATAGGATATGGAATTAATTAATTGATTTGTTTAATTCATGAGATTGAGAAAGAATAAATGATTAATTAAATTAATTAATAAAAAGGGGAAAAGGGGATATTAATTAATTGGATTAATTAATTAGAGGAATAGGATTGGGGGATTAATTAATTAGAGGAAGAAGATTGGAGGATTAATTAATTAAGAATTAATTAATTGGAAGAATAGGATTTAAATTTGATTAAATTAATTAGTCAAATTTAGGTGTCTACACATGCGATGTCGAGGATCCACTTTCATCACGAGGTCAAGGATATGCCCCCAGTTACAGATAGGACCTAATTATTGTGGTTGAAGCAAAAGACAAAAAACAAATTATTATGGAAGGTGAAATGACACTACGTAGATTAATGAAAATCTATGATGGGAATGAGAAGGTTATTATAAAATGATAGGATGTGAGTGTCTGCAAAATGAAAGGATGATGCAAAGTCTTGAAGGAAAGGAGCAAAAGTCCTTACACATGGCATTGATAGCCCGATTTCCACCATGGTACTTGCCTAGGGGACCATAGAATTATATCCACCATTGGACAAATTTATTTCTCTTTAATTTTTTTGAGTTATATTTACTAATTTATTTATGTATCATTCAGAATGCTTGTTTGCCATATTTTCATCAATGTGATTTTTTATTTTTATGATTTTTTTGGATTTTTGATATATTTTTTTTTTTTAATGGGATTCTTTGAAGAGATATGTGTAAAACTTGTGAAGGTGCATGTTGTTGATATGATCATTCAATAATTCACTTCCAAGGGTAGATAACTCATATATGCTCTCGAGTTGTAAATTGTTGTGATGTTTTAGGGACCCAACCATATAGGTTCAAACTTACCCCATTTCTCTTGATCCCGTTGATTCTTAGGGTTTTATCCTAGGACTAAGTCACTAGCCTCAAATGTTCAAGGTTTCACCTTATGATTGTAGCTACAAGTCATGCATTTTTTATATGTCGGTATCCAAAAAGGGGAGCCGAGGAAAAAGATATGCTAAAAATAGTCTGGGAGGGCCCGAGATGATCAAAATGAGCCATACGTGCACCTTATATGGTAAAAATGGCACTATAAATGCTCATTTGTGTGATTATATTGTGAGAAATTGGAGCTCTTAGATATTTTTTGAGTTATTTTAGTGCATTTCAGAGCTCATAGTGCACATGGACAAGATGGAAAAAGGAGCGTGACTGAGGCATTGAGTGGACGTGGTACGCAACATCAAGTGACATCGAGTGTTGGACCGTGAGATCCAAACACCAAGATTTTGATTTGATTTTGCTTTTGTTTCTAGCATTTATTACCCTAGGAAACACATTCCTACCAGATCATGTTCGGCGGGTCCGCGATGGGAAGGGGTGGGATCGCGATCCCACTATGGCAGGTTTGCAGAAGGAAAATAGGAAAAAGAGGGGATGCAAGAATGTGTTCCCACTAGGGAAGAGGGAGTTTCCATGAGAAACCCTTGGGAATGTGGTCCTGTGATGGCAGGATTGCCAAAGAAAGTGACGGGAACACGTTCCCGCCAAACAAGGTCTGGCGGGTTTGCAAACCCGCTGGCAGGGACAAAGGGGAGAGAAAAAAGAGAGGAAGAAAAGGGCAAGATAAGTCACCAAAAGGCGATCAGGGAAGAAAAGAGGCCAAGAAACTGACAAGTTGTTGTTGTTTTGTTGTGTAGTGGAGAATGGATATCTTGGTGAGCAGAGAGAGACAAACCACTATGTTGAGGCTAGGAGCAGAGTTGAGTGCCACAGATTAGGCATAGACTGAGGCAATTGGCCTAGGAAACATGGTATAGATGCCCCACATTTGATCACATATGGAAATGGTTACAGTCCTGGTGGAGAGATGGAGGAGGGAGACAACCATATTCCACTTACCTACAGGAGAGATCATAGTGACTTATGAGTATGTTTAGCAGATATTTAGATTGTCTATATGAGGCACAATGAGATGAAGATAGCTAATTGTGATGAAGAGGCACAACGAGCATTCAGGGTACAAGTCCTAATTCTAGAGTCGTGGGTGTTAAAAGGCAATTTTGACTGGCATCGTGCTCTTAAGACCTTGTTTCGAAGCTTGTGCCCTGAAAACCCCAATTTAGGAGTTTCAAAATCAAGGTTTGCAGGAACAACGAGCTTTCCGGGCATGATTCCTGGTTCAGGAGCCACGAGCATCAAAACGCGATTTTGACTAGCATTGTGCTCTTAGGACCTTGTTTTGGAGTGTTATTTAGAGGATCCAATTAATACTAAGAGGGGGGTGAATCAGTATTAACAAAAAAACTAAAATCTTAAACCAAACTGATCAATACTTTACCAAAACAAATCATAACTAGTACTGGTAGCCACTGAAATCAATCTACTAATCGGATTTACCAAACTGCTCATTTAAGTGTTCCATATCATGCATGCAATAGAAAGATATCAACTTAACACAAACACAAATCAATCACCATATGAACACCCGGACTTTCACGTGGAAATCCAAATGGGAAAAACCACGGTGGAAATTGGTACCCACAAGCTAATGCACTCTTTCAAAATGTGCCCTGTTAGGAGCCTAGCCCGGTTAGGAGCTTACAATGATGCCCAATTAGGAGCAAACCTTGTTACGAGTCACCCGATCAAGGTATTTACAATATGAGCTCTGTTAGGAGCTTTGCCCTATTAGAAGCAACTTCACTAGAGGATTTAAACTCAAGTTGTTGAGCTACCCGGTTAAGGGATTTACATGAACAAGGCCTGCTAGGACCTACCCGGTTAAGGGATTTTGAACCTACTGCAACTATTAGGGAGTAATATATGAATGATCTAGAAATACCACATCCTACTTGCTTGTTCAAATCCACTTCAACTCCAATCTGCTTCACTCTTGTAGACATACACCTTTGGTTCAGCTACACACTCTTTTCTCAAATTATTGACACAATAAACTTCATCAAAACTGACCTAAATACACTTTACATCTTTGTGAGTAACAAAACCCTAGATACGTCAAGATTCAAATGAATTTACATCATAAATCATCACAGATCATTACAAATCATCATATAGATTATTACAACAAATATCAAGACAATTTCAACCATTGAATAATCATAACACGACACCGCACATCGATCTGATAAGCAGTCAAACCCTTAAAACATTCTTCTATGCTCTTTGTTGTTTCCCAAAAAATTCCATCCTTAATCTTGCCAAAACAGTATTTTAATTTCTCAAATAGGTTGTGACACATCACTATCAAGCTATGAACATAATGAAATTCACTGCCAAACCATAAAGCATCGTCAGTTAAGATATCTTGTTACCGGTTCTAAAACCCTACTAAAATTATACTAAAAATACAACAGTAAATCACAAACATGACTTTCGGTTATCAAAACATGATGTGGTTCTGGTCATAGACTCATTACAATGATATAAACACATGTTTCAAACCATAACACCTAATTCCTCATCAATCTTTAGAACCAATTGCATAAGTATAACATCGTTTCATGTTTACCGATTAAAGTCCTATTTGCCAGGTTTTTTGTCAGTTGCATAGTTCATCTCACCAACTTAATCCATTACCGGTTAGGTTACACTAGTAATTCTAGATGACAAAGTAATCAAGAATAAACAATTGCCATAGTTTCCATCAATGACAATGCAAATAACTGATCACCAAGTCACCAATCAATATCTCAATCTATACCAGTCATACATCACCATGCCATCATTATCCTTATCATATCAACTATATCATCACCAACAGTCCTTCTATATATTATCACCAATAATCCTTTAGTATATCATCACCAACAGTCCTTGTACCGATATGTCAACATAATCATCAGTTATGCCAATCATGCCAACATTATCCCCCTTTGGCATTGATGGCAACACTAAAAGTATCATCATCAAACTCGTCATTATTTACTCTATTCTCCTCCTTTGTATGATCTTTTGTCGATTATATTACTTATCCCATGTCTACTACATTTCTTCTCTCGGTCATATTACTTCTCCCCATTTGACAACAATGCCAAACGTGTAAATGCATCTTATAACATCACCAATGTTGTTGTTGTCTCCATCATCTCTGCCAACCTCATCTTAAATGCTCCCCCTGAGGAGTAGCCCACATCTCATCAATCCATAGTGAAAAATATACAATAAGTCCACTGGATTGATGCATCACCTACATCTTAGTTGATCATGTGTAGGGGTCTAACCCCTAATTTACCTCTAAGATATTCAAAGGTCGCCTTAGGCAAAGGTTTAGTGAATATATTTGCTAACTGTTCTTTCCTAGACACATGTTCCATTCTCACTTGCTTCTCATATACTCTCTCCCTCAGAAAGTGATATTTCAACTCAATATGTTTATTCCTTGCATGTAACATAGGATTCTTAGAAATATTTATAGCACTAGTATTGTCACAATAAATAATCACCGGTCCAGTCATATTCTGCTTAAAACCTTCCAAAACATGTCTCATCCAAGAAGAAAAGCTCCACCAATTGTTCTTTTCTGGTCATCAACATTTCCAGCCTAGTCAACATCTGTGAAAACTTTCAAAGAAAAGTTACCTCTGTAAGGATACCATAAACCATAATCAACTGTTCCTTTCAGATACCTAAATATCCTTTTTACTACTACCATGTGTGTCTCCTAGAGACTCTTTTGAAATTTAGCAACTAAACCAACAACATGTGCAATATCTGGTCTACTGTGAACAACATAATGCAATTTTTCAATCATAGACCTATATTATTTCTCATCTATAGAGGGTGAATCATCCTCTTTTGATAATTTTCAACCTGTCACCATTGGAGGACCAATCGGTTTGCAATCTTCCATCCCAAAAGTCTTCAAAACTTCTTTCACATACTTGGTCTGATAGATAAAAATTTTGCCTTCTATCTGTTGGACTTGTAACCCAATCAGAAACTTTATCTCACCAATCAGAGACATCTTAAACTCTTTCTTCATTTCATCAGCAAAAGCCATACACAAATCATCATCTCCACCAAATATTATTTCATCAACAAAAACTTTTGAAATTAACATTTTATCTCTTTCAGTCTTTAAATAGATATTACTATCCTCATTGGTTCGCTACAATCCTATCTTAATTAGATGTGCATGCAGTCTCTCATACCATGCTCTTGGTGCTTGTTTCAATCCATATAATGCCTTGTGTAGCCTGCATACCATATCTTTATCCTCTGTCAAAGCAAACCCATCTAGTTGTTCTATATACACTTCTTCTTCAAGGATACCATTCAAGAAAGCCGACTAAATGTCCATTTGATAGACCTTAAAACCTTTAAAAGCTGCAAAGGCAAGTAACATTCTAACACCTTCAAATCTTACCACCGGTGCAAAGGTTTCACCATAGTCTTCACCTTCTTCTTCTGCATACCCTTTTCATACAAGTCTTGCCTTATTTATCACAACCTCACCATCTTCATTTAACTTGTTTTTAATGACACACTTTGTACCAATCACATTTTTGTCTTTCGGTCTAGGAACAAGAACCATGTATTGTTTTTCCCAATCTGATCCAGTTCTTCATTCATTGCATTAATACAGTTATCTTTCAATGCTTCTCTAACTATCTTTGGTTCAACTGTAGAAATCAGACAAGAACTTTCTCTGATTTTTCTTCTATTCTGCACTCCTGCATTCTTGTCATCTATTATTTGATTGTTAGAATGATTTAACCTAACATACCTAGGTATAACCGGTTCTAGTCTTGTAGCCTCTTCTTGTTCTTCATCTACCAGTTCTTCATCCACTGGTTGAGCATCATTATCTGCATTGTTCTGCTCAACATCTTTTTACACTTCCGATTTAATAATGACAAGTTTATGATCATCATCTGCTTCATCAGATTTGTTCACAAATAGGTTTTCCGGTGAGAATACTCTTCCACCGATTCACAAATCTCCACACTCCGCTATCAACTTTAATCAAAGTAGCAGTCAAAAGCTCTTCAATGTTTCTGGCATTCTCCAGCTGTGCTCTCAACAATACTAAGTGAAAAAATAAAACTATCAAACAACTTTTATTTGCCTTTTACTAAACTGGTTGAACATACCCTAATCACTATTCAACTCTAGAACTTGATACTGGCACACATATCACATTCAGTTTACCGGTTTCACAAAATCACTTCATAACAACATTATGCATCAAAGTATGCAGATTTAACTTACCACATACCATTTAGGGGGTCCGAAAATAGATCTGACAATATGTTCCCCCTAAGCCTCATACATAGCTTAGTTTTCTAGTGAAGGAATCTCCACACTAGGTAAAGTATTGGAGTCCTCGGATGGTTTATCCTAATTTTTCTTCTTCCAAATCTTGTTCATCTCATTTCTGATTTCTTCAACATCAACTATCTTCTTTCCTTTTTGATCAACAAACTAATTAACCAATTTGTTCACTTTATCTCTACAAAACTTTGCAAGGTGTTCCAGTTTGTGACAATGGAAACATGCCATTCCAGATGCTCTCCATGCTCCAGCATTGTCTCTACCAATTCTTCTTTGGAAATTCATAGAAACATGACCAAAGTTGTGATAGATAGAACATGTCACATTCCATCTGTTCTCCATTTCATAAGGACTAGCTCGTTCACATAAGGTCTCTGCCAGTTAGGGTTTCTCTGGTCATTGTAAGATCTCTGTCATTCACCATTAGAACTCTGATTCATGTAAGATCTCTGATTGTTCACTCTAGACCTAGACTCAACAACACTATATCCATACTTGTTGCAATTGTAGCAATATCCATTAAAAGTGTTAGGCATATATCCATCATATGTATTAGGTCTATAACCATTAACAACACAGGATCTATTTCTACAAACATTAGCAGTATGACCTACCTTATGACAGTTAAAACATATTGGTTTGTAGTTTCTCTTACCAATGTTCTTCTTTTTCTTCTTTGGTGCAGATTTGGCTACATGCAAGGTGCCCTTGGTACCTGATGGTTCTCCTTGTTCAAAGGTTGCGTATCCCAAGCCATGTGTATCTACTTTCTACCTTTATGACTGAATCTTCTCATCAAGCATAATAATTCTCTTGTTGTATTTAGCCAATATCTCTTTAGCATCAACCAACTCCTTAGTAATATCTTCATTCTTTTTCATAAGAATGTCTTTAAGAGACATAGCCATTTCTAGATCAGCTTTTACTTCCTCTATTTCCTCTTGAAGTTGTGCATGCAATGTACTAATCTCTCGGTTCAACTTAATAATGGCATGCTCCTTATCTCTTATTGTGTCTTCAACTATTATTCTGGCTTCCAACTCTTGACTCATCCTAATGGTAAGGGATTCCAACTCTCTCCTTAGATTTTCCTTATCATCATTCAACTTTTCCACCTCATTCACCAAGGCATCAATGTTTGCTTCATCAGATGAACTACTTTCAGTAAATTCCATCAACTGCTTAGCTAGCTCTCTTCTTTTAGCCAATGAAGCTTTATACTTGACCCTTAACTCACCTAGGGATTCTTCAAATTCTACAAGCCTATTTGAAAGCTCCATGTAACTCATATCCCCCATATTATCCTCAAGGATCTTTACCTCAAGCGGTTAAACTTCTGCACAAAGAGGAACTAATGCTCTAATACCATTTGTTATTTAAATGATCTAGTTAATACTGAGAGGGGAGTTGAATCAGTATTAACAACAAATTGAAATATTAAATCAAACTGATCAATACTTCACCAAAACAGATCATAACCAGTACCCGTAGCCACTAAAATCAATCTACTAATCAAATTTACCAAACTGCTCATTTAAGTGTTGCATGTCATGCATGCAATAGAAAGATATCAATTTAACACAAACACAAATCAATCACCATATGAACACCAAGATTTTCACGTGTAAACCCAAATGGCAAAAACCACGTTGGGAATTGGTACCCACAAGATAATGCACTCTTTCGGAATGCGCCCTATTAGGAACCTAGCCCAGTTAGGAGCTTACAATGATGCTTGGTTAGGAGCGGACTCTGTTAGGAGTCACCCGATCAAGGGATTTACAATATGAGCTATGTTAGGATCTTTTACAAGTTAGAAGCAACCTCGTAGGATGATTTAAACTCAAGTTGTTGAGCTACTCGATTAAGGGATTTACATGAACAAGACATGTTAGGACCTACCCAGTTAAGGGATTTTGAACCTGTTGCAATTGTTAGGGAACAACAGATGAATGATCTGGAAATAGCACTTCATGATTGCTTGTTCAGATCCACTTCATCTCCAATCTACTTCACTCTTGCAGACACACACCTCTGTTTTGGCTGCACACTCTTTTCTCAGATTACCAAGACAATAAACTTCATCAAAACTGACCTAAATACACTTTACATCTTTGTCGGTTACAAAACCCTAGATACATCAAGATTCAAATGATTTTACATCATAGATCATCACATATTATTATAAATCATGATACAGATTATTACAACAAATATCAAGACAATTTCAATCGTTGAATAATCATAACACGATACTACACATCGACCTCATAAGAAGTCAAACCCTTAAAACATTCTTCTATGCTCTTTGTTGTTTCCCAATAAATTGCATCCTTAATCATGCCAAAACAGTATTTTAATTTCTCATAGGGGTTGTGACACATCACCATTAAGTTATGAACATAATGAAATTCACCACCAAACCATAAAGAATCATCGGTTAAGATATCTTGTTACCGGTTCTAAAACCCTACTGAAAATACAATAGTAAATCACAAACATGACTTTCGGTTATCAAAACATGATGCAGTTCTGGTCATAGATTCATTACAATGATATAAACACATGTTTCAAACTGCAACACCTAATTCCTCATCAATCTTTAGAACCAATTGGTTAAGTATAACATTGTTTCATGTTTACTAGTTAAAGTCCTATTTGCAAGGTTTTCTATCAGCTACACAGTTCATCTCACCAACTTAATCCATTATCGGTTAAGTTACACCAGTAAACCTAGATAAAAAAGTAATCAAGAATAAACAATTTCCATAGATTACATCAATGACAACACAAATAAATGAACACCGAGTCACCAACCAATATCTGAATCTATACTGGTCATACATCACCATGCCATCATTCTCCTTATCATATCAACTATATCATCACCCTCAGTTATGCCAATCATGCCAACATGGAGCTTGTGCCTTGAAAGCATCGATTTCGAAGTGTTAAAATTGGGGTTTGGAGGCACAACTAGATTTTGGGGTGTGAGACCCGATTCTGGAGGCGCAGGTGTCAAAACATGATTTTGACTGGTATTGTGCTCTTAAGACCTCATTTCAGAGCTTGTGACTGGAAAGCCCCAGTTTCAAAATGTCAAAATCAAGGTTTGGAGGCACACCGAGCATTCGGGGCATGAGTCATGATTCCGGAACGACGGGCGTCAAAACACGATTTTGACTAGCATCATGTTGTTAGGACCTCGTTTCAGAGCTTGTGCCTCAAAAGTGTTGATTTCCAAGTGTCAAAATTGTGGTTTGTAGGCACAACAAGAATTTGGGGCCTGCGTCCCAATTCTGGTGTCATTGGTGTCAAAATTTGATTTTGACGGGTATCATTTTGTTAGGACCGCATTTCAAATCTTGAGCCCTGAAGGTGCCAGTTTCAGAGTGTCAAAATTGGGGTTTGGAGGCACAATGAGCATTCAAGGTGAAAATCTTGATTCCAGAGTTGCGGGTGTTAAAATGTGATTTTGATTGGCATCATACTCTTAGGACCTCATTTCAAAGCTTGTGCCTCGAAAACCCCAGTTTTGGAGCATCAAAATCAGGGTTTGGAGGCACAACGATCTTTTTGGGCACGAGTCCCAATTCTGAAGCCACGAGCATCAAAAGGTGATTTTGAGTGGTGTTGTGCTCTTAAGACCTTGTTTCAGAGCTTATGCCTTGAAAGCATTGGTTTCAGAGCGTCAAAATCATGGTTTGCAAGCACAACGAGCTTTTGGGTTGTGAGTCCCGATTACGAAGCTGTGGCCATCAAAACACGATTTTGACTAGTATCATGCTCTTAGGACCTCATTTTGTAGCTTGTGCCTCGAAAGCCCCAGTTTTGGAGTGTCAAAATTGATGTTTGGAGGCACAAAGAGCTTTCGGGGCACGCATCCCAATTCTGGAGCCACGGGCATCAAAATGCGATTTTCTGGCATCATGCTCTTAGGACCTTGTTTCAGAGCTTGTGTCTTGAAACCCTCAGTTTCAGAGCATCAAACTCAAGGTTTTGAGGCATAATGAGCTTTTGAAGGTTCGAGTTCTGATTCCGGAGGCATGAGTGTCAAAACATGATTTTGACTGGCATCATGCTCTTAGGGCCTTGTTTAGGAGCTTGTGCCTTCACGACCACAGTTTTGGAGCATCAAAATCAAATTTTGGAGGCAGAATGAGTTTTCATGGTGCGAGTCTCGATTCTGGAGTCGTGGGCATCAAAATGTGATTTTGACTGGCATCGTGCTCTTAGGACCTCATTTCAGAGCTTGTGCCTTGAAAGCCCTAGTTTCAGAGCATCAAAATTGCAGTTTAGAGGCACAATGAGCATTTGGGGTGCGAGTCTCAATTTTGGAGCCATGGGCATCAAAACATGATTTTGATGGGTATCATGCTCTTAGGACCTTATTTCAGAACTTGGTCCTTGAAAGCCCAAGTTTCGAAGCGTCAAAATCGGGGTTCGAAGGCACAATGAGCATTCAGGGCGTGAGTCAATATTTTGGAAACTCGGGCATCAAAATGTTATTTTGACTGACATCATGCTCTTAGGACCTCATTTCAGAGCTTATGCCTCAAAATCCCCAGTTCTAGAGCGTCAAAATTGGGGTTTGGAGGCATAATGAGCTTTCAGGGTGCGAGTCCTGATTCTGGAGCCATGGATGTCAAAATGTGATTTTGAATGGCATCGTGCTCATAGGACCTCATTTTAGAGCTTGTGCCTTGAAAGCCATGGTTTCAGAGCATCAAAATCAGGGTTTGGAGGCACAACAAGCATTCAGGGTGTGAGCCATGAGCATCAAAATGCGATTTTGACTCTCATCGTGCTCTTAGGTTGTCGTTTCGGAGCTTATGCCTTGAAAGCCCTGGTTTTGGAGTGTTGAAATTGGGGTTTGGAGGCACAATAAGCATTCAAGGCGCGAGTCCCTATTCCGGAGCCGTGAGAATCAAAATTTGATTTTGACTGGCATTGTGCTCTAAGGACCTCATTTTGGAGCTTGTACCTCAAAAGCCTTGGTTTCAGAGCATCAAAATCGCGGTTTGGAGGCACAATAAGCATTCAGGATGCAAGTCTTGATTCTGGAGCCACTAGCATCATGCTCTTAAGACCTCATTTCGGGGCTTGTGCCTCGAAAACCCCAATTTTGGATCATCAAAATTGGGGTTTGGAGGTACAATGAGCATTCAGGGCACGAGACACAATTCCGGAACTGCAAGTATCAAAACGTGATTTTGATTGGCATCGTACTCTTAGGATCTCATTTCAGATCTTGTGCCTCGAAAGCCCCAATTTCGGAGTGTCAAAATCAGGGTTTGGAGGCACACTGAGAATTCAAGGCACGAGTCCCTATTTTGGAGCCACAAGCATCAAAATGTGATTTTGACAGGCATCGTCCTCTAAGGACCTTGTTTTGGAGCTTATGCCTCGAAAGCCCTAGTTTCAAAGCATCAAAATCGAGGTTTCGAGGCATAATAAGTATTTGAGGCGTGAGTCCCGATTTTGGAGTCATAGGTATCAAAATGCAATTTTGACTGACATCATGCTCTTAGGACATCATTTCGAAGCTTGTGCCTCAAAAGCCTCAGTTTTGAAGCGTCAAAATTGGGGTTTGGAGGTACAATGAGCATTTAGGGCACGAGACACAATTCCAGAACCACGAGTGTCAAAACATGATTTTGACTGGCATCGTACTCTTAGGACCTCATTTTGGAGCTTGTGCCTTGAAAGCTCTAGTTTTAGAGCGTCAAAATTGAGGTTTGGAGGCACAACGATATTTCAGACTACGAGTCTCGATTCCTGAGTCATGGGCATCAAAATGCGATTCTGGTTGGCATCATGCTCTTAAGACCTCATTTTGGAGCTTGTGCCTCGAAAGCCCTAGTTTTGAAGCATCAAAATCGAGGTTTGGAGGCATGACGATCATTTGGGGCATGACTACCAATTCCAGAGCACGATGCCAATCAAAATCCTATTTTGATGACTGAGGCCCTAAAATCGTGACTCGTGTCCCGAATGCTTCTTGTGCCTCCAAACCCCAATTTTGATACTCCAAAATAGTGGATTTTCATGCACAAGGTCCAAAACAAGGTCCTAAGAGCATGATGCTAGTCAAAATTGTGTTTTGATGCCCACGGTTCCGTAATTGGGACTTGTGCCCTGAATGCTCATTGTGCCTCCAAACCCCAATTTTGACTCCAAAATCAGGGCTTTCAAGGCATAAGCTCCAAAATGAGGACCTAAGAGTATGATGCTAATCAAAATTATGTTTTGATGCCCACAGCTTAGGAATTGGGACTTGTGCACCAAAAGCTTATTGTGCCTCCAAACCCTAATTTTGACGCTCTGAAATCGGGGCTTTCAAGGCACAAGCTCTGAAATGAGGTCTTAAGAGCAGGATGCCAGTCAACATAGCATTTTGACACCCATGGCTTCAAAATCGGGACTCATGTCCCTAAAGCCCGTGTTGTGCCTCCAAACCCCGATTTGACGCTCTGAAACCCATTCTTTTGAGGCACAAACTCCAAAACGAGGTCTAAAGAGCACTATGCCAGTCAAAATCACGTTTGGATGTCCATGGCTTAGGAATCCAAACTCATGCCCCAAAAGCTTGTTGTGCCTCCAAATACCAATTTTGATGTTCCAAAACCAGGGCTTTCAAGGCACAAGCTTTGAAACAAAGTCCTAAGAGCACGATGCCAGTCAAAATGGCGTTTTGATGCCCGCGGCTCTACAATCAAGACTCGCACCCTAAATGCTCATTGTGCCTCCAAACCCCAATTTTGACAATCCAAAACTGGGGCTTTCAAGGAAAAAGCTCTTAAACAAGGATTTAAGAGCACGATGCTAGTAAAAATCATGTTTTGACACCTTTGGCTCTGGAATTGGGACTCACGCCCTAAATGCTCAATGTGCCTCAATGTCAGTCAAAATCGTATTTTGAAGCCCGCAGCTCCGAAATTGGGACTCGCACACCAAATGCTTGTTGTGCCTCCAAACCCCAATTTTGACGCTTCAAAACCAAGGCTTTCAAGGCACAACCTCTGAAACAAGGTTCTAAGAGCACAATGCTAGTCAAAATTGCTTTTTGATGCCCATGGCTCCAGAATGGGAATTGTGCCCCGATAGCTCTTTATGCCTCCAAATGTCAATTTTGACACTCCGAAACCAGGGCTTTCGAGGCACAAGCTACGAAATGAAGTCCTAAGAGCATGATACCAGTCAAAATCATCTTTTGACACCCACAGCTCTGTAATCGAGACTCGCACCCCAAAAGCTTGTTGTGCCTCCAAACCACAATTTTGACACTCCAAAACCCATGCTTTCAAGGCATAAGCTTCGAAATGAGGTCCTAAGAGCACGATGCCAGTCAAAATTGTGTTTTGATTCTTGTGGCTTCAAAATTAGGACTCACACCCAGAAACCTCATGGTGCCTCCAAACCCTGATTTTGACGCTCTAAAACTGGGGTTTTCAAGGCACAAGCTTTGAAATGAGGTCCTAAAAGCAGGATGCCAATCAAAATCACATTTTGACACCCGCAGATCTGGAATTAGGATTTGCACCCTGAATGCTCATTGTGCCTCCAAACCTCAATTTTGATGCTCTGAAACTGGCACCTTTGGAGCACAAGCTTTGAAACGAGGTCCTAAGAGAACGATACCAGTAAAAATCACGTTTTGACACCAACGGCATCGGAATCGGGACTCACACCCCAAATGCTCGTTGTGTCGATGAACCCTGATTTTGATACTTGGAAATCAGCGCTTTTGAGGCACAATCTCTGAAACGAGGTCCTAAGAGCACGATGCTAGTCAAAATCATGTTTTGACACCCATGGCCCAAGAATTAGGACTCGTATCATGAAATCTCATTGTGACTCCAAACGTCGATTTTGACGCTTTGAAACTAGGGCTTTCGAGGCACAAGCTTTGAAATAGGGTGATGGCTCAATATTAGGACTCATGTCATGAAATATCATTGTGACTCCAAACATCAATTTTGACGCTTTGAAACTGGGGCTTTCAAGGCACAAGCTTTGAAATGAGATCCTAATAGCACGATGCCAGCCAAAATCGCGTTCTGACACCTGTCATTTTGGAATCGTGACTTGTGCCCTGAATGCTCATTGTGCCTCCAAACCCTAACTTTAACATTCCAAACCTGGGGCTTTCTAGGCACAAGCTCTGAAACGAGGTCCTAAGAGCACAATACTAGTCAAAATCGCGTTTTGATGCTTGTGCCTCCAGAATCAGGGCCCGCACCTTGAAATCTAGTTGTGCTTCTAAACCCAAATTTTAACACTCCAAAACTGGTGCTTTCAAGGCACAAGCTCCAAAATGAGGTCCTAAGATCACGATGCCAGTCAAAATCACATTTTGATGCTCCTGGCTCCCGAATAGGGAATCATGCCTAGAAAACTCGTTGTGCCTACAAACCCTGATTTTGACACTCCTAAATCAAGGTTTTTGAGGCAAAAGCTCCGAAATGAGGTCTTAAGAGCATGATGCCAGTCAAAATTTTCTTTTGACACCCGCAGTTATAGAATCGGTACTTATGCCCTGAATGCTCATTGTGCCTCTTCATCATGGTCAACTATCTTTGGAGTGGGAATCACCTGCGAGGCAAATCTAATTCTTTGTTTGTGCATTGGTGAGTGGATACATCCTATCAGATTGCTGACAGAGATTAGTTGTGTTGGGGATGATCCCAGTTGTGATCAAGGTAGTGGATGGCGAATGACTGATGGCCTGGGGTACCTTGGTGTTGGTAGAGCTATACAAAGAGCTCCATGACATAGTCTATCATCCTAGTCAGAGCTTTAGATTTGTGACATTACTATAGGTATGGGTGTGGGAGCATATTGTTGTCATGTGGCCAATAGGGTGACAAGATAGAGATGCAACACAGCTAGTCATGTTTAGATAGCAAGGGGCCTTGAGATATGAGGTCACAAACAATATTGACCATGAGAGGGTCACATTTGACCAGTTGATAATGCTGACTCTAAATTTTACTTTTAAAACAAACAGCCTTATGGGAAATTCAGTGATGGGGGACCTATGCATGGAATTCACTGCATAACCTCCAGATTGAGAAGTTGGCTCTTCCTTGGGGGTTGGGAAAAGGGAAAAGAAGGAAACTTAAAATAAAATGATCTATGTTATAGAGGCAATGCGCTATAACATTTCATAAAAAGCATATAGAATATAAAAATAAGAAACACACAGTTTTAAAGCCCATTCAACAATCTACATGCCTGAATAGAACTGAAATTAAGATACAATTAAGGTTCCTTAGAAGAAACATAAAGAAACATATATCATGCATCCACCAGATAACAAGTGTGGAACATAGTTTAATCGGCAGACTATTAGATAGATATCTCTAAAGTCATCAAAATATAGGAGCAAAGCACAAAAAAGCCTATTTAAGCATCCAAAAAAGAAGTAATCACAAAGGCCATAGGAAAAATCTTGATTGACCTTCCTCTTGAGAAACTATAACAGCTGAAAATTATCTAAGATCCTTAATTGTTTTTCTCTTAAAAAGTTTTGAACCCCTACTACAGGGGAACAACTAGCATAAATAGAGCCCGCGGCTCTGCTAACAGCTTCCAAGTATGCCAGACATGCATAACCGCCCCTGAACAAAAAAACAAGTCATGTCATTTTGCAAGGTCACACCCAGCAAAATGACCCCAAGGCTCTGGCTCTTTTCTGCGATGATCTTCATACCGGCCCGAATAGAAAAGATTTCGCTAACCGCAGAAGAAGATGCGGCAAGCGAGGATACCTCTTCAGAAAAATCTCTTAAAAAAGAAACACATCCGCTAACATGAAGATGCCAGGTGTCCCTTTCCATTTGTGCTATAAGGTGGGCCCCCCAAAAAAAGGCCCAGTTAGCAAAACCTCTCCATTTATCGTCATCGCACTACCCCAATCCTCAAATGCAAAACACGGACTATTGGGAGCGATGCTGAGATGACACTTGTCCTATACACCATGCACTGCTGGAAAGCTGAGAGGGAAAAAGAAGATACTTCGACCAAAAAGTTGCCCCGGGGATTTTAATGTGAACATTTCTTGATGACTAATAGGAGAAATTCTGCTTGCGGAATACATGAACTCAAAATTGTTGGTTCAGAAACCAGACTTCATTCTAAGACAGGATGGAGCAGGTCAGAGACCTACTGCAATAACAACCAATCCTCCTCAAAAACAAACACTTGTGCATCCGGATTCTGATAGTGTTGATCCAAGAAGATGACCTCACCGAACGGCAAGCCTACGGGTTCATCATGGACCAAATTTAAAAGAGCGTAGAGTTGTGAAAGGGGATGCAGAAGATGCTCTACGTCCTCAACTAAGGCCGATTCACTCAGGTTCTTGATGAAAGATCTATCTTGTTGTAGGTTCTCAATTTGATTTGACAATTGCTCAACCCCTAATACAGAACCATCAGCCAAGAAAGGGGAAGGCAAGCCCAGCGAAACAAACCTTTATATACGTTGCTTGATGTCCAAGGCAATGACTTGTAATGGCTCTAGTGCAGCTGATATATGCATGACCATTCTATGGTGATTGATAAAAACATTTGTCCTTTTGATCAACTACTTGCGATCGGTTATTCCCTTCTCTCTTAGTTCATCATCTTGAGTTGCATACAACATTTGGATCAAGTCCTAAGCCATAGGGATCTTGGGACCTAAGACAACCATCGAACTATTGACCAGAGCTCCCACTTCCACACAAAGGGATTAGGCTTCTCGAATGAATCTCAACATAGGTTGCAGTGAGGGGCTATATTGCTTAATCTTCTCCCAGTGAGAAACATACAATACTGCTAGAATTGCCGAAAAGTCCTGAGAAACCTACAACAGGGGCGGAATGCTTAGCAATCGTGAGACCTCATCACCTTTTGCAATTACTTCTTGTTGCAACTCCCTACATTTGTTCTGTTCAATAATCACCTAATTCTCTAGAGTGAGGATTCTGGCCTTTCCATCTTGCGTCATCTGTTGAAGCTGCGACACTCGATCTTGTTCATGTCGCAGAAGAGCCTCCACTTCTAGAAGGCACTTCTCAAATTGCCCGAGGGTAGCCTCTTTTTCTTTCAGCTCTATCTCAAACCTCATGTTTTCTTCAGACAATGACACTTGAGCCTCACTCAGCTACCAGGTGTAATCCTCCTTTAAGTGAATCTTTTCATGTAGCCGCACTTGCACCTGAGTTGCATCTCTAGAAGTCACCTTTAATTGCTGAATCTCTGAGTCCTTCTCTTGCAACTCCTTCAAAGCCACATTTCTTATCGCCTCCTAGCCCTTCAACTGGGACCTTACATTGTTAAAGGTTGACTGTAGCTTCCCCTTTTCCGGATTGGCTTGGGCTAGCAGACTTTGCAGGCGATTGATTTCTGAGCTTCGGGCCTTATCTTCTTTTCTCTATTGGGTCAGGGATTCTCAGAGATTGGCATTTTCCACTTGGATCTTTTCTAGACGGTGGCTCTTTTTCATGAAATTCAAAGATACACCTTTTGATGTTTCCTCCATCATTTATACCTTGCCTGAGGCCGTGGCACTTTGAAGGCTAACGCCGATAGCATGTAATGTGTAGTCATTTGGTCTCATCTGAGACTCTAGCTTGTTAACCTTGGGGAAAAGATTTGCAAAGAAAAGACAATCTTTCTCCTCACTAAAATGCATCTATAGGTGAGGACAGGCTGGACAGGTGCCTTCCTTTTCTTTTCTCTTACCTGTCTTACCAAGGCGAGCAGTCTTAGAACAAGCAACTTGTTTCTAGAAATCATCTGGGTTGTCAATAACCTGACCTGCAAAAGCTGCACTGGGGGAAACTGTGAAATAGGCCCAGTGAAAGTAGTCTGGATGGGATGATCCAAGGCCGATGGGGAAAATCATGGGACAAAGGGGGGAGGTCCCGATGGAAAAGGGCTTGTGGATGTTGTTCCCATAACTGGAGGAGGGGACAATCCAAAACCCAGCCTACAAGACACAGAGGTTGATTTAGACATTTGCGTGGGAAAAGCTAGAGGGATAAAAGTAGAGGCCAAGAAAGGAATGGAGGCCTACAGGAATACACTTTGGGATTCAACCGATGTCCCAGCAGGGGCCAAGGTGAGGGCAGTAGGAACTGGGGCTTGCATTGTGATGATGGATACAGCAGAAGAAACAACCTAAGCAGGAGACAAGGATAAAGAAGGACATACCTGAGTCATGGAAAGCACCGGCCGCTGAAGATCTAAGGATGTCTCTAGGATTTGAGAAGGTGGACTCCTCCTTGTTGCACTAGGATGTTGCCTTTTCTTCAAAGGGGAGTCACATGACTGCTTCTCGAACCGCCTTTTACCCGCCCAAGAATAGGGTCTGCGAGCTGAACTATCTAAGGGAAAGAGGATTTGGGGCTTTGGATCTTGCCTTTCAACACTTATAACCTCTACCCTCTATTGCAGGGCAACCTCCGGGGATGAGTCCCCACATGAGGAGTTGTCACCTATCTCATCATCGGATTTATTCAACTGACACCATTCCTGCTCAAACCGCTCATCGAAAGGAGCATTTCCGATGTTAGCTCTAGGCTGACTCACCTCTTGTCAGTAGACCCAAAAGTCTTCCCACTTTCTTCTGGGCCAGGCTAAAGTTTTCATACTTTATAGCATCGCCTAGGGAATAGGCTTTGTGGGATTAAATCTTTGCAGGGGCAAATAAAAAATCAACCATGGGGGGCGTTTTAAAATAGGAAAATCATCAAGACCCACATACACACTCGGGTCGTCAACCTGAGGGTTTGTACGCTCCTCCCATGAGTTATGAGGCTTATGCTTTATAGCATTCTTTCTCTTGCTGAGGCATCTATCAGGGTCATAACTCTAGGAGTCATCGATAACTACTAGACCGAGTTCCACCATATTAGACATCAGGACCTCCTCCGCAATGTTCCTTCGTACTAGAGTGATTGGGCTAATAGCCTTGTGATCTTAAGTGATGGAGGTATCATGCTTACCTTCTCCAATAGCCCTTTCAATTCTCACCAACTATCGCATTATTTTGAGAGCCAGGTTTGCTCGGTAACATAGGTAGGTAGGTAGAATGGCTCTTTGGAGAACCCATGCACTCAGACGAAGGAAAATTCAGGACCTATGAACCAGTCGCAAGGGGGACACTCATTCTGCATCCAGTTTAGCTGAACCTGGGAGAAGTGGGCTAATGGTTCATTAGGGATTGAACCGAGATCTTTGAGCACAGGAGTCAAGAAAAAGACTAAAAATTGGTATGCATTGTAAGAAGCTAGCAAGAGGGGTGTCCAAGCGAACACCGACATTCTATTCCCTGGCTTGTCACAAATAGCCAACCGCATAAACTGGCCGAAGAAAGCCTCATTTTGGTGTAGGAGCAGATGGACCAGAACTGAAGAAAACCAAAAGCATCGCAACTGTTGGAATTTTGATAATTGCTTAACTATGGCCCTGGCCATAGTGATTGAGAAGTCAAAATGAAAAGACTCTCTTTGTTTCCTGCACTTAAAGAGGAATCCCATCATTGTGGTTGTTATATCCCAGTCATTATCATAACCACACAGCTAGGCAAGAGTAGAAAAAATGTCCTTGAGATCTACTTGCCTCAAGTCTCTATATGACAGGGGAATCTTTGAAAGTTCGAAAGATAGACTTTGATTGAGTGTGCTTTGATAGAAAGTCAATGCATCTCTCCTAGTGCCCCAGAACTCCTCCATTGAACTTTCTAAGAAAAACTTTATCCTGTCAAAAATAGGGCAACACATCATATCTCTAACAACCTCTGGAGATATCACCACCTTCAAGAGGAAGTCATTGATAGAGTAGGTGGCGGGGTCAAAAACATCAGCGCAAGCCGCTATTAGCTTAGGGAAATATGGGACCATGGGAACCACAATTGGGGGCCGCCACTATTCCAGAAATGAACTACCATGGATTGAGGCTTCGTTCTATGATTGAGAATTCTATTGTATGTGGCCTCTCTGAGGATTTTAGGTTTCTTATGAACCTCAAGCTTGAAAACATTCTCCAAGATTCTAGAACAGTGGATGCATTTCGAGTGGTTGTTTTGGTCTTGATCTTCATTCTAGGATACTCCGCCTTTGGGGGAATGGCATGTGAAGAATATGAGAGTTCTCTGAAGATGTCCACACAGAAACCTCCATGGGCAGAGCCTAAAGGTGTTTCTTCGACCTCCATTCTAGGCTATGAGCTTTCCTTCTATCAAACTTTTCAACAAGCTGAGGAGGTAAAATCACTTAGGTTACGAAGAGATGATGAAATGAAGAAGAGGGAGTAACTTCACTCTTTAAATGCACTGCGCACCTAGATTTTTGCAAAAGTGAATGCTTAATGTAAAGCGCCCACCTACATGCGCACCAACTCATTTTGTAGCTATAATAAAATCCTGAGGAGGACAAGCACCGCCATTCTCACTTCCCAAGATTTCAATTAGTTAACCTGCCATTGTTCAAGTTCGCTTGAGGGAAAAAGCATGTCCGGATAGATCTTTTCTCTAATCAAGAGAATCGGCAGGCAGTGAAACTTGCGCAAGTTGAGGAAGTCCTATGAAGGTTGAAATTGAAACGTGATGTACCTATACATACACGTGGCTTCCGCTCATATCGACCCCTTCTTTGAGGTATCTAGTAGGACACTACCAACTCTGAATCTAGGCTCATTCGCTAGATGTGAATTAATGGAAACATGACAGGAGCATTGGAGTTTGGGAAGGTTGGTGCCTCAAGAATTCATCATCTCAAGCTGCAATTTTTCTATAAATATGTCTTTTCAAACATTCCCTTTGTACATTGCAAGCTTCAATGATGGAGTTTCAATAGCCATGGATACTTCAGTTAGGCTTGTCAACAGCAAAGCACAAGTCGCTTTCTTAGGGAATATCTTTGATCAAAGATTGCAGTTGATGACGTGGAGAAAAAATCCTCTCATGATTGTTGCCATTAAGTGGGTGCTCGAGGAGGACTTCATTGATAATGTGGACCGGTATCGGGTGAACACAAACATCTGCTCATGTTTTATAGCTTCACTACTGGATTGTGGTCAGTTGGGGCTGCTAGCTTCGCAGCTGACCAGGACTCTATTTTCTCAAGAATATTTGGGTAGACTAGAGGATGTGGTTGTGTATCATGTCCCTTTTTGAGGGCTCCCGCTGCCATCTGACCTGGAAAATTTTAGCACTCACAATGAGAAAGTAGCTTGGTATCCCCTCATCGGTGGGTTGAAAACAATGACATTATCTTCCCATCGGTATTGCACCGAGCTTGCTGCAGAATTCCTTCTGTGTGTCAATCTGATAGTCCTTTCCCTTGAAGATACCGAATGGTATACAAAATTCAGGGACTATATCTTCCCTCAAGTTCTGACACCGCACAAACGGTCGAACCTAGTTGTTGTTTTCCTGCCTGGGGAGCCTAGAAGCAATTTTGTCCCTGAGTGGTCAAAAGGAGGGGGCTATTCTAATGATGATGAGGATTCAGACATTCTTATGGATGAGGACGAGGATGTGGAAGATTAATGAACCAGTGGTGACCTGCCTTTTCTTTTTGCTTTTTGCTTGATCACTTGTAAAAGGAGGGACCGAGAGCCCGCTCTCTAATTGTAATAAAAAAATGCTTAATATAATGATCTTTCTCTTTCTTTGCTTAACTTTGGCACTAGCTTGGGGAATAAATGAAATAAATTACGCACTCAAAATAACTATTCACAATATATACACTAAACAAGAAAAGAAGGCTTAGTGAAACGGCTTGAGGTGGAAACCATTAACCGGAATCCAGAGGGGGTCTCCATTCATGTCTTCGAGTTTGAATGCATTGAAACCTTTGCAATTTAGAATGTGGAAAGGCCCTTCCCATAGGCAATAAAATTTGGCATGTTGTTTGAGCTTCACCACCCTTTCATTGTATTTCAGAACGAGGTTCCCGGAGTTGAAACTAGATTGGAGCTCTTTTTCTTGTCAAACCACCTTTTGATGGTTTCTTGCCTGTCTTGGAGAGACGCAAAGGCTATCTCCCTTGCTTCTTCTAGCTCCATAATCTTTGCTAGTCTTATGGCCATAAGGTCATTCTCCACCACCTCCATGGACTTTAGTAGCTAGAGGGTTGGGATCTCTAGAGACATGGGGAAAAGTGCATCTTTTCCATATACCAGCTTATATGGGGAGTTTTTTAGGATTTGCTTGGGTGTTATGCGGTTTGCCCATAATGCGCTTCTCAAATGATAATGTCACTCCCTCTTATATTCAAAACCTATCCTTTTAATAAGTCTGATCAAGTTCTTATTAGTGGACTCGGCAAGTCCATTCCCCTTAAGATAGTAATTAGAAGAGGTTTTAAGATAAAAACCTTTTTCGAGAGCGAATTGGGTAATTCATGAGCCAATGAATGCGCACGCATTATCGGATATGATGGTTTTGGGGGAACCATATCGGCATGCCAAGTCTTCTAGGAAAGCCAACACTTCACTTTCTGATGAGTTCCTCAAAGGAACGACTTCAGACCATTTGGTGAAGTAGTCGGTGGTGGTCAGGATCCACTTTTCTCCAGCCGAACTAGGGGGATTGATCATTCCAATGAAATCAAGACCCCACTGGGTGAAAGGCTCTTCAATTGACATAGGCCTGAGGGGCATTGCAGCTCTTTTGCTCCTTCCAGTATAATACTGGCACTCCTTGCATTCCCTTAACAAAATGGGTATTTCCTTGAACATAAAAGGCCAAAAATATCTGGCTTGGGTAATTTTTATAGAAGTTGTAGGTGCGGAGAAATGGCCTCCCGAGGAGCTATAGTTGAATTCATGTAGGATTTTATCCACTTGGCTCCAACCTACACAGCGGAGCAAGATTCCATCAAAATTTCTCTTGAAGAGTACTCCAAATATCAAATGGAAACTGTTGTTTTGGAGCCTGTAAAACATTCTCTTTTCAGGAGGGATATCCTTGGGAAAAATCTCGGTCTTCATGAATTGCTTCATGGCCTCAATCCAACAAGCTTGTGGAGCATTAGGTGAATACATAACAGCCTCCTCCGCAATAATTTCATCTCTACGAGGTTCGCATTCCTAAACTATATATTTGCAAAGGCCCCTCCTACGAACAAGCTTTGTTGGCTTGACGTTGACATCATATTCTAGGATCTTGGTGATCCAATTTGCCCTTTTTTAGTGATGTCACCCTCCATAATGTATTCCTACACCGCAGGATGATCTACATACACTGTAGTTTAATTACAGGCAATAAAATGCCTAAACTTTTTCAATCCTTTCACTGCAGCCAAGGCTTGTTTTTCAACTAGTTGTATTTGGCCTCATACTCTTTGAGAGTCTTTGAATGGAACGCTATGGGATGTTCACCCCCTTTTTCAGCATTTTTCTGGGCTAGGACCATGGCAATGCTATACTGTCCAGAGAACACATACATTATGAAGTCCTTTGACATGTTTGGGTTGGACAACATAGGGGATGAATAGATAGCATCTTTGATTCTATCAAAGGCTCTTTGGCTTCAAGAGTTCATTTAAAATGTATATCCTTTTTTAGCATTAGGGTGATGGGTCTTATAATTCTAGCAAAGTCCGAAATGAAACGACTAACAAACTTGACTTTACCTAGAAAAGATTGGACTCCCTTTTTGTTGACTAGAAGGGGGAGGTCTTTGATGGCTTTGACTCTATCTGGGTCAATGGAAACACCTTCTTTTGATACTATATGCCCAAGTAACTTTCCCTAAGGGACACCAAAGATGCACTTCCTTGGGTTTAGGGAAATCCCAAATTCAAGACATTTTTGGAACACTAGCTCGAGATGGTCAAAATGATCCTCTCGATGTTTTGAAAATACAATCAGATCATCTAAGTATATCAAAATGATCCTGTTAATGAGTTCTTTGAAAGCCAAATCCATGGCCCTTTGAAAAGTTGCTCCAGCATTTGACAACTCAAAAGGCATTTTCTGGTATGCGAACATCCCCTATTTGGTGGTACACGTTGTCTTGTGTTGGTCTTCTGGTTTTACCAATACCTCATTGTACCCCAAGAAACCATTGAGCATCGAGAAGATTTCCGACGCCGCCATCATGCTTAGTAATTGCTCCATTAACGGCAAAGGATAGTGGTCTTTGAGAGATGCCTGATTCTGATCTCGAAAGTCTACACAAAGCCGGATATCTCCATCCTTTTTTCTTACAAGCACTAGGTTTGATACCCATTTGCTATATTTTATGGGGTAGACGATCCTTGATTCGATCAGCTTCTTCAGCTCCTGAGCCATGAGAGACTTGATTTTTGGGTTGACCGGTCTTTGCTTCTGTCAAATTGGCTTAGCTTCATCCACAAGCTCAATGGTATGGTGGATGATGTTAGGATCATATCCTTTTAAATCAACATAAGACCAAGCCAAGACACCTTCATATTCATTGTAGTATTGTGCCAATCTCTTTCAGTCTTCAAGGGAAACACTTTTTCCTACCTTGAGAACTCTCCCACTTCCAACTGACATTTTGGCATAGTCCCCTTTGCTGGCTGTGAGCTTCCTCTTATCATTTTTAGTGTCATCATGATCAAACAGGTTCTCCAGAGTGATCAAACCATTGGGAATCTTGTTGGATTTCAGCTGGATGATCTGACCTTCGTAGGCTTCTTTTACCTTAGGTTGCAGCTGATATGCAAATCCTCCTAAGTTTTGGATGAATAAAGTGATCTTCTCATTGCTCTCAAAAACTTTCTAGTGAGTATCATTATTAGAAATAGATGGGCGGTCGACTACACAGACCACTTGAGAGTCAGTGAGTAAGTCTGTGGCAGGGTCAAATTGTGATCCGATCATGGCCATCCGGTCAACAACAACATTTAATTTCTGAGGAATGCTTACAATATTGAAGGCATTGAAACTCTTTATTAGATCCCATGTTGTGGCATGGTAGGATCTCATACAGACGTGTTTGGCACTAGATATCCCTCGAACTTCATGGACAACCAGTTCGGAATCGCCCAGGACCTTGAATTTTTTAATGCCTATCCTTTCCACTAGGCTCAGGCCTTGGATCATTCCCTCATACTCTGCTTCATTATTAGAGCATGCAAATTGTAACTAGAAAGGCCTTAAGATTTGTTCTCCTGAGGGAGGTGTGAGAAAAATTCTGACTGCAGAGCCCATCTTGCATTTTGCACCATCGAAGTGCAGGGTCCACAATGTCGAAGCTAACTGCTCTTCAGAAAATGGTTCTTTAGTAATCTTTGGGATGATCTGGTTTTCATCAAAAATGCAATAGGTGCCTAGGCCAGTGGTGTGGTAGTTAGAAAAGGGATCAGAATCTACGAATTCATTTAGGAAAAATTCTTGCTCGGGTGGAATCTCCCCAGTCACTTCTTCATCTTCTAAGAGTTCCACCACTTTTCTTTCCTTGTTTGATATAGAAGCATGAGTAGGATCAAAATTAATCATGGCCTAGTCAGGTACATGCTCAGCATGGATGGGTTCTATGATGATTTTTAGTTTGGCATCGTGTTGGGTGTAGAGGATGAGATAGGACCAATCTAAAGACAAATAGCCTCCTATTTTAGCAGTGAAGTCTCAAGAAACACAGAGCCTGAAAATAAGAGGTATATTGATGGCCACTACTTCTTGGGATACCGTAATGCTAGGGCATGCGAATAAGGTCAAAGGAAGGCTTTTAATAAGACCTACGGTCTAGACCCTATTCCCATCAAGCTGCATAACCCCCTTATTCAAAGGTTCATATATGATGTTCAACAACTCGGTGATTTGCTTAGGCATGACAATGGTGCTAGCTCCAGAATCTATCATGGAATTATGTAATAGCTTATCTCCAATTATAAGGGTAAGTTAAAATAGATTTGGTTTAGGATTACCTTCTAGTTGAACTTTAGGGGGCAAGACTTGATTAGTCAACATGGTCGGAGAGTGTGACTTTCCTACTGCGGGTTGGAAACCCATTTCGTTGATCCGCAAAGACTTGGGGGTGCTCCCGCTTGCATCTTTTTCGCCATTAGATAGGGCCTCCTTCATCTGGTTCTTTTGTTTAGGAAGACTCTAGAGATCCCATAGAGATACATGAGCCTAAGCTTTCTTCAGTTGTTCCACCACGTCTACTATTTATAGTGTGGGAATCTTCGGCTCCTATGGCTTATAGGGGATGATCTCTTTTCCTGGATAGGCAGAGCTGATCACCAGTCATTCAGGAGATTTTTCCATGGGCGTTCCTCTTGAAATGTCAGCATTCTCCCCGGTGAAATGCCTTTTGGAGTGGAGGTTATAATCCAACTACACGAAGGGGGCTCCATCCTTTGAAGTGGATGCGATGTTGGTGAGCATGACATCCTCATCCTCTATCCACAAGAAAAGTGCATGGTCTGGGGTGATCTTTGTTTCTTGTTGCAATGACATTCCTTTCATTTGAGCGACAAAAGCTACATTATCTATACCCGAAGATGTATACACTAACTCATCCGGTGACATGCCTAGACTTCTTTGTTCTGTGACCTTCTATTGCAAGTTCCCTCTTGGGCAATTTCTCAGAGCATGAGAATTGTTACATGGAAAACACCAAGAATTGGTATCATCCGCCAGGTTATTTTGACCCACTGTCAGCTCCTTACCAGTGGTTGGATAGATAGTTTGCAATGGATTTGGAACTAGGACTATTTGGCCATTTGATTGGGGAGGTTTGTTAGTACGGTGATTCATATGTTGGTTATGTTGGTATGAAGGTCGATTCCCTTGGAAACTCTGTTGGAAGGGAGGTTTGGCGGGCGAGACCTGAGCTCTCTTTAGATTGACTATCTCATTGGAGAAGGATCTCAGGAGATTCTTCATATCACTGACCTTGGCAGCTAAAGAGGATGGTAGGGGAGTGGGATATGAATATATAGACTATGGAGCTGATGTGCTGGGAGCAACTTCTTTGAAGACTTGAGGTGATATCTCGGGAAAAACTAGCATGATAGGGCAGAGAGCTAGCTTCCCAACATCGATTAGGCTATTTTTCACTTGGATTGCTATGTCGAATGCTTGCAAGAGAGTATTGCCTCCTAGAGACTGAATCATCACTGATATGTCAGAATTGAAAGCTTTTAAGTAGAATACGAAAGCCATATCCTCCGAAGGGTGAGCAGACAAAGGTATCCTCTGCCAAGTCTGCTAAATCCTTAGATTAAAATTAGTTAGTGCTTCCTGAGGGGCCCTCTTTATTGTGATCAATTGGTGCATCAAAGATGATCTGTCAGCCTTATTGGAGAACCTCTGGAAAAAATGGTCTCCCAGCTGATCCCAGTCTCCTATAGTGTTAGGGCCCAATGATCTAAACCAATCCAAAGCTCTTCCTTTGAAAGAAGCTATGAGCAATCTTAAGGCAACATTTTGTTCAGTAATTCCATGACAGTGCAGATAGTGGCCACATCTTGTAAATGCTCCCCAGGAGTTCTATGACATTCTCCAGTGAACTTGGGTACGGCTTTTAGCACGGCTGCAGCTATAGCTCCCCAGACCACGAGTGGAGTTGGGGGAATGAGAGGGCTCTCATTATCCTAGGTCATAAAATTCTGGGGGGAATGTGTGCCATTGTTGCACGGGTGACTAAGGGGAGAGTGGGAAAGCTCTGTAAGGATGAAGATGCGGTTGAATGAATGCTCACCAGAGGTGGCAAGAAAAGGTGAGGATTTAAAGCGGTTTGACTCCTGGTGACATGCCTATGACTCATAAACTAGCTCATAAATATATTTGAACTTGAGGTCCCACCAGGCATGCCAGAAAAAGAACTCTTGACTCTAAATTTTACTTTTAAAACAAACATCCTTATGGGAAATTTAGTGATGGGGGACCTATTGTGCGGAATTCATTGAATAACCTCTGGATTGAGAAGTCGGCTCTTCCTTGGGGGTTGGGAAAAGGCAAAAAAAGGAAACTTAAAATAAAATGATCTGTGTTATAGAGGTGATGCATCAAAACATTTTATAAAAAGAAGACAGCATATAAAACTAGGAAACACATGGTTTTAAAGCCCATTCAACAATCTACATGCCTGAACAAAACTGAAATTAAGATACAATTAAGGTTCCTTAGAATAAACATATATCATGCATCCACCAGATAACAAGTGCATAACATAGTTTAATCAGTAGAGTATTAGATAAATATCTCTAAAGTCATCAAAATACAGGAGCAAAGCACAGAAAAGCCTATTTAAGCATCTAGAAAAGAAATAATCACAAAGGCCGCAGGCTCAATCTTGATTGACCTTCCTCTTGAGAAACTATAATAGCTGAAAATTATCTAAGATCCTTAATTTTTCTTCTCTTAAAAAGTTTTGAACCCCTACTACAGGGAAAAAACTAGCATAAATAGAGCTCACGACTCCACTAACAGCTTCCAAGTATGCCAGATATGCATAACCACCCCTGAACAGAAAAAACAAATCATGTCATTTCGCAAGGTCACGCCCAGCAAAACAGCCCCGAGGCTCTAGCTCTTTTCTATGATGATCTTCATACCAGCCCAAATAGAAAAGATTTTGCTAACCATGGAAGAAGATGCGGCAAGCGAGGAGACCTCTTCAGAAAAACCTCTTAAAAAAGAGATGCATCCGCTAACACAAAGATGCTAGGTGTCCCTTTCCATTAGTGCTATAATGTGGGCCCCCCCAAAAAAGGCCCAGTCAGCAAAACCTCTCCATTTGTCATCATCATGCTACCCCAGTCCTTAAACACAAAAAATGGACTGCTTGGAGAGATGTTGAGATGACACTTGTCATGTACACCACGCACTACTGGAAAGCTGAGAGGGAAAAAGAAGATACTTCGACCGAAAACTTGCCCTCGGGATTCTAATGTGAACAGATAATCGATGCAATCACATGGTGGCCATACATGGAGATTGCAACATGGCTAGAGGATCTGAGACATATTCCTTATATGATCACCACAAGATACATCATCGGTAGGTGGGAGTATGTTATAGAGATGTATTGGCCATACCGGGTGCAGAGACAGTTCATTCAAGTACAAGATGTGCCTAATGCACCACACATATTCTGGCGGGTTACCTGAGAGAGGGTAATAGTGTTTGGACCCTCACTACAGGACAAGGTAGGGATCAATAATGGGTGGACTTGATTGACTCCAATGGAGTGAGATCCATGAAGGGAACCAAGAGATGCAGGAGTCACAATAGCTTATGATGATTGGTGGGTTGAGGGGAGACCGAGGCCAGTTGGGTAGGATTGGCACCCCTTAATGTTAGGAGGGTATAGATTCAAGCTAGGGGAGGCAGGGTTGGGCAGTATTAGCTAGCCACGCAATCGGCTGAGACAGTGGCAGGGGCAATGGCTCAGACTAGGTCTAGATCAACTATGGGCAAACATGGCCAGAGAGGAGGAGAGGAGAGGAAAGAGGGGGGGATGAAGGACACAAAGTAGAGGAGATGATGATGATGGATGTATATCCACCTATATAGGGACCTATAGAGGGATAGGAGGAGGAGGGGCAGGGATGAGGCCAGACATCGGAGATACCTATTCTGTTGAGGAGAGTTAGGAGATAGGAGAGAGGATAAGGCTTAGCAGCACCATGGGATCCAGAAGCATGGATTCGCTCACTTGAGGAGGAAGTGACCAAGGAAGAGTGCAGAATAAAAGAGGTCATAGTGGAGAGAGACAACTTACAAAGGGAGAGGGATACAACGAAGGGTGTCAGGGCATAGCTACAGGCATAGAGGAACATCCTCCTTCAGGAGAGGGATGTAGCAGTGGCAGCTAGGGATGTCGTAGAGCACACATGGCCGAGGATAGAGGAGATAGTGGCCCAATACCAGAGGGAGAGGGATGAGGCAATGAGACAAGCTAGTTCTAGAAGTGGAGGAGGGAGAGAGATACTAGTAGGGATGCTAGAGAGATATATGGTCGAGATAGAGGCTTTATCTCATCAAGCAAGTTGGTATCAGACTAGGTACAAGTAGGCAATGCTAGCAGATCAGAGGAAGTAGTATGTGCCACCTCCTAGAGCTCGAGCATCTCATTCCTCATGCAACAAAAGATCCAGTGGAGGGATGGGTTTAGGGAGATCCAATCATAGCACAGGTGGATCTAGCAGGAGGACTCAGACACGTGACAACAAAAGGTCAGCATCAAGATCCACACATGGATCCCAGGGATAGGGGGATGGATAGGGACAAGGATAGGGACAGTGATTATCCCAGTTGTCCTAAAGCATTTGAGAGGTGTGGTACAGACCATGCAAATGAGTGCTATCTTTTGTTGTATCATACAACAGACATACAAGCATATATATTTATTGTATCCATTTTTTGGCACCTCATGCATTTTTAATGAGCATGGTAGGTGATCATCATTCATCCGGATATTGTATGTACTTGATTTATTTTTGTTATCATATACAATAGATGATGCACACTTTGACATACTTTTTGAGACCATGATGATATCTATGATACAAATTTTGTCATGTTCTCGATATCTGGTACTTTTATGTGATTTATGATGCATGCATGTGTGGATATATGTTTTATGCCATGATCGACATAAAATATGATGACACAATACATGGATGTATGATTGTATGCCCTATGCTAGACTAACTCACTTGTGATGCATGATATAATGATATTATGTATGGTTGATATGATTTATGGATGCATACGATGTGATTTGATGTATGAATAACGCAATTTATGGATGTATATAATGTGATTTGTCATATTGATGATGTGATAACCCATGTGTGTTATGCAGGGTGCTATGGACAATGCAATGCATAAGATATGATATATGATAGATATGGATTATGTGCTAACCCATATGTGATGTAGGATGCCAATGGATAATGCTCCAGGGAGACTAGATCAAGATGGCGAGGGAGAAATGAGATGAGGGCACATATGCACATTCCAAAGAGGATAAAAGGAAACAAAAATAGATGAGATGCAATGAAAATGAGGATATCATGGAGCATGAGAATCCATGTAAAATGAAATACCATGTAGTGAGAACTTATTTTGATTTAGCATTGTCTATGAGTCAACCAAGGTATGAAGAACCAAGGTGGAATTTCACAGCTGATGCATGGACTACCACTTATAAACAAACACGTAGGCCAACCTAACATCACACAAAGTTACAAAGACCCTATAGGAAATGATGCTAGAATGACCACAAGCAAGAAAGATATGCCCCAATGTAACAAGAGATAACAAAGACCTCAGTAGGAACAACAAAGAGACACATGTGAAAGACACACCAAGAAAAAAATGAAAAGCAACAAAACAACATCCCAAGCCTCGTTATTCCCAGTGTACGATGATATTAAAGATCATGGAGACCAAGAGGAAATAAGACACGAGGAGCTTTGAAAGATAAACAAAGATTGAAAAGAATCCAAAACCAACACAAGGTGTCACAGATGTCTTTTGTCAACAGGACAATGGACGAATGAGGATTAATGATAATAAATGACTACAGGAAAGATACATCCTGCACAGATAGATGGATAATTATTGCGGATACAAGAACGATATATCTCGAAGAAACAACCAGATGATGGATGGGTAAAAACTTAGGACCAACAAAAGGACCTGGAAACCAAGCAAGGATCAAGATACTGAAAGATTTGTTGAAGAACTAGCTAGGAAAACATGATCTTGACTCTTAGGACAAGGAAAAAATCTATGCATAGGAGTAAACATATATACATGGCAACCTATATACATCTGACACTTTGCACAAAGGATCAAGTGAGGAAAAAGAGATTCATAAGGATTATCTATAGGCAAAATGGATGGTGGCGAATGGACATGCGGGTATCATAAGATATTGCACCAAAAGGAGATGGATGTGATAGAGATGAAGATGGAAGGACTGTATCATAGGATACCACATGAGAACAAGATAGGAGATGGTGGGTAGCAACATATACCGCACCATGAAGAATAAAAAACAAGGGCCAAAAGATAATGGAACTTCCCTCTTATACACATGGTGCCTGTTTCTAGGTTTTCACCATATGTATGTGTCTAAGGTGCCTGTTTGCCAAGTTTTCACCATTCATACACATAAATTTGTTTGTTTTTTTGTATATTTTCTAATTTTTTGTAAATTTGTTTTCACAAACTATGCATAGAATTTCTTCAGATGTAGGATGTTGAGGGGATCTATGAGTGGCTCCCCTTTTGGAGTAGATAACTGATATGCTCCTGAACCATATTTTGTTGTGACAAAAAATGGACCAATCCAATTAGCTTCAAACTTTCCTTTATTTTCTCAGGGTTGTTGATTTCTTGAATTTTCTCTCAGGACTAGATCACCCACTTCAAATTCACGGTGGTGGACTTTCTTTTGATATTACCTCTTGAGGCGGATCTGATATATTTGCAGATGATCATAAGGCTTTCTAATGTTGTTCGTCGAGAAGA
The DNA here is from genome assembly GCF_030272615.1 of Cryptomeria japonica. Lineage (NCBI taxonomy): Eukaryota > Viridiplantae > Streptophyta > Pinopsida > Cupressales > Cupressaceae > Cryptomeria > Cryptomeria japonica. The sequence continues at coordinate 260,768,183 of NC_081410.1, forward strand.
TCTACTTGGGCTAGCCTTGCTACTTTATAGTCTTCATCAAAAACAAAATCTTTTAGGGAGATGCACAATGATGGCGATTCAACCTCAATTACTAAGATCGCTTTTGCACCATAGATAGGGGAATAGGGGTTGGCTCCTGTGGGATTTTGAATGCTGGTGCAATAAGCCCAAAGGGCGGGATTGAGATTGAGATGTCAGTCATGACCAGTGTCATTGACAACTTTCTTTAGGATACAAAGCAATGTTTTATTAGTTTCCTCAGCTTGACCACTCCCTTATGGGTAATATGGTGTAGTCCAATGATGTTGGATATGGAATGTGGAGCAAAGATCATGCATGTGTTGGTTTTTAAAGGGGGTTCCATTATCAATAATGATGGTGGAGGGAATACCATAGTGGAAAATGATATGATATAGGATGAACTTGGACGCTTGGACACTAGTAGTAAGGGTGGGGGGAATGGCTTCCACCCACTTGGTGAAATATTTTGTGACAGTAATGATAAACTTGTGTCCATCCGAGAAGGGAGGATGGATCTTACCAACAAGGTTAAGGCCACAGTGTTACAATAGGTCACAAATCCTATGTTGGAACATGAATCAAGTCTTTGTGCTGCTAACAAGGCACACATTTCTTGACGAACTCACAAAAATCATGTTCCATAATGGGCCAATATTAACCCACTCTTAATAGTTGTTTGGCAAGAATGTATCCACTTGTATGAGTGCAAAGAGTTTTGGCATGCACTTCTTCATCGCAATTTTAGCTTCATTGAGATCTAAACATTGAGAAAGCATGTCATGATAGTCATGATGATATAAATTCTCTCTTATAAGGGTAAATCAGACACAATGACAAATAAGGTTGCGATGCTCGTTATAAGATATGTTTTGAGGGAGGGTACCATCTTTAAGATAGGCATGGATGTAATGGTACCAGGGTAATTGGGGTCCAACAATGTTGCACACCATTTCTACATGCAATGTCTCAAAGGTTGGTTGTAGAAGTTGTTCAACTAAGAATTTGTACATGGGACTATCTAAGCTAATATCCAGGAGGGATCCAATGGTGGCCATTGCATTGACTGCTTTGTTTTGAGCTCTTGGAACTTGATCAAATATGATATTCTAAAAATTTCTCTTAAGATCATCAACCATCCTTTTGTAGGGTAGAAGCTTATCATCCTTAGTATGATATTCATCATTAGTTTGGCAGATGACTAGTTGTGAATCTCCATAAACCAAGAGATCTGAAATGTTCCATTGAATGGTTGTCTTTAAACCAGTGATTAAACCTTCATACTCAACAATATTGTTGGTGCATGGGAATCACAATTTGAATGACTTTGGGATGAGATCCCCTTGGTGAGTTACAAATAGGAACCCTGCCCCAGCTCCCTTTTGTGTATGAGAACCATCAAAGTACAATCTCCAGTGAGGTTGTGTGTTGAATGTGCAGACATATTTGTCTGGGAATTCTATGATGAGTGGATATGCATCAACCAATGGTGTTTCTGCTAACTGATGAGCAATAACCCATTCCTTGATAGCTTTTTGATCTACATATTGTATATCAAACTCACTAAGTAACACAACCCACTTTTCCATGCATCCTGTGAGGGTAGTCTTGGAGAGTAGGTAATTAAGAGGATCAATTTTGTAGATGAGCTTCTTTGTATAACTTGGCATGTAATGCCACAACTTTTGAGAACAAAAAATGACAGCTAGGCATGTTTTTTCCATAGGGGAGCAATTAAGCTTGTAGCCAACTAGAGTGTGACTGATATAATAAATTTCTCTCTATTTACCTTCATCATCCTATTGAGCAAGCAATGCCCCTACAACTGTTGCCATTACTGAAATGTACAAGATCAAGGGACGACTCAGAATGGGTGGCATTGAAACTAGTGGATGATCCAAATATTCTTTGATCTTGTCAAAAGCTTGCTGACACTAGATATCCCATTTAAATTCGACACCTTTTATGAGTAAGTGTGTAAAAGGTTGGCATTTATCTACTAATTGTGCAATGAATAACCTGATAGATTGCAATTTTCGTTGTAGGCTACACAGATTTCTTAGTGTCTTGGGGGGAGACATCTCCATTATTGCTTTGACCTTCTTGGGGTCGACCTCAATGCCACATCTAGAGACTATGAATCCCAGTAGTTTACCTAATGTAACCCCAAACACACACTTCTAAGGATTTAGGTGCAACTTATATTTTGCTAGACATTCAAATATCTACTCCAAGATAGATGGATATTCTGCTTTTGTATTTGATTTACCAAGTATATTGTCCACATAATATTCTAATATCTTGTGCATGAGGTAATGGAAGATTAACCGTTATAGCGCGTTGATATGTGGTGCCAACATTCTTAAGACCAAAAGGCATGATCTGGTAACAGAAAGCCCCCTATGGGGTTGTAAAGGCAGTTTTATGTTGGTCTTCTTCTACTATATTTATCTAGTTATATCCTGAGAATCCATCCAAGAGGGATAGAATTTCATGTCTTATTGTTAGATCGACAAGGATGTCGATGTTAGGAAGTGAAAAAACATCTTTAGGACATGCCTTATTTAGGTCCCTAAAATCTGTACAAACTCTGATATCACCATTAGGCTTAGAAACAGGTACCATGTTAGAAATCTATTATGAATAATCTATCGGCCGAATGAACTTCACCTCCAAGAGCTTTTCCAACTCTTCTTTGACTAATAGTGCCACCCTAGGATGCATCTTGCATAGTTTCTATTTGACTAGTTTGACATTTGGATCAACTTCCAGATGATGAATTACTACCTCAGGGTTGAGTCCAGGCATATCTACATAAGACCATACAAAGTTGATAAGAAACTTATGAAGAATGTCATAGAACACTTGAAACTCATCTTTAGATAGGGAAGCAACAATATGTGTGATGCATGGGTTTTCTGTTCTGCCTAGATTTATTTTTGTGGTCTGATCTATGAGAATCGGTGACCTTTCAAGAACATACTCATTGGTGAGGGGAAGAATGGAATCCTAATCTTTTGGAACCTCAATGAGTTTTTCACCAAAAGATACACCCTTTGTTTTTACTACTTTTGAGTCAAGAAGCGCCTTTGAGAGCTTTTCACTACATGACCTTTGATTTTTATTTTTATTTTCACTTTTCCCAATAAGGATTCCCTCTTCCCCTAAGTAACCTTTAGGATCAAGCTTGTAGACTGTATTCTACTTAGAATGACGATATGGTGCAGCCTTAGTTGCACCTAGAAATTATAGGAATATTGTATCATCTTTGAATGTGTCTAGACGTGCAATAGTTTGGTCCCAATCAATGAGCTCAGGGTGGCAAAGGGGAAGGTCAATTAAGAGGACAGATGTATCAAATAGCTTAGATGTGCCAAAGGTGGAGGAACTATCTATATCATCGTACGCTTGTACGACAACCTCTTCAGGCATGTCATCAATATCGAGTGAAGCATTTTCGTAGTTTCTAGAAGTGCCAACCAAACTTGAGGCCTCATGGGAGGGACGTACAAAATCAAGCCCTTGATGATTCATATTGGGAGTCAGATCAATAGGTTTTCTAATTCCCTGCTCTTCCTAGCCTAATCCACCACTTTGATAATTCCATTTTTGAGTAGCCCATTTATGAGCAGATGGGTATTTCTCTTTGAATTCTTCGAGATGAGTCTCATTATCTATAAGAATATCCTTCTATAGCCACTGATTTATGTATCCTTCTATGAACTCATGACTAAGCTCTCCTTGAGCTTGGAATGTGGTGGAGACACATTGTCAAATCACTGATTCCTTCTTTTTCTGTTCTCTAGTTGGTTTCTCATGAGCATGCGAATCTAAAGGTAAAGCGCCCATCTGCAAAGGTACCTTGCAAGGAGTATTCACCACACCCAGTGTCATTGACCTTGAGTTGGGAGAAGGAGGAAGAGATAGAAGTCTTCTCTTTTGTAGCAACTAATATGGTATCAGGGTCAACATATGAGGATGATGTGGCGACAGGTGTGGCTCCAATGTTGGTGTCAGAACAATGATGGGAATATGGAGATAAAGCCTTGAGTGCATGACAGTACTCAAAATGTTGAGTGTTGTCACAAATAGTAATTTCACATCCTTGAAATGGAAATTTTAGGCATTGGTGATAGGTGGAAGGGACGACCTACATGCCATGGATCTATAGGCGACCAAGAAGTATGTTTAATGGGAGATCAAGATCAACAATGTGGCACAATGTGCTTTGTGTTACTGGTCCCATCTAGATAGGGAGATTAATCATCCCTACTAAACTTCTCTCAACATTGTCATAGGCCTTGATAGTAATGCATTGATTGTGCATATCTGAGATAGTGTACCCCACCTGAGTAACAAATGTTTACATACAAAGATTGAGGGAAGAACCATTATTGATTAAGACTCATTTCACTTTGTGTAGCTTGACTATGGCTTCAATGTTCAATGGGTGAATGTGATCGGGATCTAGAACCATAACATCAAATTGTGTGAAACTGGGATGATAAGTGGAAGATAAATGGGCTACCATAGCTTGAAACTGGGTGGTATTAATATTACTAGGAACATGAGCTTCTTCTAAGGTTCATGTAAAGATCTCCTAATGAGTAGGTGAGGCTTTTAAGAGGTCGAGAATGGAGATCTATGCAGGAGATTTTCCTAAGTTCTCGAGGATATTGTATTGCATGGAAATTGACATTATAGGAGGAACATTAGATGTAGGAGCTCCTTGGACTGACATGTGAGCTCTTCTAGTGGTGACTGCACAATGAGTATCACCTCCTTTAACATGGATCATGTTAACATGATCATCTACTTGAGAAATCCACCCTATGGTTGGTCCATATTCAAATGGTACATTATTGTAATTAATGTTAATGGTAGTGTTACCTTGATTCGCAATGGATGTGCTTGCTTAATCTTCCCCTTGATCTTTGGGAAGAGCATTTTTATACATTCCTAGATTGGCATTGGGTGATTTTCCTGTGGCAAGGTCAACATCAATTTTTCCTTGATCAATGAAGTCTTGAAACAGGTGTTTTAGCTTCATACACTTGTTTGTTTCGTGACCCTTGACATGATGATAGGCACAATATTCATTTCTTTTGTACCAATCATGTTTAGGCTTAGATTCATCAAAAGGTTGTGTTTGAGGATATACGACTGTATTGTGTTGTTCCATATGTTTAAAGATGGTATCTAATGGTTCACCCATAGGCGTGAAATGATGTTGAGGAGCGTTGTTACCTGATTGACATGGGGGAGCCTAAGATATTGTGATTGTGTTAGTCCTATTGGCCTGCGCATATAATCTTTGTGTTTGTGGGGGAGGATTAACATATGTCTATGGTGAGGGATTATTATACATTTGTGTGGGTGGTGGCTTGGCAACCACGATCATTTGCAATATCTTGGAATCAGTGACCCCATCACCAACAACATTCTTGTTCCTATTCTAATAACGTGACCTATCATTTTTAGGCTTATTTGAATACTCTTTGTAGATCTTGATTACTCCTTCATCCATTAAGGCTTGTTCTACCAATGGTCCTTTAGACATGATATCTTTGAATGTGCTAGCACAGTTCAATCGAATGTGATACCCCAGTTTAAGATAGATATTATTGATGAAAATATGAACCAATTGGGTGTCTAGCATTATACATGGGAGGAAACCAACTAGGGCTATCCATCGTTGGGTATAATCAAGAATACTTTCACCACCATTTTGTTTGGCTTGACATAAGTCAAGCATGGAGGTGTCATTTTCTATTTTATAGTGATATTGAGCCATAAAATGCTCAAATAAGTCTACAAAGGTGGTGATGACACCAAATGGCAATTTGGAGAACCACTCTAATGAAGGACTGTTAAGGCTCTTAGGGAACAACCGCAAAAGATAGTTGTCACACTATGATACTTCTTGACAAGCCATGAATAATTCCTTGACATGATGTCTTGGATCTCCTTTTCCTTTGTATTTATTGAATATTGGCATTTCAAAGTGTTTAGGAAAAGGCATAGCTGTGATAGATTTGTCACACGGATACAAACAAAATTCTTCAAATTTGAAGACCCGTTCAGATCTATTCTCCTGTAATGACTTAAGGGTGGCTTTCATTTCCTCACATTTAATATTGACCAGAAAAGCATCGAGAGATGGAGTAGCTGATTGGTATCATGGTATTTGATACAACATTTGTTGAGACTAATGATAGCCTTGCTAGTGTGGTGGATTTTGATAACTTGCCATGTTTTGATAACCCAAGATTTGTTGTTGACCTATCAATTTTTAATTGGTATTGAGGTATCTAGGAATAGGTCACCGTGTTCTATTGAGAGGGGCCAAGTGGTTGTTGATATTGTAGATTTTGGAACTATTGAATCTATGACACATTGCCTTATGGATAACTGCCCACTGTATAATTGGGGTATACGTTAGATTGACCATTTCATGTTGGGGGGTTTTGGTTTGCTCCACTTTGCACATGATGAATGTTCATGACTGCATAGGAGGTAGGCAATGCTTTCAAGTAAATAAACTATGATTGCAAAACAACCGGTTGGACCGTTACTTGAGGTTGATATTGGGTCATGCCAACAACTTGTGACATCAATTGAATAGGTGGGGTGATAGGGAGGATCTCACAAAAGAGTTACACTTTGATTAGTAGGTTGGAAAAAGGTGTCATAGTGGGATTCCATTGTTTTTACACCCTTCTCTCCTCTTGACTCAATCCCAACATCTAAACTCTTTTGGAAATCTCTCTATCAACTAGTTTTCTCAAATCACTCAAGATCATGGCTAGAACTCACTGGAGTAAGTCCGACCATCAAGTTGTCAAAATATTTCACCTTCACTTGCAGGGGACTAGGAGGATGTTGAGATGGTGTAACAAATCCCATCATGTGGTTTTGTGACTTGTTTCACTCCATTTCTCCATCACTTTCACAAGTTCCTATTTTCTAGGCCTAGAAGCCCTAAGAGCCCCTTTTAGCCCTACCTTCACGGTTTTTGCTCAATTGCTTAGAAAACTTCCAAAAGACCCCCTAAAAGCTTTAGATATCTAGATACCCTTTTGGACATACTTTGAGTTTCAGGAGGTTAGGTTGTTTGATACATTCATACAGGTACGGACCCCAAAATGGCTCTTTTTAAGAGTTTAAGGGTTAAGAGCCTTCTCCAATAGGGTTTGTTGCTTCCCACACCCTTTCACACCTCCATAATCCTACTAAGACTCTGTTAGTCACTCATCTCCCATACCAATCACTTGGCACAAACACATTTGACCTTCCCTGCAAGCAAAAGTACAAAATATTGTCATGTTCCCTAGTCGGGCTATGGCAGAGCTCGCCTAGGACATGATAATGAACTTCTTCAATGCAACTTCCAGGAAACTAAAAAGACTTTTTGCACACTTTACATAGGCTCCATGACTTGAATCCCAAATTCCATTTAGAACACACAATGGGATTTCAAGTTGGAGCCATTGTTAGGGTCTTAATCTCTTTGCTCAGACCGAGAGCAGTGCAGTTCAAGAAAAATTTCAAACAAAGAACTAAACTTTCACAATGAAGAAGTATAATCACTTCCAAAGCACCAAAAAAATGAATTCTAAACCACCATGAAAGAATAGTACCAAGATCAATCCATCTAGTACGGACTGCTATAAGCAAATTACAAGTTTTTTAATGCAAAATCTAGAAATTGCCTTCAAATATTATTCAAAATTTTCTCTTTGGATCTTTGAACCCTTTTACAATGACTTAAAAAGCATTATATATACCTACTTACTCATAACCAACCACCCATCGGTTTCTTAACCACCGATTTGATCATCTTTTCAAAAATTGCTCCAAACGTTGCAAAAAGTTGTTAAGCAACAATGACAACTTTTGCTCCACTATGCATTTTTGAAACTTAAACATATCCACACATTCTAAACCCCCTAGGATGTTTCTCTAACATCAAACCAACATGTCCAAAATCCTTATGAGGCCTTACAAGGGGTTTTACCCTATTTTGCAAAATGATGTCATTTTTGGCTTACAAAGGCACATTGGCCAAAACTGAGAAAACAAGCTAACACTATAGACAAACAAACCATAAATAATCCTAAAAAACACTTTTGGATCTACCAAAATTCCCTTATTTCACTCATTTATCCTATTGAGGATCATCCATTCCAAAATTGTGAAAATTTATCAAGAAATCTAAGTGCTCCTGCACCACGGGGGTATGTATGATGATGGCATTGTGGAATGCATGCCCCCAGCTGGGACCTATGTTACAAATGTGAGGGGATAGATAGCATCCCTATAGTGTTTCCTAGAGCTTATTAAATTTATTGAATGGGTGGGGGTATAGATGATGATGATGATGGCATCATGTAATTCATGCCCCCAGTCAAGACCTATGTGGTAGAGGAGGAAGGATAGCTTGGCATTCCAGTGGTCCAAAATGGCATTTGTGTAGAAGGCAGATTGATGGGTCAAGAGACTGGATTGGTGAAAAGAGTGACTTTCATCACACTTGATGTCATGGGTGTTTGTGCTACTAATGATAGCGAGATAGGGAGTTGTGTGGATAGCATGTTAACTGGTGCATTATAAACACTACCTCCTGCAGATGTAGGCCCTTTACATTTAGCATAAAATGGTTGATAGTGTCACGCAAGGGAATCTATAAGCACTTGTATACATGACATGGGTATGTCTCTTTGTGACAGTGTTAGTGAGGGTAACATGATTTGCTGAGGTGATTCTCGCTAACGCGGTTACAAGGACATTGAGTGATGCAATAGTCATGCCACTAGCGACCATGTTAGAGAAGATGATATCCTTACAAACTTCAATGATCTCGTCCATCATTTGGGCATTATCAGTGTTAGCTAAGAATTGATCGACTAGATTGATTTGGGGATCTGTGTCATCAGGTTGATTTACCATGGTGCCATCTAAGATGGTTGGATTAAGTATCTCATACTGAGGGGAATATTTCCCGCCATGGTGGGATTGACAACAAGCTCAGGGTTTTGTTGTGGGTCTGAAAACCCTAATCCCAACTGGCACGATTGTTCCATAGTTTGCCTAGACTTGGAACAAGTAGTGACGGGCATGAACTGTATGAGACAATAAGATTGTGAAAGATAAGATCAAGAGACTGGATTGACTGACTGACCTGATCAGACAAAGAAGAAATGATGACCTAGAACATGATAAGATATCATCTGATTGAGAACAAAAGTGACATTGAGTTAAGTTTAGGAGGATACACCAAAAAAAAAACTCAGTAAGGTAAAAGCACTGTGAATCAGACCTCTGGCTTGAGGTGATAAGATCACAATGAATTATGAGATGATGACCTGGAGACATGATATAGCTCCTAGAAAGATGATAAATGATAATCGTCACGAAAGAAGGATTCAAACTATCTAATCAAGATCAAGACCAATGGAAACACCCAAAAGGGGATAGGAAATTGTAGATCAATGAATGAAAGATGAATAAGATAGAAGGGTGATATGATGAAAGATCAGCTCAAACTGGATAACTAACAACTCGATGACACAAGTCAGCTGACAAGATGAATCAAACATGCTAAGAGAAAGACTATCCCAATAACTGCACAATCCTATTGTGGGATGGATAGAATTTTTATAGCGTACCGACACTAGAGAAACTAGATTCACTAGAACAACAAGATACTGTGTGTGGGAAAAGTGGGTCAATGGAACTTAAAATGTGAAAAATGAAGCTCAAAGGGACTTATCCACACACCCACAGGACTTCTTGGTGCAAGCTATGGAGTCATGAAGGATGACTCAACTTCCCAAGGTTGGTTCCATGGTTCTCTATCTCACAAGGTCCCTCAAACCAATGTCTTTGCTCTCAGATCACTTAGCAAAGTGGTTTAAGGATGACAAATGCAAGAACGAGGGATGCTTTGGTTGATTTTAACATGAGAATGCATCCTGTCTATGCATGATTCTATAAATGCAACAAACTAGATTATAAGATGACAAGATTAGTATAAATACTATCCTAACATACTATATTAGTTGTATGATTTAAGCCAATGATAAAGGAATTATTCTAAGATGTTTATTAGATTAATTTTTATTGCAAAGAGAGAGTAGATGTGCTAAAATTGAGCATAAGTATGATACTAAAAGCTTGCATGGATCCTTAAAATGGAGGAGGGAGAGCTCTATTTATAGTGAAAATAGGGCAATGGATGGCCACGATTGAAAGAGTTTATCAAAGGTCAAGATTGAAAGTTTATCAATCCATTTTTGCAATTTGCACCAATGAAATGGTGACAATTGTCAACATAAGACTGGTTGAGAGGGGAGGGTGGAAATATTAAATGCCTGAGAAGACCTCATGGTTACCCTAGGTGGTAAGGGTTAAGGTTAGGTTAGGATTATCCAATGGATAAAGCTTTTACCCAAAGGATAAACTCTTGTGCAAGGGTTAAAGGGATAACTATGGTCAAAGCAAAGAATGCTTGATGAGACCCTTGGGTTAGATGAGGGCTAAGTTAGTCAAAAAGTCTCTAACCATGCAAGAGGGTTGAGTTAACCATTAATGGTTTGGAAGACTTTCAAAGTTAAGTTGTTGAAACCTTTAATGGTTTTCAAAGACTTTGAGGGTTTGAGAAGTGACTTCCCCTTGCTTAGGGATGTGACAATATTTAGGAGATGGGTTAGGCTAATTTAGAAGTGATTAGAAGAATCTAGAAGGGGGTTAGGAAGAAGGTTAGGATGCAAGTGGGAGATGTAGGATTTTGCAAGTGGATGAGGAATAAAAGGATTTAATTAAAATAAAATGTTTTATTTCAATTTGGTTGCAATTTGGGAAATTGAATAAATTAGATTTATTCAATTTGGGGTAAACTATTAATTAAATATAAATTTAATTAAAAGTAGAGAGAAGGGGTTTAATTGAATAAATGATTTATTCAATTTAAATGACATAAGTGAATTTAACTAGATAAATTTGATAATTTACTTAATAAAATAGAAGAATGTAGGTAATTTAATTTAATTAAATTTAACTAAATAGAGGAATGAACATAAAATATTCATTTAGGAATATGGTCATTTTTATATGTTTACATTTTGCCCCTCTTTGAAGTGACGTGTGTGCACATGTTAATTCAAAGAAAATGATGTGTCGTCCAAATTTGATTATGATCAGTGTGATGTTGTTTTTAGATTTTCATGTCCTGCCCCAGATTTGATAAGTGATGCCCCAGATTTGATAAATGATGTTTGATAATGCCCCCTTGAGAGATGAATCAGAATTTGAAAAATTTGATTTAATTTGATAATTTTGTTTCCATTTTAAAATTTTGTCAGTGTGGAATGTGAAAAGTTGATTCATCTCCCGATAAATAATATTTGCTAGGGTTAGACGGAGACCGCAAGCAAGCTACATGCCCCATCTCCAAACCCTAATTTCAATTCACCCTATAAAAGGGGAAAAGTGCACTGTTTTGTCTCATTTGTGCTTGTTGACCTTGGAGAGAGAGAATTTTGGAGAGAAAGACAAAATGTCGGTTCCCTTCTCTTCTCATCGATTTGAGCATGTTCAAAGGTATCGGAGGCCTGCCGCATATAGACCACCAGTAAGTCAACCTTTTTTACCCCTTTTTGATTTTTGATTTTGTCGTTTTTATGATGTTTTTAATTTTGTCATGTGAATTTTACATTTTAGCACGTCGGGGTCATTGCATAGCGCATACGATAAATTTCATAGCGCGTAGGGTTTGTCAAGTTAGGTAGCATCTGAAAGATATAGGGTAGCGCATAGGTCAACTAGATTAGCGCATAGCAGTAGTTTAGCACATTAAGTGCACAGGGTAGCACATGGGGTAAAACGGGTAGCGCATCTGATAGACCTAGCGCATAGGGGGATAAGAAGGTCACATGGGTAGGGGTGGATAGCGCGTAGATGTGCCCTAGCACATAGGGTTAGATAGGTAGTGCAAAAGCAGGATAGAGTAGCACATAGGGTTTTTTAGTGCATAAGGTAGATTGGATGGCGCATTGGAAGAAAAAGGGAGCGCGTAGGGTTTGTCTAGCGCATAGGGTAGGTTGGGTGGCACATGAAGAATATCAGCTAGCGCATGAGTATATTTTAGCACGCAAACAAGTTTTCTTAGCGCATAGGGAAAAAAAATTGGTAAAGTGCGATTTTTTTATTTTTTTTGGATGAAGAAACATGGTAGTTTGAGGTTAGTTTTGCCAGGATAGGTGGCAATTGTTCGTCTATGTGTTTGCTATCATAAGTTGTCCAATATGAGTTCTGACATAACTTGATTGGATTTGCGATGTTTCAAGTTATTTATAGATTTGATGTGGATTTAGATATGATGCGAAACTTGATTTAGATTTGTTCAAAGTTTTCAAGTTTTTTGGATATAAATATGTTGGATATGAATTGCGAAGCTTGAGTTGTGTTACAAGCTGATATGGAACTTGAGTTGTATTAAAAGTTGATATGATTTGAAAACTTGAGTTGTATTACAAGTTGATGTGATTTGAAAACTTGAGTTGTATTACAAGTTGATGTGATTTGAAAACTTGAGTTGTATTACAAGTTGATGTGATTTTAAACTTGAGTTGTATTACAAGTTGATATGATTTGATGGATTGATATGATGTGAAACTTGATTTATATTTGTTCAAAGTTTTCAAGTTTTGGATATGAATGTGATTTTGATATCTATGTTTTGAAGAGGAAACTGATATTGGACATGTTTTGCTTTTTGACAGGAGAGTCTTGGAGTGGTGCAGTCGCGTGAGCATTTTCCTAGACCGTGGGCATTGATACCACGATTGACATAGGCTGACAGAGACATTATTGATAGCTGTGGCCTGACCTCCCTATTAGATATGCCTCGGTTCATTGTGAACTGGGGGTTATTGACAGCGTTGGTTGAGAGGTGGCATAGTGACACGAACACCTTTCATTTAGCTACAGGCGAGATTACAGTGACACCAGAGGATTGTTACCAGATTCTTTGGATTCCTGTGGTAGGTTCATTGTTACCCTATGAGTAGTTAGAGGAGGGTGGGACAAAGGCATTGCACTGGATCTTTCAGGATGACATAGTGTGTGGATATGAGATCCCTTGGTAGGAGTTCTTGGATTTGGATTATGCTCCTCTTCCACCAATATTGGTAGGTTTCATAGGTGGATTCTTATGTCCCGACCGGAGGTCAAAGGGACTGTCCCTAGGATGGGGATTGGTTCTGGAGGAGATGGTGACACAGGGTCATCGATTTGCATGGGGGTCAGCTATGCTGGCCCACTTATATAGGGATTTGCATGAGGTGGTATATTTGGGGTATGGTAGTTTATCAGCGGGAGTGACACTGTTACAGGTATGGTGTTGGGAGCATATTCCCGCAGCCAAGCCACTGGTGGACAAAGATAGGCCTATTGGGTGCGCGTATGCATACAGATATCAAGGGATAGTTGTCCAGCATAAGCTGGGCAAGCTAGAGCACTGGAGGAGGGTTCTAGATGATATTGATACGGTCGTCTGGCAACCATATACAGGTTGTGAGGTATGGGCAAAGGATGGGATGGAGATGGCTTATGTCTTCATGACCCGATATCTAATAGGGCAGATGCCCTTTGTTATTGAGAGATTTCTAGTCACTCAAGTTTTGCGACAGTATGGATGACAGCAAGGGATACCATAGGGGACCTGCTTATATGCTCAACGAAGGTAGGATATACCAGATTGGGGACCCACTCTTGAAAGTGCGGTGGTGGTAGAGGAGTTCGTTCAGCTAGTTCGCCAGATATGGGACTACACCCCTGAGATATTAGATGCGGGCATGACAAAGGATTTTGCCAGATTATTTGCAGTTCGTGCAGTGGCTAGGATATCAAATCCAATGGAGATGCATCTTGCTTTTGACAATGATGAGGAGGGAGGTGGTGACGGAGGATTTGATGATGGGGGAGATGATGGAGGAGAGGGCTGAGGTCGATGAGGGAGAGGAGATCAGGGGAGGATAGGAGATAGAGGTAGAGGTGGAGGGGATAGAGGGATTCAGGTGGAGAGAGTGGCATGATGGGCTATGATGGATAGAGGGAGAGGAGGCTTGGCGATTATGGAGGGGGTGAGGAGAGAGTAGGGGAGGTGATAGCAACGGTGGGAGGGGTTGATGAGGTGAGATGGCCAACTCAGAGGAGGAGGACTGATGTGTTACCCCCACTAGTACCGAGGTCAGGGGAAGGATGGGGAGTACTTCTTCCCAGGTGCCCCTTCAGATTCAGATCCTGACTCATCGGGAGGATGCGCAGATTACGGCCCTACAGCTATCAATATAGCAGTTGCAGGCATAGTTATTGACACAACAGTGACAGATCACACAGTTGACCACAGAGCAGGATACATCTTTAGAGCAGTTGGGTCGAGCCGAGGCTCGAGCAGAGGTTTTGGAGAGAGCGACGGCAGGTGGCCCGATGAGAGACACCTTGAGAGAGCTGGCTTCGAAAGTTAGGGAGGTAGAGTACTACAGGAGACACTATGAGGATGCGGTGCCTAGGGAGTGCCGAGTTCTGAGCTATACAACCTTGAGATCGAGCCGATCCCGAGAGACGGGATCGAGGATAGAGAGCAGGGGTGTGACAGGGCCTATTCGGCAGGATCCACCTGGAGATCTAGGTGTTGGTACATCTACTGCGAGACCATCACCATCTGGAGATAGTCATACCTAAGAGACATTGTCTCTATTGTATTTTGATTATTTTGTTGTGTTGGGCACAGACATGACATATTTTGTATATTTGATCATTTTTGAGATATATATATATGACACCATTTTCTTTGATCCATATGTGATGTGTTATGGATGATGCTTTTTATATGATGATGCAATGCTTATGCAATTTTATATGTGATGAATATGATGTGATAATGCAGGATATAATAGATGTATCTTGAAAATGAGATGCATGATATGATATGATGTGAGATGTATCTTGAAAATGAGATGCATGATATGATATGATGTGAGATGTATCTTGAAAATGAGATGCATGATAGGTAACTAATTTATCAATATGATATGCAACTAATTGTAAAATGATATGCAACTAACTGTAAAATGATATGCAACTAATTGTTATGAGCATCCTCATTCTGCATTGGTCATCCCTGTATAGCCACATGTTGTTTTGCTTTCTTTGTAGTGTCATCATTGAGCATGGATTGGTTTGGGATATGTTGAAAATTTATACAAGCATAATGGTATAATTGAACCATAATGACCTCAGAAAAATTTACATGATTTTTGATTTTGTAAGATGGCATAAGCATCAAGGTATAATTGAACCAAGATGACCCGAATGTTGCTTGCAGAAAAATAGACAAGATTAAACCATTTGTATGTGCAAAGTGGAATCATGTCTTCAGTGATGTGTTGTGAATCACGTCTCGAGACAAGTCTTTATATAGTACAAGTGATCACCTCACAGATAGAAGACTAAAAAGATATTGGAGTCCCCGTTACTTTCTCCAGCTCGATGCATCGTTGAGAAAATGTAGAGGATCCAATAGTTCAAAAGGAGTTTAAATGCAAAAAAAATTCAAAACTTTATGCAAGATCCAAACATTTGTTACTTTAGAAAATCATCCATCATGTGTTATGAATCCGTTAAATGTATTCGTGTTTGATTCTCCTCATGTTTTGTTGAATTTTGGTTTTGATATGATTTACCTAGTCTACTGCAATGCGGGATATGTTGATATGATAGGATGTAGATCGATGTTGCCCCTAGCTAAATGTATTTCCCAATGTGGATATGTATAGTGATTACCAAGCCATGGTGGGATATGATGAAATGATTTGTGATAAACAAGGACAGTGACTATGCTAAGTATGTCCTGGATAATGCTTAGTTTGATAAAGGTGTTGGTCAATGGCCGATAGGACTTGGATGCATGGATACAAAAGTTTGATAAGAATAGATGGAGGAGACATCATCTCACAATAGCGCCTCTTTGCCAGGTTTTCAACATTTGTTTTTATTGCATTTTTTTCTTTGCTTATTCCAATTTTCTTATTTTTGTGTATTTTTAATTTTTTCGTGCATTTAGATTGCTCAAGAGTAGTATTTCTTCAAATGGATGTTGTTGGTGGGTTCGTCAAGCACATCTCCTTCTAAGGTAGTTAGTTGATAGGCACCTGATCCATAGGCTGAGATAATGACATAGGGACCTAACCAGTTAGGTTCAAACTTCCCTTTCTTTTCCCGATCCTGTTGATTTCTAGGATTTTCTTTGAGTACTAGATCACCTATTTTGAAGTTTCTAGGGATGACCTTGTGGTTGTAGCTTATGCACATATGTTGTTGATATGCTTTGAGATGAGTGTAGGCACGTTGGCGTCTTTCATATAGAAGTTCAAGTTCTTGCAGTCGGTTAACTTGATATTCTTCATCTGGGATTAAGCCTTTCAAAGAGACTCTGAGAGATGGAATTTCTACCTCCAAGGGTAAAATTGCTTATGATCCATACATCAATGAATATGGTGTAGCTCCTGTCGGTGTGCGGATGCTAGTTCTATATGCCCAAAGTGTTGGATTGAGTTGTACATGCCAATCTATCTTGGTTTTTGAAAGGTCGTCCATTATCTATGATGATGGAACTGGGAATTCCATATCTGTAGATCAGATAATTAAGGATAAAAGAGGCAATTTGTTTCCCAGTCATTGTGGTCATGGGGACTTCTTCAATCCACTTGGTAAAGTACTATGTTGCAGTGATAATGAACTTGTGCCCATTTGAAGATGAGGGATTAATTTTGCCAACCAAGTCTAGTCCCCACTGACAAAAGGTCCAAGATGTTGTGAATTGCTGCAAGTCCTGTGCTGGTGCATGTATAAGATTGCCATGGATTTGGCATTTAGGACACTTTTTTGCAAAGTGATAAGAATCTTTTTCTATTGTTGGCCAGTAATATCCCATTCTTAGAAGCTTTTTAGCAAGAGTAGTACCACTAGAATGTGTGCCATAGATACCTTCGTGAAGCTCGTGTAAAGCGGAGTCAGATTCATTACGATCAAGGCAACGCAGAAGAGTACCATCTAGACCTCGATGGTACAAAGTATCCACAGTAAGGGTATAATTGGCAACTTATCGGATAAAGTTACACTTTTGGTTTCGGGACAAGTCAATGGGTAGGATATTGTTCTTAAGATACTCATATATCGTTCCATATAAGGGGGAGTCTGAACTAGTTAAGGCATAGATGACTTGGGATGTGGAATTGTCATAGGCTGGGGAAAACAATTGCTCTACCAGGAATTCATAACGAGACTGTTGCTCTGGAATTTGCAGGAGTGAAGCGATAGTAGCCATTGCATCGGCTGCTCTATTGTCCAACCTTGGTATTTGTGTGAAGCTGATGTGTACAAAGTACTATTTGAAGTCATCCACCATTCTTTTGTAGGGTAACAACTTGTCATCTTTCGTCTGATAGTCATCATTGATTTGATTGATAACCAATTGCGAATCTCCGTAGACCTTTAGTTCTATGATTTCCATTCTACAACTATCTTGATTCCTATGACCAGTGCTTCATACTCAGCAACGTTATTTGTGCACGAAAACATGAGTCTATAGGATCTTGGTATGGTGTGTCCTTTTGGAGTGATGAATAAAATGTCGGCACCTGAGCTGTGTTGGGTAAATGATCCATCAAAGTATAGGGTCCATTATTTTGTAGAGATAGCAAGAATGTCCCTGTTTGGAAATTCGATCTCCATTGGTTGTTTACTAGGTAGTGGTGCTTCTGCTAGTTGATCCACTATTACTTGTCCCTTGATAGCTCTTCACTCCGTATAGTGGCTATCAAATTCACTGAGAATCATGACCCATTTAGCCAATCGGCTTGTAAGAGCTGCTTTGCTGAGTAAATATTTGAGAGGATCAATTTTTGCAACTAGCTTAATTGTGTGATTTAGCATGTAGTGGCGAAATTTTTGAGAGGTGAAGACCACAGCTAAACAGGCTTTCTCAATAAAGGTGTAATTTAGCTCATAATTGTTCAATATCCTACTGATGTAGTATATTGCTCATTCCTTGCCTTGTTGATCTTCTTGTGCTAACAGTGCCCCCAGTGATTTATCTGTTGTGGAAATGTAGAGAATAAGTGGCTTCCCTGCTATCGGTGGTACCAGAACTGGTGGGTTCATCAGATATTGCTTGATTTGATAGAAGGATTCGGCACACTTGGCTTCCCATCTGAACGGTACATTTTTATGTAGCAAATTATTAAATGGGAGACTTTTATCTGCTAGTTGAGCGATGAATTGCCTAATTGATTAGAGTCATCCTTGTAGCAACCTGAGCTGGCTAATATTCTTTGTTGGTGGCATCTCCATGATGGCTTGTACCTTTGCTGGATCCACTTCAATACCTTTGGCTGAAACTATGTAATTGAGTAATTTGCCTGATGAAACCCCGAAGACACACTTCTTAGGGTTGAGCCTGACTTGGAAATTTTCCAATCGTTCAAAAATCTTTTCTAAGATGCTTAGATGTTCTACTCTGGTGAAGGATTTAGCTAGTAAATCATCCATATAGTCTTCCATGAAGGTATGCATCATATCATGAAAGATTGTTGTCATTGCTTGTTGATAACTTGCTCTTGCATTCTTTAAGCCAAAAGGCATGACATTCCAACAATATGTTCCCCAAGGATAGGTGAATGTTGTTTTATCTTGATCCTCTGGAGCGTTCTTGATTTGGTTATATCCTGAAAAACCGTCCATTAGTGATAACATTGCATGGCCTGCTGTGAGGTCTACAATTATGTCAATACTTGGTAAAGGAAAGTCATCCTTTGGACAGGCGTTGTTGACATCTCTAAAATTTGTGCATATTCTGATACTGTTGTCTAGTTTTAAAATTGGAACGATGTTGGAAATCCATTCTGCATAGTCGATGGGTTAGATAAATCCGACATCTAATAGTTTCTTTAGTTCAGCTTTGACCATGAGTGCCACATGTGGATTCATTTTTCGCAGTTTTTGCTTAACCAGTTTAGTTCCTGGAGCCATAGACAAGTGATGCATGATTAATTATGGATCAATCCCGGGCATATCTGTGTATTCCCAAGCAAAGTTGATTTGATTTTCTTTAAAAAATTTGATAAATTCTGACCTTTCTGCTTTTGTCAGAGATTCTGCAAGGTGTATATTTTTGGCTGCCTCTGTAGTACCAATGTTGATTGATTGAGTAGGCTCAATCAATATGGGTGATCACTCATGATAATGCTCAAGAAGAGTGTCGAGTCTCCCATCTATAGGCACCTTAAAAAGGTTTTCACCCTCAGATGCATCCTTTATTTTTACTTTTTTGTGATCTAGAGCTGCCATTGACTGGTTTTCAGCATCATATCCTTTATTTGGTTTATTTTTGCGACTGAGAGACTTGCCACCCTCCTGATTGTAGACATCGCTATTCCATTCACTAGTAGAGTCTATTTTCGGGTTGACGGTACATAAGTAATGGATAATGGATTCATCATTCAGGAAAATTGGTATATCATGAATTTTGGGTTCGTCCCAGTCTATGAGGTCCAAAAAGACAAGTGGTTAGGAATCATTTGGTGGATCAAGTTCTGCTACTGTAAGTGTCAGGATAGAGGTTTCATTGTGATTGGTTCATGTGTTAAAGAAGTCTAGGATTCCGTCGAGGTCTTCAATGGTATCATCTTCCATATAGACTTGTTCATAATGTTGTTGCTTGCTTTCCTTAGCGTCATAGATATTCTATGGTCCAAATTCAAGTAGTCTAATTTTTGTGCTATGTTCTTCTTGAAAAAAGGATATAGAACTAGTATTTTCAGTGGTATCTTTAGTAGCATTTGAGTAGCTACCCCATTCATATTCATTGGAATCAGTTTCAAAGGTATCATCCCAGATCTTTTCAGTGCTATGAATAGGTATGTTGAATGGCGAAAATAGATCTTTGATAATTGATACTATTCTGTTGGTTTTCTCTGATTCTGCGTCAGATCCTGCTTCTATTCTTTGCATTTGTTCATAGATTATTTCTTCTTGGGGAGGAATGATGTTGCCCTGAGGTGATTCTGCTTTGTTGGATATTTGTTCTTGAATATGATTGACTTCTGTAGATGTTGTCTTCTTGTGAATGATGGACTCCCCTTGATGTTTCTTCCTTTCGTGATGTTCATGTTCTTTATGGATTGTCTCTGCTGACTCAAATAGTGCTTCTTGCCAGGATTCTTCTTTGTACTTCTTCTTTGCTTTCCACTGAGGTTTTTGATATTTGTGTGGTATCTTCTTTGGTAGTAGCGTGAATTCAAAGCCCAATCCTTTTTTGTCTTTACTAAATTGTGAAGGAGGATCCAATGGTTTTGTGACACCTTCCTAACATTTACCAATAGGTCCTTTGCCATTGTATCCCATTTGCTGCATGATTAAGTAGCCTTTTCCATATAGGTGTGTGGGTATAGCTATTTCCATAGTAGTTGCTCTGTCTCCTTCCTCATCTTTGTATAGCCAACTAAGGATATCCTTTTCCTCAGATTCATGTGCTAAAGTGTCGAGTTGAATGAATGTGCCATCAAACTTGGTGATGGGTCGAGTTGCTTGATGTGTTGATGTTGTAGGTGATCCATGAGATCTAGGTGATGTGGGTAAGTTAGTCAAACACATGGGTTCCAAAGAGTATTCCCCCATGCCTTGTTCTTTGATTTTCATTTGCTGCTTGAAATTTCTAGGTAATGATTTAGACTTCTCTTGTTGAAGATCTAGTGCTGAGGAATTTTGTTTCTCTCTATTATGTGGAACCAAACTGTCCTGGGCTGCCCCCATTGCATTACAATGTTGAAATGGATTGTGATCAGTAGATATAGAAACCTCTTGCCCATTGTAGGGGAATTTGACACACTGGTGATATGTAGAAGGCACTGCTTGCATTTCATGTATCCAGGGTCGACCTAATAAGATATTGTATGTGAGGTCTATGTTTAAGACCTGGCACATAGTATCTCTTTGTATCGATCCGACTTGGATCGGCAACACCACTGTTCCTTTAGAGGATCTTTCTTCTTCATCATATGCCTTTATAGTAATCTTTTTGCGTGGATCAATAGACTCCTCCGAGAAGCCTAATGCATAGATAAGTTTTAAGGTACATATATTAAGTCCAACTCCTCCATCTATTAATACTCGTTTTACTCGGTGTTTATAGACTATGACTTCAATATGGAGAGGAGTATTATGTGGATGACTCGACGAGATATTATCATGCTCAGAAAAAGTGAGATTATGAGGCCCTATCATATGAGAGACCATGGCTTGGAATTTGTCAGCATCCAGATCTTGAGGTACATTCATTTCTAATAGCACTTGCTCTAATATGTCTTTGTGTTTTGGCGAAAGTTTCAGCAACTCTAGTATAGATATTTGAGCAGGAGTTTTGCGCAGTTGACTGACTAGATCATATTGAATTTTGGGTACGGTGTTTGATGTTGACGTATGTCCCTTTAAGACATATTTTTGAGCTTTGGTTGTTACGTTAACAGATTCATGATCACGTTGATCTCGAATTGTGATGACATTGACTTGATTGTCCTCAGCTGATATATGATTGATGGTGTTATTGTAGATGTGATTGATACGAGCTCCACGTGTATCGTTCAAGGTTGAAGCTCCATCCTTGTTGTAATTTGGAAGAGGATTCTTAAAGGCTCTGTGGTCACCATTTATCTTGAGACCATCCACCGTTAAATCACCTCTATCAATCATGTCCTGAACAATGTTTTTTAGTCTCATGCAATCATTTGTTTGATGACCTTTATTGCGATGAAAATCACAAAAGTGCGAGTCATTCCACCAAGGTGGTTTGATTTGTGGTTCATACTTGTTGATTGTTGGTAAAGAGATAATTTTGTTTGCCAGGAGTTCTCTGAATGCTGACTCCAGTGATTGTCCCAATGGTGTGTAGACACATTTTTGAAAATTTTTGGTGTTACCTCGTGAATTGTTATTAGGTCCTTGATTTGCATGATTGTTTTAAGCATTGTTGGTGTTGTTGGTGTTGGGTTGACCTTGATTGGTATTTGGTGTGCAAGTGTTAGTGTCTGGGTTATCACCTTTGGGATTTTTTGTAGCTTGAGGATTTCCTAATAATGCGAGCACGGGTTGCTTGGATTTCGGATCATGTGATTCGTTGCCTCCTTCGTTTCCATTGTTTTTGTTTTTGGTCCAGAATCTGGATTTGTCTAAGTTATTGTTGTTCTGATTGTTGTAGTTTGATGAACTTGTTCCTTCTTTGAAGAATTTTAGTTTGATGAACTTGTTCCTTCTTTGAAGAATTTTAGTGTTCCCTTCTTGACACATGCTTCTTCTACTTGAATGCCATTCTCAATTAATTTAGCGAAAGAGGGTATGCATTGGAGTTTGAGCCTATGACTCATCTCACCATTCAAGTTGTCGATGAAGATTTCCATTTTCTCTTTTTTCAAGGATATCGTGAAACCATACGCCACCAACGTTGAAGGAATACCATGAATTTTTTATTGTTTTTTTGTTTGGTGTTACAAACGTCTAGCATGGTGATATCCTATTGAATGTTATAGGAATATTGAGTTATGAATTTGTTGACCAGTTCATCAAATGATCTGACAGGAGGTGTGATTTTGGATAACCATTCAATTGTTTGTCCTCCCAAGATTCTTGGGAATAACCTCATCAAATAGGTGTCATCATGAGCAAATTCAAGACTCATGGTACAGAATTCTTGAACATGATCATGGGGATCGCTTTTCCCATCGTACTTATCAAATTTGGGAACGTCTGATTTTGGAGGAAAAGGTACCATGTTCAATCTTCTGTCAAATGGATAAGGACAAATTTCATTTAATGAATACCGTACTATTGTCCCTTGTTGCATATCTTGCATTTGTCTTTGTAACATTTTCATTTGTTGAGTAAGAGCAATCAAAGGTGCATTATTTTGCCGAGGGAAGATTTATTCCCTTGCATTAATCCTAGGTTAATGGTGTATGGAATGACATGTTTTTCTTGGGGATGTGTTGCTTGGGGATGTTTTGTCCTGGTGTATTTTGTCCCGGTATGTTTGGTTCAGGAATACCTTGTTCAGGGTCACGTGCTTCTCCTTCTCGTTGTCATTCTTGATATTTGTAATGTTGAGATTTTGTTCTAAACATGTCTGTGTCAAAGTCTTCAGGAAGTTTAACCCCTTTGCTTGTAAGCATGAGTAGGTATTTTTCCTTGTCATTTTCCATGAGTCTTTCCACAAGTTTTTGAAATGAAGCACTTTCTTGACATTCTTGAAGAAGTTCCTCAAAAATTTTGGCGTCCTCTAGATTCGGATGCTTGAAAGGATTTGATAATCTTCGATTCATGTTGGATTTTGATTGCATTTTGCTTTGTTTGTTTTGTTGAGAGCGAGTAACAACAAGCATCTAGTAGAAGCTTTCTATGATAAAGGGGATAAAATCCTCTTCGATGTGTTGCTCAGGGGTTGGTGGCTCAAATCGGGGTATGTTGTAAGTGATGCACTTGTCGAGAAAGAATGCTAGATTGATCTTTCCTCCATGATTGATTTGTTGATTGAATGCAAATTTTTGGCAGAATGCTCTAGTCTTCAAAGGTTCTTTGTCAAATTTGTTGGATTTGTTCTAAATATAGAGTTGTACATGACGAAGAAATGTTTGATGAGATTTGAAGAGTTGGCGATTGATGTATAAAAATTTATTTCTTTTGGCAAATTTCGAAGGACTTGGTTGTTGTTTCTTTAACTTAGTGTTACGATAAATATTCTTTCTTCTCAGAATATGAGGATCAGTCATGCACAAGTGATCAATAGTTCCTTTTGAGTTGGTTTGGATTCAGTTTATCTTGTTTTGGAAACTCAAGTTTTTACTTTATCTAAGTGAAGGTTTAGATGCCCCCTCACGACAAAGTGCGTCAAATGATATGGAAAAAGTCTCCCGATATGGAAACTTGATTTGACAACTTGGAGTTTTAAAACAAGTGTGTTTGGGATAAAATCCGTGTGATAAAAAAAGGACCTATTTGCTACATGTGATGATGCCTTCTAATTTTGATAGGATAGATATGTTAATCGTGCGACCAGCTTTAGATGTTTGGACAACTTTTGTTTAATACGAAATTTGCTTTTAGAAATAGCTTCTTAGGTCTGTCCTTGATATTTTGATCTGATGAAGTTTAAGTTGATGAAAAGAGGTTGTTAAAAATGTTTTCAAAATTTTCTAAATTTACCTCTATTTTGCCCCCTGTTTTTCTAGTCTTGAGTATGCGCTAAAGCAGAGACCCCATGCACTACAAAAGTTTCTCAAAGCGCTAAGGGAAAGACTCCACATGCTACGCTACCTCGGTCTACACACTAACTGTGTCTGATAATAAATTTTGTTTCAGATCTGATTTCAAAATATCATGCACTAATATGAGTTATCGACGCGCTACTGTCTATACGCCATGCGCTAAATCTTAATTTCGACGCGCTAAGCTGATGCTTCCACGCGCTACATTGTTTTCAAAACGCGCTAACTATAACTACTTGTTTTTAAATTTTGGTGAAGCGCTACTGTGAATACTTTACGCGCTAATGATAAGATGTGATGCGCTAAGTTATGTTTGATATGCACTAAGATGTTGCTCTTATGCGCTAAACTGCCCTGACTTGATTGTTTTTTGTGTTTTTGGTGTTTTGCCTTAAGCTTTTAATGCTGATGGATGATTTTCTGAAGTAACAAATGAAGACACAACACCAAATATATAACCATTTTTGCCTAATCTAAACAGTAAGTGTATGTTCTGCGAGGATGTGTTAAAATCCTCAATGTTTCAACAGGTTTGGTTACAAATAATACACTCCAAAAAGACTCTTTATTCAAGGGTCATAAGTAATACCATAGCCCACTAGTCTCGATACTCTGTCAGCTCAAACAGTCGTGTCACCCCCTAGAGGGCGCCCATTTTTTTGCCTTTTGCTAGAAATTAACTCAAAGTGAATTGTTTCACAATTGAGTAGTTATCTTGGGAGATATATGGTAAGTAATCTTGGGGGCGGATTCTTCCCCACCCTTGCACTATGATATTGCAAATGTCTGGTTACTGACTCAGCTCAAGGTTTCTAATGCTAAAGTTTGTAATCAAGCTTCATGTTCAGTTGTCAGTGATAAACTCCCTCAGGAGGCTTCCCAACCTTTAGAACAAAGGCTTTACGTATCTCAAGGATACTAGGGGAAGGCTAATCGCTGCATGCAACCGTTGAAAATGACTTTCATCACTTTCCACATTTGATTATAGTGGATTGGAACACTTGGTGTCAAAGTCGTTTCCCACTTAGGTCATTCCCTTCACACCGGCCACGAATGGCTTTAAGAGTTTTTCAACCCCTCGGGAAGGCAAGCCTACTAAAGGATGTAAATGCAGTATGACTAAAAGCGTAAGAGTAGGCTGGCTTTTTTATCACCCAGTTAAGGGGAGAGCATATACCTTCTACTTTCGAGACAAGGCAAACAAGGTTCTTTTTACCTTTCAAGTCAATGATTTTCTAAGATCTATATGAAGATTGTTGCTCCATGAAAACATGGTGTTCTTTTTATTTCCTTCAAAGCGATGATTTTCTAATCTAGAAAAATAATTTGGTCAACAAAGCAAAATTTCAATCTTGATGGTCAACAAAAGAAATCGATAAAAGGGGAAGGACTTTCCTCTTTGATTTTAAACAAAAATTTAAAGTGAGGTTCCCTTTTCTTGCAAAATGTAAAATTGATCCTTTTAAGCACCAAAGGATGGTGAGATTCTTTTTAGCCCTTGCTTGCAAAAATAAAGATTGTTTTGTTCCTTTTAGAACCCAAATTGAGAAATTTTCTCCTAGAAAAGCAAGAAAAGATTGTTGTTGTGGTTCGTTTTATAGCCCAAAGTAAGGTGAGTTCAATTTTATCCAACAAGAATTAATATGACTCTAAATTTTAACTAACTTAACTAAGTTAGCAAAAATCTAAAACTATTTGTAATTCTATAAATAAAATCCAGCTCTACCTGCAAGAAATTGTCAGAGTCCTGCAAAAATTTCAATCAAATAGTTAGAAAAATCTGGATTTCGTTGGACTTCTACAAGTCTAAATTTAATTTTGGTTACAATTTTCTTTTTGTTTTCTATCTGTGATGCGCTATCTGACAGACCCGATGCGTGGCTCTATTTTCTGGATGCGCTATTCTATTTTCTGGATGCGCTGCTCTGGTTTTCTTCCATGCCAAGACCTATAGGAAAAGTTAGTAAAGGCGATGCGCTAATCTAAGAACTTCACGTGCTAGAGTATAAATTCAATGTGCTAAACAGTGTACGGTATGCGTTATAATGTTAACGAGATGCGCTAAATAATATTCTCCACACGCTAATTCTTGTTTCTCGCGTACCTACAAAAGTGTATATTTTTTAAAACTGATTTCATTAATGGGGTCTAGCCCCACAGTGGGCGCCAGAAAAGTGTGCGGAAAAAGCGGGTCAATGGAACTTAAAATGTGAAAAATGAAGCTCAAAGGGACTTATCCACACACCCACAGGACTTCTTGGTGCAAGCTATGGAGTCATGAAGGATGACTTAACTTCCCAAGGTTGGTTCCATGGTTCTCTATCTCACAAGGTCCCTCAAACCAATGTCTTTGCTCTCAGATCACTCAACAAAGTGGTTTAGGGATGACAAATGCAAGAACGAGGGATGCTTTGGTTGATTTTAACATGAGAATGCATCCTGTCTATGCATGATTCTATAAATGCAACAAACAAGATTATAAGATGACAAGATTAGTATAAATGCTATCCTAACATGCTATATTAGTTGTATGATTTAAGCTAATGATAAAGGAATTATTCTAAGATGTTTATTAGATTAATTTCTATTGCAAAGAGAGAGTAGATGTGCTAAAATTGAGCATAAGTATGATACTAAAAGCTTGCATGGATCCTTAAAATGGAGGAGGGAGAGCTCTATTTATAGTGAAAATAGGGCAATGGATGGCCATGATTGAAAGAGTTTATCAAAGGTCAAGATTGAAAGTTTATCAATCCATGTTTGCAATTTGCACCAATGAAATGGTGACAATTGTCAACATAAGATTGGTTGAGAGGGGAGGGTGGAAATATTAAATGCCTAAGAAGACCTCATGGTTACCCTAGGTGGTAAGGGTTAAGGTTAGGTTAAGATTATCCAATGGATAAAGCTTTTACCCAAAGGATAAAGTCTTGTGCAAGGGTTAAAGGGATAACTATGGTCAAAGCAATGAATGCTTGATGAGACCCTTGGGTTAGATGAGGGTTAAGTTAGTCAAAAAGTCTCTAACCATGCAAGAGGGATGAGTTAACCATTAATGGTTTGGAAGACTTTCAAAGTTAAGTTGTTGAAGCCTTTAATGGTTTTCAAAGACTTTGAGGGTTTGAGAAGTGACTTCCCCTTGTTTAGGGATGTGACAATATTTAGGAGATGGGTTAGGCTAATTTAGAAGTGATTGGAAGAATTTAGAAGGGGGTTAGGAAGAAGGTTAGGATGGAAGTGGGAGATGTAGGATTTTGCAAGTGGATGAGGAATAAAAGGATTTAATTAAAATAAAATGTTTTATTTCAATTTGGTTGCAATTTGGGAAATTGAATAGATTAGATTTATTCAATTTGGGGTAAACTATTAATTAAATATAAATTTAATTAAAAGTAGAGAGAATGGGTTTAATTGAATAAATGATTTATTCAATTTAAATGACATAAGTGAATTTAACTAGGTAAATTTGATAATTTACTTAATAAAATAGAAGAATGTAGGTAATTTAATTAAATTAAATTTAACTAAATAGAGGAATGAACATAAAATATTCATTTAGGAATATGGTCATTTTTATACGTCTACAGATACTGCTAAGAGGTTTAACAAATTCTAACCTAATGTGGATAGAATTTTGGCAGCGTGATGAGAACCGATATTGTAGAATAAATAAACTAAGGGTACCTGACCTAAAAGATCAAGATAATGCGAGAAGGAATGACTTAATTTTACCAGCATAATCAGATGAAAATAGCAAACCCACCAAAAGATAGAGCAAACCTGCTATAATAGGTCACAAACCTGCTAAAACAGATCACGAACCCACTAAAACAGATCACGAACCCGCTAAAACAAACAGGATAGATTGATTTAAGAACAAAATCAGACAGTGTGACGACCTCAAAGAAAGCAAACCCACTAAAACTGATAGCAAACCCGCTAGAACATGGTGCAAACCAGCTATACTAGATAAGATGGACCAACTTGACTGTAAAATGAAATAGTTATATGGACTCAAAGAAAACAAACCCTCTAGAACTGAAAGCGAACCCACTAGAACATGGTGCAAACCCGCTATACTAGATAAGATGGACTAACTTGACTATAAAATCGGATAGCATAACAGCCTGAAAGAAAGAAAACCTGCCAGAACTGACAGTGAACCCGCTAGAACAGGGTGCAAACCCGCTAGGAGGAGTAACAAAAACTGCTAAACTGAACTGCAAGCTAGGACTGAAAAACAACAGGTCAAACCCGTCACAATAAGGAGCTTTGAGATGCAAACCCGTTGTTTTGCCAAATGATAGTGACTATGATAAGTATGTTAGTTATAGCTCAAATTTGGCATTATACTCGCTAAGAAAAGGCGTCAAACCCGCTATGCTAGATTGCAAACCCACTAGACTAATGTTTTGACAAAAGACTTTGACACCAAACACAACAAGCATAAAAGAATGACTAGAAATGAAAATAAATAGTCAAGTACTTCCTAGGATAGTCAAAGACAGTATGTGTTAAAACTCCTAGCCTAAAATACTACATTCAACCAGATAGATAGAAGCCTGATAGCATTAGCTCCACCCTCGATACACACTTCTCGAGCATGCCAAGCTTTGACTCCCTAGGTAATCACTTCCTAGTGGATTTTCTATCTCAATTTGAGGGGTACATGAGGAGTATCTTCGGTATACGTGTATCACAACACCTGAGTCAACTCATAGAAGGATGGGGCTACTAAAAATAGTTTGGCTCGTAGTGGAGGAACTTCTGGGGTAAATCAGGTGGTTATACATGCGGTGGCTAGCTAATTTAATATATATTCCAGCCTGTAGAACACATGTTTTTACACATCTACCACACAAGAACCAAGGGATTTTTACTTTCGTTAAGACCACAGAGGTATTTGCAAGGCAATACTGAGGGAAACCATCGGTATAACACAACGTCACCAGTTGATTTATAGCTTTTGCTAAAATTACAATTATTTATATAGCGGACTGAAAAAAAGTACCACTTGGGTAATTCTCTCCTCACCTGGCCTTATAGGCTACTCGGGGGGACAAGCCCTCTTACTTAGAAAAGAAAATTGAGCGTCGCTAACACTTTTCTCTTGCACCTACAACCATGAGAGCCAAAGGGAGAGGATAGTGTGTGTTAGCAGTAGGACCACTCTACAGATACACAAACGTGCAAGACACAACAAATATGGGATTCATTTTTTACTTGAATTGAAGTGTGCCTAATTATCAATAAGACACAAGATGCAATAATTGAAAGGCGATAAAGGAAATAAAATTTTGTTTCAATGAAACCCCCTTTTCTTTAGCGGACCTACAACAAACAATTAGTGTTGAACATGTAGGGGTCTTCTTATTGCTCGATTGGCTGCACAAACGTTAGCAAAATCATACAACAACATGCAAGTTAGTTGATTAGTCAAAAAATAGCATTATGGAAAATTGATGTAAATGATAATTGCACGATCCCCCTAAAACACAGTACAAACTTGCTATTTCAAATTAACTATAAGCAAACCTGCCATTTTAAGTGACAAACCTGCTATTTTTAGACAAAAAGCAGATATGAAATTTTAAGAAACAACACCTAAAAATATTCCTCAAAGCCTAAATGCGAACCCACTATCCTAGACTTCAAACCCATTATTTCGAAGTGTAAACCCGCTACTGTGTAAAAAAATGTAAAAAGCATTTACTACTTTTCCCAAGAACAAAAGTGGCCAACGTTACCTTCCGTGTGACAATGATATTGCATTCTCGCTAGTTTGAATGACAAACCCGCTACTTCTGGAAGCGAACCTGCTATTTCGTGAAATGGTGGGATTGAGAAAGTAGACCTCCGCCATGGCGGAAATCTGCATGTAGCTTCAAAATTAGCATTAAATGACCCGTGAAGTGGGTCCCACCGGGCGTGCTAGAAAATGCGTGAGGGAAAATGTGCAAGCTAAACTAAACAATTGAAATAACGAAGAAAACAACCAAACAAGCCATTAAACTCAAATGCCTCATTTTTAGAATGATAAAACTTGTAATAACCTAAAATTGGTCATCTAAACCATGGGCCCCTAATCTCGGCAACATCACCAAGGTCCTAACCAAAGGCAATTAAATTAATCTTGAGCACATTATTAATTCTTTAATTATCAAAAATCACATGGCAAATCAACTACTCAACATTAATTAAATATTGATTTAATTAATCAAATCGTTTCCAAGAATATCATTTTGATCAATTATCCCATTTTAATTTATTAAATATCTTTGCATATTTAATTAAATTAATAAATTTGCCATTCAATCATGCAAAAATGATTAATTTATTACAAAAGATGAATTAATTTATTACAAAGAGTTGAATTGAAACAAAACAAAAATCAAAAAAAGAATTGAATTAAGAGAGAAATCGAACTTGAGATATTATTTCTTTTTCTAAATTTAGAACTTGAAATCAGAAAAGTAATTTAATTGAATTATTGATTATTCTCTAAAATTGGAACTCAAAGCTTTTCAGAAAAAGTTCAGTTGCATTGAAAAGACCATGAATCAAATATGTGCATGGAATTATCTATTTTTATCAGATGTGCATGGAATTAATTTATTATTATTTTCCAATGCAACTTGGACTTCTAATTTGAATGCATTTCAATTAAACTATAATTGGAATCTATCTCAAGGTTAACTCAACCCGATTTCTCAATTATTTTCAATTAATCCTAAATTGAGCTTTTTGTGATTCTCTATAAATTCAGTCTTCAGCTCTCATTCCAATTCACCCCAGAGATTTTTGAGAACACACTTGGAGATTATTATCACACTAATTTTTCTCTGGAGTCATTGAAATCATTGTGCTTTTTTAGATTACTTGCATCCATTTTACATTCATTATTGCTTGCATCCATTATTGCTTAAATTGGTTATTATTGCTTGAATTATTCATCCATCTTGCATCCATATAGCTTAATATCCTATAGATTAAATCCTTCATCTTGGTGTAGTCTAGTCACTGGTATTGCTTATAAAAATCTGAGAGCAATCTTATACTTGCATCTTTTAGAAGGCAATTAGTCGCTTTGCTATGGTTTATTTCTTATTGATTATTGATTACTAACCATGCATATAATGACTTAATTGAAGTGTTGTGCTTGTAGCTACAGGTTCACTTTTTCACACACACATCTCTGGCGCCTACCATGGGGCCCAAAGACTACATTTTTTCGGCCTCCAAGATTGGCTGCTTTATTTTTTTGTTATTTTCTAGGTTTCAAATTTTTCGGTTCTTCGTCCGTACATCTCGTACGACAATTCTTACTGGCTCAAATGACAAACTGCAGGTGTCGCACGAATTACAAACACATTATCGTACAAGTAGACCTTCTGTCATATGAGCAGATCCTCTGTCGTACGATCAGAAATCATTTTGTCGTATGAGCCAACATATCAGCAATCTGGTCTCATACTATACTGCATCCTGTCTCATATGAGTTAAGTGCCTATCGTACGATTCTGTATTTTCTAGTAAAGGAGGCAAATTTCATATTTTTTTTCATTTTTGATTGATTATTCTGATGACTGACCCTGACTATTTATCTGTCTATCTCAGAATTTTTCACAACCTAACTAGTTTTTGTAGAACGCTTGTCGAAGAATATGCTTGTCGCACAAAGACAATATGACTACTGATTCATTATCTTTGCAGGCTGCCTGAAGGAGAATCGACTAAACATCGTGTATTCTTTAAATTCATTTTTAGGAACCTAACTTGCTATTTGGTTAAAGAACAAATTTGTCTTTTGTGCTTTTAGAAGATTCTGAGAGGTAGGAGAGTATGCTCTTGTCTTTTTCTAGACAATCAGAAATCCAGACCCTTGAAGCTTTTTCTTTGTTTGAGATTTGTACATCTTTAGCAGGTCTACCCTCCCGAGGGGTTGAAAAACTCTTAAAGCCATTACGGCCGATGTGAGGGGAATGACCTAAGTGGGAATGGCTAGACGCCAAGTACTCCAACCCACTATAAAATAAACGTGATTTGATGAAAATCAAGTCAACGGCAATGCTCGAGAATAGCTCTCCTTCGTACCTTCGGGTATATTAAACCTTGGTTTTCAAGGCTGGGAGACCTCTTAATTGAGTTTATACCTCGACGTGCCAAACGGATCCCTGACTAAATCCAATTTAAAATTATAAGCTACCCGGTTCATCTCCGAAAGGGGGATAATCTTTGTGCAAGAGAGATAGTAACTCTCCCAAGATACTTGTCATTTCGTGCCCCCATTAGCGTTTGGAGTCAGATAATACGACGTTGAGAATCCATTGCATGAGACTCAGCGGCCGTATTCTAATTAGCTATTGGGTGTGTACCTGAGTCTACAAGCAAAGGTTTTCTTTCCTCACCAAATTCTTTAGGGTTTGCATGTTGCGATTGGAGTCACTATACATACTACTTGTTTTCTATGTTTTCATCTATGAAACAAAAACTGAAATACAAAAAATCAGTGAAGACCAGAAACAACTCAGTGAGTCGAAACTCTGTTCGTGTCAGAAACTAGTCCATCCTGAGTCGAAACTCTATCTGTGTCCCAAACCAGTCCATCCTGACTCGAAACTCTGTCCGTGTCAGAAACTAGTCCATCCTCAATCAAAACTCAGTCTGTGTCAGAAAATAGTCTATCCTGGTCAAAAATTAGTCCATATCAGAATTGGCCATACTTAGCAATCGAAAAAACTCAAAATTTCTAGGCTTTGTCCTATGAACAGTCGTACGAGTCTGATAATTCATCGTCCTATATCACATCCTATGTCGTACGAGTCTTCTGGTTTGTCGTTCTAGACCCAATTCTGTGTCGTACGAGTCATTTCATTCTGTCATCTAGCTCTGTATCCTATTTCATACGAAACAGAACTGCTCTCAGTCTTTTGTCATCTTGCACATGCCCATTTCTCATATGGTACAAGGTAACAACTCGTACAAAACATAATTATTGTCGTCCTGTAGTTGCCAAATTATCGTCCAGTCCAGAAAATCTTGTCGTACGAGTCTCTGGTTTTGTCATAACAGAACAATCAAACTTGCCTAAAAATAGCTTACAATGACCATAATACTGATTATCATTTTCCTGAGCATTAAATAGATCAAGACAGTGTACCTCTGCCATTTGCGTTGCACAATTTGGTTGATCACCTCTCAGCTAGTTCAATCAACTACCTATCAAATTTTAGCCACTTAGATAACATCTTATACAGGATAGATCGTTCCTAAAACTAGACTGCATCTTACACTACGCTTAGAATCAACTTGGATAATGTCTTAGACAGGATAGATCGTTCCTGAAATCAGACAAAATCTCAGTTGTTTCTCCCAAATAATACTCTAAACAGAACAACTAGCTCTAAAATTGATCTTGACCTCTGCATCACAAAACAACTCTAGGTCACACTAATCCATAAAAATGCCTATTCAAACTAGGAGTTCTCGTAAGAAACAAGCCAAAGGCAAAGAACAAACCTTCACTTATCAAGATAATCCATTCTATGTGAAGGATCCCCTCACTGACATGCCATCATCATCAAGCAGACCAATTTTTGATGAACCAAAATCTCCCACTATACATGAGACAGAATACAATGATGGAAACAAAAACGACCGTAATATTCTTGAAAATCATAATGACTCATCATCATCAAGTGAGATTGACGAAGCTGCTGAACCTCTAGAAAAAGAAATCCTTGACTGTCAGAAAGACAAAGACTTTAGAAAAATGATGAAAACTATCATGACCCGAGAAAAGGAAGACTATTTCTTAGAACTAGCAAATCAAGGTGCCAAACTTCCTATTGGATATGATGTTTAGACACTTGTTACTAAAAGGGAAGACTCACCTATAATCATGGTAGACAAACAGTTACTAGCTTTGCAAACAGAGCTCACAGAGCTGAAGAGTAAGGACAAGTCCCCGAAACAATATTCTCTGGAAACAATATGTCCCTTTCCATTTGACAAGAATTTACACATGCCTCCATTCCCTTCACGAGTGGAAATCCCAAAATTTGACAAATATGAGGGTATCTCAAATCCTGAAGATCATGTTAGGGAATTTAGTGTTGCTTGTATGGAATTCATGCATCATCAAACGTACCTCATGCGTCTCTTCCCAAGGAGTTTAGGGGGTCAAGCAATGGAATGGTTCTCAAGTCTACCCAAAGGAATAAAAACATTCGAAGAACTAATCCAACTATTTTTACAACAATACTCATACAACATTCGACATCCTATGACTATGATCAATCTTTGTAATACTCAACAGAAAACAGGGGAACCTCTTCTTACTTTTCTCCAACGCTGGAGAAGGATGTTCTCTAGGTACCCACAACCTATTCCAAACTCTGAGAAAATGGATATATTTGTCAATAACTTGGTCCCCAAACTGAAATATAGCATACAAATGCAAGTACACCCATCATTTAACAAAATGGTAGGAAATGTCATTTGAATGGAAGATGTGCTCATAAAGAAGGGGGATATCACACCTTGGAAAGAAACACAAACAAGATCTAGCTCTAAAGAGAAGAACAAGTATTGGAAATTTGCCAAAGACAACAACAAGAATGTTGTTAATGATGGAGTAGTAGACACTATCAAAACCAACTCAAAATCCACAATATTCAACCTAGCTAGTGGTACACAAGCACTTAAAGCCGCTGAGATTGCAGCAAAGAATCCGCCAAAGAAAACAAAGGAATGGTTCAAAGACAAGCCTTGGCTTTCCAAACCTAAGTGTGATTTTACTCCTCTTGAAGAATCATATGAGTCTTCTTTCAAAACTTTGTTGTCAAACAACTTGATAACACTACCAAATAACTCCAGACCATATGATCCGGATGTCAAACCAAGATGGTGGAGAGAAAATGAATACTATGACTTCCATCAGAATAAGGGTCATAACATAAACAATTGCATGAAGCTAAAACATGAGATTCAGGATCTCATAGACGCTAGTAAAGTTGTTGTTGGGAATCATCCAACCAATGCTGATCATAAAGCATTTAAAGACCCTTTGCCTGCTTATGAACAAGGTGATTCCTCAAAGACCAAAGGAGGTGCCAAAGTAAATTATGCTTATGCCAACTAGGACAACGTTATCAACATGATTGAACCTTCACACTCAGAATATTGCAATGTGATTATAGTTCAAGATAAACCAAATGAATCACGATATGCAAAAGCTCTGACCAGATCTCAAAAGAAAGTTACCCTCCAAGGAGCTAGTTCTTCCAAACCGGCTCAAGAAACATCAAATCCAATGGCCTTGCCAAACAAACAAAAGGAATCAACCTTGGACAAATTTAAAAGATTAACCTCATCATCATCCTCTGGATACAGCGTGGTTGAACAGTTGAAAAGGACAAATGCTCAAATTTCAATTTTTGAATTGCTATAGCTCTCATCTGCTCACAAGGAAATCCTAGACAAAGCATTGCTCACTACCAACATTCCAAAAGATTTAGACATTGATCAGTTTCAGCCTATGGTGGGTCATCTAACTTCACCTCACTATTTGACCTTCTCTGAGGAAGATGACAATTCATTAAATCATCCACATAACCAGCCATTGCATATTGAAGCCATGATCCACAAACACAAAGTTAAATGTGTTTTGATAGATGGAGGTGCAGGGTTGAATATCTGTACTTATCATCTGCTTACAAAACTAGGATTCTCTGAAAATGTCATTGATCCAGGCAAGAAAATAACAATTAAAGCCTATGATGAAGAAGAGAGGACCTCCAAAGGTTTGGTATCATTACCAATTAGAGTGGGACCAATAGAGAGAGATGTCCTTTTCCAGGTTCTCGATATTCCATTGTCATACAATATATTACTGGGCAGGCCATGGATTCATGAAATGAAGGCAGTACCGTCAACATATCACCAATGCTTAAAGTTTCCTTATAATGGAGTTGAAGTCAATATTCTTGCTGATACAAATGTCATCTGTAATGCATTGACAAATGGTGCAGATACTTTTGTGCCTCATAATAGGGCAGCCTCTCCAAATGAAAATCCAAAAACATTGATGAAAGACTTAGAAAAGAGATTGAAGATTACAAATACCGGCATGGATGGCTACAAGATAGAACCGGTACTATCATTAGTTTCTCTCCCTCCATCACAAAAAAAATTGGGCAAGCCATCAGAGGCTATGAGAACACAAAATTCAATTCCGAATACTACATATGATGGTCTCTTCATATAGTCTTCTACCTCCTTGGCGGATGAAATAGAAGAGGATGATGTGCTTAACTGGCTCTTTAAGGAAGATAGTCCAAATGAGGAGGTACAACATTGTGAGATTTCCTCAAACCAATATGGTCATGGTTAGAAAATGATTCAGCACATGCGGTACTCAGGTACTGGTCCTTTGGGCAAACAAAAAGAAGGTATTACTGAACCAATTCAGCTACAAACCAAATCCACACATGATAAGGCTGGACTAGGATACAATTCTAAAAGGACATCTGAACAAAAACATGTTTCTAATCTAAAGGATTGAAAAAGATATCGCCTTTAACATTACATGAAGCAGACACTAAACAAATAAAAGTAGAGTGTAGAAAAGAGAAAGAGGAATCAACGGTCAAGAAAGAAGAAATACTCGGTGCTCAAGCTTTGACGGTATCAGCTACAATAATACAAGAAGTTGAGGTTCCTGAGGATATAAGAGATGAAGTTGTGAGAATCAGAGAATTGTTTGCACCATTAAAAGTTCCAGTCACATATACTACCAGGCAACAAGTAGATGATTCAGAGACTGATTCAAACGAGTATGAATGGGGTCCTGACTATCTTTCAGACACATCCACTACAGAAACTCCAGAAGAATCTAGTGGTGTCATAGATGATACTCAAGAGCTGATGTGCATAAAACTAGAGAGGGAAATACAAGAAATTAGACAAAGAGGCAAGCAAATTATGAACAAGCATTCAAAGAAGGAACAATACCAGAAAGCTTCTCATCTATGTGTCCTTATCAAAAAATAGAACAAACTAGTTATAGCACTACACAGGAAGAGTTAGAAGCTACAGAACAAGAACCAGTTATCAGTCCAGAGGAAGCTGAATGGAGTGGACGAAAAAAAATCACAGAAACAATGAGATCATGTCAACAGGTGTGTCAGATACAAATGACAAATGAACTACAATATGAAGGAATTTGTAGCATTAAAGATGTTAGTATTGATACCATACATATGCTTACTAAATCACCTGACAGAGACTTGGAAACTTCATCTGATAACTCTAATGATTCTGAGGACTCTGATAACAGTCTTGTTCATGATGATACCCACTCATCCTTAAATTTTGAATCATCTGATACAAACAATGAAAAGTTGTCTACTAGTCTTATTGTTGTTAAACCACGACATGACGTCCAGTCCGGCGTAGTAAACGATGTTACAAGTATGTTTATTGGATTAGATCGATTAAATATTAACGTGAGCTTTAATAATCATGATCTGACTCTTGCTGGTCTCGAGACACTTACGCAAGGTATCATTCTGGAACTTGACTTTTCAATCCGCAATTGTGATAACAATACTATGAACGCTCTTGAACCTATCCAAAATTTGTCCTTAATACATCCCGAATTGATTGACTGTACTTTACAGAATCAACCCATGGATATACCTACCTTTGCCAATGACTATACATTATCCTATTATCTCAATGCAGTCGAACCTATGAACTCTTCCACCAGTGAACGGAGTGAAAATATGACTGAAGAGGATATCAAGTATCTTAGTCGCAAAAGAAAGAAAAATAAGAATAAAAGATCTGATGGCGAAAACCATATAGTGGCGGTGTCAGAATCTAAAAAAGAGAAAATAAAGGACGTACCTAAAGGTGAAAACCTCTTTGAGGCGCCTAAAGGTGAGATACTTGGTATACTGCCCAGTCATTTTTAGGAGTGGTATTCCATATTGATCGAACCAACTCAGCCAGTAAAATATCGGGAATCAACAGACACCACAAATTATTCACGTAGCTCAATCACTATCGACAGAGGAATTGAAGGATTTCACTCAGCTATTCTTAGAGAAGAAAATAAATTTTGCATGGACGTACTCTGATATGCCAAGCTTGGATCTTGATCTCATTATGCACCATCTCTCACAGTTAAACAAAAACTCTGTAAGATGCACCCACATGTCGCACTATTGGTCAAAGCTAAACTAGAGAAACTACTTAAAGCTGGATTTATCAGAGCAATAGATTATGCTGAATGGATTTCCAACATAGTACCTGTGTCGAAGGCAGATAAATCTATCAGAGTTTGTACAGATTTTAGAGATCTCAATAAAGCATGTCCAAAAGATGACTTTCCATTGCCAAATATTGATATGATAGTCGACATGACAGCTGGGTATGAGATGTACTCACTAATGGACGGATTTTCCGGCTACAATCAAATTAAAATCGCTCCTGGAGATCAATAAAAGACAACTTTCACCTGTGCATGGGGAACCTTTTGCTGGAACATTATGCCATTCGGGTTAAAGAACGCAGGAGCGACCTATCAGAGAGTAGTTACAACTATCTTTCATGACATGATGCATAAGAATATGGAAGATTATGTTGATGACACCTTAGTGAAGACTATGAAAAGATCAACACATATTCAAGAGTTAGGTCCTATACTTGACAAAATGGAAAAGTTCAAACTCTGATTAAATCCAAAGAAGTGTGCATTCAGAGTGACATCTGGTAAACTACTTGGCTACATCATTTCAAAGAAGGGCGTCGAGGTTGATCCTGAAAAGGTCCAAGCTATAATGGAAATGCCACCTCCAAAGAACATCAGTCAAATGAGAAGTCTACAGGGACGTCTCCAATCCATTAGAAGATTCATTTCTCAACTAGCAGACAAGGCTCAACCTTTTACAAAAGTATTGAGAAAAGGAATAATATACAACTGGGATCAGTAGTGTGAACAACATCTTCAGCAGATAAAAGAGTACCTGTCTAATCCACCGATATTGATGCCACCTATTCAGGGTGAGCCACTAATCTTATATATATCAGCAACTGATTCATCACTAGGGGCACTTCTGGCACAACAGGATGACAACAAAAAGGAAAGAGATATTTATTACATCAGCAGGACATTGGTGTCTTATGAAATGAGCTACAGTATAATAGAAAAAACATGCTTGACATTAGTCTTTGCATCACAAAAACTGAGGCACTATATGCTCGCACATTCAGTCAAGTTGGTGGCCAAAATTGATCCACTTAAGTATCTTCTTAATAAAGCAACACTCACCGGATGATTGGCAAAGTGGGTAATGATCCTTACAGAGTTTGACATTGAATATGTGGAACACAAAGCCATAAAAGGATAGGTAATTGCTGATCAACTTGTTGAAGCTCCACTTGAGGATACTCAACCACTACACATTGAGTTCCCAGATGAATCAATAATGCATCTTACTCAACAACCCTGGAAGATGTTCTTTGATAGTTCCTTTACTCAAAATGGTTCAGGTGTTGGCATACTATTCATTACTCCTCAAAAGTACTCAATTCCAAAGTCTTATAAGATTTTATTCCCTTGCACAAACAACATTGCAGAATATGAAGCTTTGGTGAATGGAATAAAACTAGCCATTAAATGGAAGGTTGCTGAATTACATATTTATGGAGATTCTCAGTTGGTCATCAATCAAATCAATGATACATATCAGACTCGAAATGAGAAATTGATGCCTTACAATAGGATGGTAGATGATTTCAAGAAGTATTTTGCTTTTGTATCATTCCAACAAATTCCTAGATCAGTGAATAGAGCAGCAGATGCTATGGCTACCTTAGCATCTATACCTGAGCTACAAGAGTCCAATTTTTGCTTTGATTTCCTGGTGGAAGAGTTATATTACCTTGCTTATGATTCTTCTGAGACCCAAATAGTCATTTCTATTATTGGACACGACTCATCCCGATACAGCCACATCTATTCCTATCTATGTGATCAAATTATCCCTGAAAACCTTACTCGTAATGAGGAAAGAAACCTAACTCGAAACGCTTCACGGTATGTTATCATAGCTAACGATTTATTTAGACGAGGTTTAGACGGTACTTTGTTTAGATGTCTAGAAACTGAAGAATCTAAACGTGCATTATCGGAAGTCCATGAAGGTATTTGTGGATCTCATTCAAATGGTTTTACTTTAGCTTGGAAACTATTACGGGCTGGCTACTACTGGCCAGATATGGAAAAAGACGCCATTAAATTTGCTAAGACTTGTGAGAAATGTCAGCTTCATGGAAATCTCATACATGCCCCGATAAGGGACCTCATACCATTTATAACACACTGGCCTTTTCAGCAATGGGCCTTTGATCTCATTGGTTAGATATATCCGGCTTCATCCAACGGACATAAATTCATCATAACTACCACTGAGTATTTCACCAAGTGGGTAGAGGCAGTTCCGCTCATCAAAGCAACTGGTAAACAAGTCACCTTGTTCATCCTAAACTATATAATTTGCAGGTATGGGATACCTTCATCCATCATGACTGATAACGGAAGACAATTCAAAAATAAAGATCTGGACGAGCTTTGTGAGAAATTCAAAATAAAGCAACACTGGTCATCAGTATATTACCCTCAAGGTAATGGACAAGCTAAGGTGTCTAACAAAAACCTACTGACTATCTTGCATAGAATAGTGAACAAGTCTGGGAAGGATTGGCATTTGCAGCTCAATCCTGCACTATGGGCTTACAGAACCAGTATCAGAACACCTACTGGGGCTACACCTTTTTCTTTGGTGTACAGGTCCGAAGCAGTATTACCTATTGAAGTAGAAATACCATCTCTAAGAGTTTCGTTGCAAGGTCTTGTTACTGATGAAGATCGTAGAATATCTAGATTGCAAGAACTTGAATTGCTGGATGAGTGTTGGCAAGTGGCATTTGATCATCTCAGAGTGTATCAGAAGAGAATGTCCAGAGGGTATAACAAGAAAGTTTGACAAAGAGGATTTCAAGTTGGTGACCTAGTTCTGAAAGAAAATCCAAAAAATCAACAGTTTCGCGACAACAAAGTGAAGTTTGAACCCAACTGGTTGGGTCCCTACATTGTTACTGCAGTATTCGGCTCTGGTGCCTATCAACTCTCAAACTCGGAAAGAGAACAGCTCCATGAACTGATTAACACCATCCACTTGAAGAAATTCTTCACTTAGCACTCTCTGCTCCAGCAAACTTGTACAGTTGGAAAAAGTCCTTAAAAAAATCCTAAAAAATCAGAAAAAGTCCTTAAAAAAATCCTAAAAATTAGAAAAAGTCCTGAAGAAACCAAAAATAAATAAATAAATAAATAAAATAAAAAAGAAAAAAAGAAAAATTGCCCTGGTGAAAACGTGGCAAACAGGCACCTTGGTAAAAAAAAATTTTGAATCTCCGCCAAGCAGGTGAAAACCTGGCAAATAGGCGCCTCTTGTACTCAAGCGCTCCATCTATCAATGCAACGTTGGCATTTCCCGCTTTCAAGTATCTTTTTCTTTTGCTTGTATATATTTTTAGTCACTTTTGTGACATCCTGGCTCGTTGGAACCCTCATGACTTGAAACTGATCAATGTCCTAGTCTTAGGTTACTCGATAGAGCACATTACATATCCTAAGCAGTGTCAACCAAGTCATTATTTTGTCAGTGAAACCTGGTCATCCACTCCAAGTTAGTTACCTGTCTCTTGACTACTACAGATTTTTTATCACTGAGTTCACAAGCAAAACAACATAACGGAAAACAATTACTAAACAGTTTGGGCTATGAATGAAAATTTTCTTTGTATGTTGTCTTTTATATTAATTTTTGATTATTGTCCCTCTGAGTAACTCGAGGATGTCTATTGTGACTAAGAGAAGCAAGGATTGGGGGCATAATATTTTCTTTGTTTTTTGCTTATAGGAATGATCCCGATGATCTGGAAACATATAAATTAGCTGGGTGTCTGTGATAAGAGCCTTTACATTAAGGTGAAATTGCCTCACATGCCTCGACTCCGCTTATTTGTATGCTACAGGGAGGTCCATATCATTTCTTTGTCTATTTTGAGGGAATTTCTTTATGATGCAATTCGGGTCCCTGTGAAATCTATCCAAGGATATGA
Source organism: Cryptomeria japonica (assembly GCF_030272615.1). NCBI lineage: Eukaryota > Viridiplantae > Streptophyta > Pinopsida > Cupressales > Cupressaceae > Cryptomeria > Cryptomeria japonica. Next base: position 260,810,770 of record NC_081410.1, read on the forward strand.
ACAAAAAAAGGGTCATTGCGGACAAGATAACTAACATTGCAAATTGAAAAAGAAAGGAACTCTAACCTTCCTGTTGTATTCATTATGCTCAGTGATGAATCTTAAGTATTTTAAATCCAGTGACTAGGTTTAGGTTGCATTTCACATATCATTTTGCATTTCATTCTACATTTTTGTGAATCTAGAGTGATTTTGGTATAGTAATAATCTCCTTATCTTATGAATGAGAGCTGAGAGCGTCATCATTTCTTACGCTAGGTGGTCTTTTTATCATTATTTCTTCGATCGAGTACTTGTGTTTTGAGATGTTTAGTTGCATACATAACATTTCATATAGATTCATTCATTCGTTTTATTATTAAATCATTTGCATTCATCTTATTGCATAGAAAAAAACAAAAAAATTGCACTACTCATTTTCATTCATTTATTTGCATATGAAAAGAAACAAAAACATAGACATTCATTATCATTTGCAATACATACATTCATGCTGAAAGAAATACATACATGTAGAATAAAGCATATAGAAACATCTCATAATCAAATTGACACAAGTATAATGAAGTCAAATTGGATCTCGTATATATATATATATATATATATATATATATATATATCATCTCAAGTCTAAGAGTACAAAATGATGTCCAATGACATGTACAAACTCCCATCGAAGCAAGAATCGTATCGGCTACAAAAAATGGGTGTGTCTACAAAAAATATCCTAGCTACAAAAATAATCATCTAGCTAGCGCCCTCTCCCACATCGCCTGGTGGAGGAGGAGGAGCATGATGCTCGGGATCCTGGCGCGGTGCTCGTGCTCCCTCCGATCTAGCCATATACTGTGAATAGGGTTGCACGTGTTGTGCAACAAGAACTGCAACACTATATGCCACCACATAATATGTAGCCCTACTACTCTGGAGCAACACCTCCTGTCAAAGAGACTCTATATCTGCTCTCGACTTGGCTCTCAATGCTATGATCTAGCAATCACGCTCTACCCTAACCTCGACTAGCTATCGGTCTCGCTCGGCCAGCTGAGTCTAAGCCACTATCAACTGTGACTGCAGCTCTGCAAGGCGTGCTCTCATCGACCGACCCATGTCAGCCCCCTGCTCTCTCACAGGCTCTTCACTGCCATCTCCACCACCATCTCCACTTGTGGCTCCACCCTGCTCATCCCGCCGCTGTTAGACCTGCCTCGTAGCTGCTTGCTCCTCCTCTCTTCCACCCAACCTCACGCCTACTCTCCCAAGGGATCCACCCTCACCCCTCTGCTATCCAACATCAGCTTGCACTTCATTGTTGCTAGCACCAGGATCACCACCAGTCCATCGTGGAGCATCTGGTCTTTGGCCCTATTCCTGCCTATGGCCCTGTCTCTGTGCCAGTGCGGGGGCATCATCCTCCACATCCTCAATATGAGGAGCATGCTCTCCAGGATCCGTAAACCGAGGGAATGGATGCTGCTGAAAGTAATCCCTGTACTAGGGCAATACCCCTGCATCTGCTATATCCTCTAGGTAATCCCACCTTAGCCAGTGTAAACCTGTCAGCTCCTGCATCGCTAAAGCATAGGATAGCCTAGGTGACCATCCCTATCTCTCCTCATCAGCGTATCGAGCATACGCCGTATACTCCTGAGAGATCCCCTGTGGCCAACCATACTGCCTCATCACTCATGAAATGATGAATCGTTCCACAATAGTCTGTGATCTCCCAATTAGTGGGCGTGTAACAAAAAGATCTCTCTGCATCGCCCGCCAGTCATCCCATGACTCCAACCCCCTGTACGGTCTCCATATAACAACTATCAGATCATCTAGCTTTCATCGCCAGAAGTCTGTCTTGCCTAGATGGGGATGCGTAATATATCTGGCATACCTGTAGATAATAGGTTGCTTGGGCTCTCTACTATCATTGACTATCGGTCGACAAACGAGAAGGTGCTCCCAAGCCCACACCTGTAAAATGTAAACCCCTGTAGCCATACTCCACCCATCTCTGTAGACAATCTCATGCATCTCCCGATACATGTGGGCCAATAAGCAAGAGCCCTAGCCAAGTCTCTGAGGGGTCTCTATCAACCTCTCCAGCATACGGCCCCATCCACTCTGAAAACCCTGTTGTCCTCTGTCTGGCATCAAGAAGCAACCAATGAAACCTGCTAGGACACATGCCAGCGGATACTCCTCACTGTACCTGCCCATCAATATATCACAACTCATAGAACGAGTCAAGATATCAGGATCCTTGAATACGTTCCTAAGAGCCTGTAGTCCAGGTAACAATGCAGTATCATAATCCACCTTATCCCTAGCAAAAGGGATACGAAGGATCCTATACACATCCTCAGGAGTGATAGTCAACTCCCCAACTGGAAAATGAAAGGCATTATGCTCTGAATGAAATTGCTCTACCAACGCTGTCAGCATCCCGTGGTTCACACAGATATCAGGTAACCTCATCAGGTGAGTAAAGCCACACATATCAATATGAGCCTGCTCGACCTCAGACAAATCACGAACCAAAGCCATAGTGGGAGGATATACACATCTGAAGAACATCATTTTGATCAATTATCCCATTTTAATTTATTAAATATCTTTGCATATTTAATTAAATTAATAAATTTGCCATTCAATCATGCAAAAAGGATTAATTTATTACAAAAGATGAATTAATTGATTACAAAGAGTTGAATTGAAACAAAACAAAAAAAAAAAAAAATAATTGAATTAAGAGAGAAATCGAACTTGAGATATTATTTCTTTTTCTAAATTTAGAACTTGAAATCAGAAAAGTAATTTAATTGAATTATTGAATTATTCCCTAAAATTGGAACTCAAAGCTTTTCAGAAAAAGAAGTTCAGTTGCATTGAAAAGACCTTTTTCTTGAATGAATCAAATATGTGCATAGAATTATCTATTTTTATCAGATGTACATGGAATTAATTTATTATTATTTTCCAATGCAATTTGGACTTCTAATTTGAATGCATTTCAATTAAACTATAATTGGAATCTATCTCAAGGTTAACTCAACCCAATTTCTCAATTATTTTCAATTAATCCTAAATTGAGCTTTTTGTGATTCTCTATAAATTCAGTCTTCAGCTCTCATTCCAATTCACCCCAGAGATTTTTGAGAACACGCTTGGAGATTATTATCACGCTAATTTCACTCTGGAGTCATTGAAATCATTGTGCTTTTTTAGATTACTTGCATCCATTTTACATTCATTATTGCTTGCATCCATTATTGCTTAAATTGGTTATTATTGCTTGAATTATTCATCCATCTTCCATCCATATAGCTTAATATCATATAGATTAAATCCTTCGTCTTGGTGTAGTCTAGTCATTGGTATTGCTTATAAAAATCTGAGAGCAATCTTATACTCGCATCTTTTAGAAGGCAATTAGTCGCTTTGCTATGGTTTATTTCTTATTGATTATTGATTACTAACCATGCATATAATGACTTAATTGAAGTGTTGTGCTTGTAGCTACAGGTTCACTTTTTCACACACACAAAACTAAAACAAAGAACAAAATGATAAACAATACAAACCATGATTCCCGCTTTAATTTGATTATTCTGTGATTCGATGTGTGCTCATGACGTAGCTTTGAATGCTCAATTATGCTCCATGATGGTAGATGCAAATGGTAATGGTTGATCAATGAAAATATGTGATTGGATAGGAGTGAGTAGCGATTTTTGTAGAGTAATGGTGCAATGGTATGAAGATGGTTTCGTTTTGGTCTAAAATGGGGGGATTAAATAGAAGAAAGGAGGAAGGAGAAGGGATGGAGGATGAGAAACTTCTCTCAAAGAAGAATGACATGTGTCCCAAAAGGAGACATGTCTAGGAAAGGAGTGACATGTGTCCCTAAGGACACATTTCTATTTTGGGGAAAGCCACCCCAAAATAAGGGATATTTCCTAATATTTAGGATTAGTTAGGATGTGCACATATAGAGGTTAGGAGGGACAGGATAGGGTTGGTTGGGAGGTTTGGATGATGACTAGGTTAGGGGAGGTTTATATAGATAGATTTGGTTAGCACTCTAGGGTTAGGACAAGGGTTAGGTTAGATGGGAGGATAAGGTTAGGAGTCATGTGCTCAAATAGGATATGGAATTGATTAATTGATTTAATTAATTCATGGGATTGGGAAAGAAGAGGAAGTGATTAATTTAATTAATTAATCAAAAGGGGGAAAAGGGATTAATTAATTAGAAATTAATTAATTAGAGGAAGAAGATGGGAGGATTAATTTAATTAATTGGGAGAATAGGATTTAAATTTGATTAAATTAATTAGTCAAATTTAGGTGTCTACACATGAGATGTCGAGGAACCAATTTCATCACGAGGTCAAGGATATGCCCCCAGTTACAGATAGGACCTAATTATTATGGCTGAAGCAAATGACAACAAAAGTCTATTATGGAAGGCAAAATGATCCTAGGTAGATTAATGAAAATCTATGATGGAAATGAGCAGACTATTATAAAATGATAGGATGTGAGTGTGTGCAAAATGAAAGGATGATGCAGAGTCTTGAAGGAAAGGAGGAAAAGTCCCTACACATGGCTGTGATAACCTGATTTTCACCTTGGTACTTGCCTAGGGGACCACAAAATTGTATTCACCATTGGACAAATTTATTTCTCTTTAATTTTTTTGAGTTTAATTTATTTATTTATTTATGTATCATTGAGAATGCTTGTTTGCCATATTTTCATCAAGGTGATTTTTATTTTTATGTTTTTTTTGGATTTTTGATATTTTTCATTTTTTTATATTTTTTAATGGGATTCTTTGAAGAGCTATGTGTAAAACCTGTGAAGGTGCATGTTGTTGATATGATCATTCAATAATTCACTTTCAAGGGTAGATAATTGATATGCTCCCGAGTCATAAATTGTTGTGATGATGTAGGGGCCCAACCAATTAGGTTCAAACTTGCCCCATTTCTCTTGATCCTATTGATTCTTAGGGTTTTATCTAAGGACTAAGTCACTAGACTCAAATGTTCAAGGTTTCACCATATGATTATAGCTGCGACTCATGCATTATTGATATGCCTTAAGATGATTGAATGCATTCTGTCTACGCTCATCTAACAATCCCAAATCATGTAATCAGGAGACTTTGCAATCCTCGTCATTGATAAGATTGTGCAAGGAGACCCATAGGGATGTTAACTCAACCTTGATGGGAAAGATAGATTTAACACCACAAACAAGTGAGTAGGGTGTGGCTCCATTTGGTGTATGAACTCTTGTGCAGTAAGCCCACAATGTTAGGTTGAGTTGTATGTGCCAGTTACGACCAGGATTGTTGACTATCTTTTTGAGGATTTTGAGGATAGTTTTATTAGATACCTCAACTTGAATGTTTCCTTGGGGATAATATGGAGTGGATAAATGGTGTTGGGTGTGAAATTTGTCATAAAGCTCTTGAACATCCTGATTCTTGAAAGGACACCCATTATCCATGAAGATGGATAGGGGAACATTGTATCGACAAATAATGAAATTGAAGATGAATGTGGCAATTTTCTTATCAGTGATTTGTGTGAGGGGAATGGATTCAATCTTCTTTGTGAAGTACTTAGTGGAAATTATGATGAATTTGTGGCCATTGGATGATGGAGGGTAAATCTTACCTATGAGGTCATGTCCCCATTGAAAAAAGGGCCATGGTGTAGCTATCAGTTGAAGTCCATGTGTTGGTGTGTCTATCAGGTCTCTATGAATCTAAAGCTACTTGAATTTCCTAACATACTAATAGAAATATTTTTTCATTTTAGACCAATAGAAACCAGTCCTCAATAATTTCTTGGCTAAAGTTGGACCACCAAAGTGAGCCCCACATATACTTTCATGAACCTCTCTCAACACAGTCTAAACTTTCTCACTTTCTAAATATATAAAGAGAGTACCATTGAGACCTTGACTATAAAGGGTATCAATAATGATGATGTATTGGGAGGTTTGTCAAATAAAAGTACGATGTTGATTCTAGGAAAGGTTGGGTGGGAGGGTGTTCGTAAAGGTAGAAAAATATATCACCATACCAAGAGGAATTAGGACTATTAATACATATGAGCTCAGATAGAGGGATCTTGTATGCGGGGACCCATAGATTAGCCAGCAAGAAATCACAACAGGTTATACTCTGCGACAAGTCAATCAAATAAGCTATAATAGCCATGACATTTGCAACTCAATTGTTCTCTCTGCGGATTTTCTCAAATATTATCTCTATAAAGTTTTTATTAAAGTTGTCCACCATCTTATTGTAAGGCATCAATTTCAAATGCTTAGTCTGATAATCATTGTTTTTTTTGCTAGATTACAAGTTGGTAGTCACGAAAAACATGAAACTCCTAGATCTTCCATTATACTGCAACCCATAGATTTGTAGTGAGTGCGTCATATTTTGCTATGTTGTTGGTGCAAGGAAAAGACAAAAAATATGACTTTGGTATGCAATCTCCTTGAGGTGTTACAAAAAGTATGCCTCTACTTGCTCCATATTATGTGAAGGATCCATCAAAATAGAGTTGCCATAGTTTTGATTGTGTTACTGTTAGGATGGATTCATTTGAAAATTCTAAAATGAGAAGTGAATCATTGATCATTGGTGCATCTGCTAACTAGTTTGCAATGACGTCTTTTTATAGATTTTTTGTTAACATACTCAATATCAAACTCACTTAAGATCATCACCCATTTAGCCAATCCGTCTATAAGAGTTACTTTGTTAAGTACGTACTTGAGTGGGTTAATTATTTCTACAAGCTTGGTCTTATGAGTGAGCATATAATGTTGCAATTTTTGTGAAGCAAAAAATATGACAAGATATGCATGCTTAATGAGAGTATAATTAAGCTCATAACCCACCAAGGTTTGATTGATGTAATAGATAGCTTGTTCTTTCCCTTCATGATCATGTTGTGCCAAGAATGCCCCCAATGTTGTAGTTGTTGTTGATTTGTAGAGCGGTGAGGGATTTCCTCTTATTGGTTGCATAGAATGGTTGAACTCATGATATAATATTTGAGCAACTAAAATTCTTGTTGGCACTTATCATCCAATCTATACTTCATATTCTTATGTAGAAAATCTATGAATAGATTACATTTATCTAAAATTTGAGCAATGAATCTATGTATTGACTAAAGTTTCCCTTGTAATGATCTCAATTGACTGATGTTCTTCAGAGTTGGAACTTCTAAGGTCACTTTAACTTTAGTAGGATCCACTTAAATATCTTGTTGTGACACTATGTATCCTTGGAGCTCCTCAAAGGTCAACTCAAAGACACGCTTCTTGGGATTCAATCTAAGTTTGTATTTCTCCAATCGATCAAAGATTTTAGCCATGACGTTCAAATGATCTTCTCTTGTGATCAATTTCCCCAAGAGGTCATCTACGTAGTCTTCCATCAAAACATGCATTATATCATGGAAGATCATAGTCATATCTCTCTGATATGTAGCACCTACATTCTTTAATCCAAAGGACATTGAAATTCCAACAAAAGAATCCCCAAGGACATGTGAAAATGGTCTTGTGTTGGTCTTTAGGTGCAATCTTAATCTTATTATAACTGGAGAATTCATCCATTGGTGATAGAAATCCATGTCCAACTATGAGATCGATAATCAAATCTATGTTAGGTAGAGGAAAATCATCCTTGGAACAAGCTTTGTTGATTTCTATGAAGTTTGTGCATATTCTGGTACTGCCATCCGGTTTGTCGACAGGTACAAAATTGGATATCCATTCGGGATAGTCGATAGGTATGATGAAACTGAAATCTAACAACTTCTCAAGTTCAACTTTGACTAATAGTGCCATTCACGGATGCATTTTTCTCAACTTTTGTTTGACTAGATTTGTGCCTAGTGTTACCATCAAATGTTTCATATCAAGGTCATGATATAATCTAGGAATATGTACGTATGAACATGCAAAATTGATTTAGCATTCCTTGAAGAACTTAATAAACTTGGGCCACTCTTGTTCTGTCAATGATTTACAAGATAAATGTTATGTTGATTTTATGCTATCCTAATGTTTGTCTATATTGTCTATTTTATCAACATAGATGATCCCTCATGATATGATATTATGGGGAAATGCCAAACCTTCCATCTCTAGTGCCTCATGGAGGTTTTCACCATTGGATATGTCCTTTATTTTACTTTTTTGTGATCTAAAAGCACGACAAAGTGGTTTTCACTTGAAGACCTTCATTTGTTTTTAATTTTATATTTTTGTGACAAACGATGTTCTTTAAGTTTATCATTAGTGGAACTAGAAGGATAGATTTTCAATGCTACTTGAGACTTAAGACCACATAATTGTAAGGGTGCATAACCAAGTCCTTTGGTTCTTTGCTTCTTTGGTACTAATCCAGGTTGTAATGGTTCCACAATGCCTTTTTTTTGTAATCCAAGAGGAACTTTACCATTATATCCCTCTTTTGTAGGAATTTGAAGCCTTTTCCATAGTTCTCAACTAGTATCTTGATATGGTCTTGGTTTGATTTTTCTTCTAGATCTTTATATAATATTTTGTAAAGGTCTTCTTCATCCATGTCACCCCATTTAGTAAAAGTAGTAGGATTCCATTTGATAGTTACTTTTGATATTTTCTCTTATGGTTATGGTTAGTCATATGGCTTTGAGGATTCCATAAGTTGTCTAAGTTATATTGACTGTTATAAGTTGTATTCTACCATTCCTTTATCTTTGACCTTAGCATTGATCTCATCCTATTTGGAAGTGGAATCTTTTAATACTTCAAGATCAACATGTGAATAAGATGAATTAGCTTCCCAATTAATAGGTACTATTGCTTCAAGTCTAGGAGGAATGTTGTTGCAATATAGATAAGGATTTGGATCACCCCGAACTATAAATTTTGTTCCATTGTGTGGGAATTGTATGTATTGGTGATATATTGAAGTAACTTCTCTCATAGAATGTATCCAAGGTCATCCCAAAAGTATGATATATCTGAGATCAAGGTCTAGAACATGGAAAACCACATCTCTTACTATTGGTCCAACTCTAAGTAGCAAGGTGAATGTTCCTTTAGAGGAGCGCTCTTCATCATCATATGCTTTTATTGTTATCTTCTTTCTAGAATCCACAACACCTTTAGATAATCCCAATGCTAGAACTACTTTCAAGGTACAAATGTTAAGACTTGCTCCTCCATCTATCAAGACTTGCTTTATTTTATGTTTATGGATGAAAGCCTCAATATGGAGTGGTGCATTATGTGGCTACTATGGTGATGAATCATTTTCTTTAGTGAAAGTAAGACTATAAAGGGTAGAAAGATGTCTCGCCATGGCTTGAAACTGGATCATGTTCAAATCGGTAGGCATGGAAGTTTCTTGCAAAGTCTTGCCTAGAATAGCCTTATGCGAAGGTGATATGCGCCATAGTTCAAGGATGGATATGAGAGCTTGTGTCTTACCCAATTGATCAAAAAGGTCATATTGATTTTTCTATGAAGTAGTTTTGGATGTACCACCTTATAGAGTGACTTTACCCCAACAAGTTGTAACATTACATTCAAGGGTTTAACCTTAATAGTTACGGTAGACACATGAAGGTCCACTTCAAAAATATGAGTCACCATGTACTCATAAGATGCATTGGTAAAATTGGAATTTTTATTGACATCAATTTTAGGAGCTTTCCCTTTATCATGTTTTGGGAATGGATCCTTAAGCATTGCATTATCTTTATTGGATGAGTGAATTTCAACTTTGATTGTTCCATTATCAATAAGGTCTTGAATAATATTTTTCAACTTGTGTCAATTATTAGTCTCATGCCCTTTTCTCTTATGATATTTACAATACTCATTTTAATTTTACAATGATGGTTTTACTCTTGGTTCAAATGGTCGATTATTGGGTAATGTAATGAGCTTGCTAGCAAAAAGTTTCTTCAATGTTAATTCAATTGGATCTCCCAAAGGCATATACTTTCTCTACATTGTAGGTCTTGGTGACCTTTGGGTATTAATTTGATTATTATATGAGCTACCTCTAGGAAAACTTACCATAGTTTTGACCACATTCGCATCCACAACCCCATAGTTCACTATATTCTTATATTTGTTCCAAAAATGAGGTTTTTCCTTTGAACTAAAATTGTCCTTGTTTTTCTTTAAAAAATTGATACTGCCTTGTTCAAGGAGGACTTTTGTGATAGATAAAACATTTTCAACCACTTCTTGAAATGTGGACAAACATAGTTTACAAAGGTCAATACCCAATTTTCCAATTTAAATTTTGCATAAAAAATTCAACCATTCACTTTTGTGGAATGTGATAAGGGCATCAACTAGCCAAACTTCTCCATCATTGTAAAAATGATGCAAAGGATTCCCCATTTCATTGTTTGGCATTGCATAAAGTTGTTATTGAAACCTTACACTCAATATTCTAAGAGAGTGTTGGAGAAATGCTTCAACTAAGTCACCCCATGAATTGATCACACATGGTAATTGTGAAAACCATTCCATGGCTTGTCCACTCAAACTTTGTAGAAAAAGATGCATCAAGTAGGAATATTAGTGAGCCACTTATATACAAGCCATGAAAAATTCTTTGATGTGTGCCTTGGGATTGAACCTTTTCCTTTGTACTTGTCAAATTTGGGCACAATAAAATTTAGAGGAAAAGGCGGCATGGGTATGCTCCTATCAAAAGGATAAGGATAAATGTCCTAAATTGTGTAGTTCTTGATGGGAGTTCGCATACTAGCCATTTGTTGTTGCAATTCTTTTATCTATTGTTACAAATCACCACTAGGTGGTATTCTACTCCTTTGAGGTACCCCTATGTTTGAGCCACCAAGAGGAGGAATGTAGTCATTTTAATGTCTAGTGGGAGGTATGTAAGTGTGATTTTCATCATGTGCATCTTTGAGAGGTGGTGAGGGAGCTATGTAATTTTTATATGGACCACCTGGGATATGATATTGATGTTGTACATTAGGCCTTGGATGAGTGTAAGAATCATGACCATGAACATAATTGGTATTGTAGGAGTGTTCTTGAACATGATCATCAAATCTAAGACGAGGTCATCTGGTATGCATTATCATGATTATAACCTTGGTTAGTATATTTTTGTTGAGTATATGCATGGGTGTTTCTTCAGCCATGAAGGACATTAGCACAAGGTTGTTCATGATTTCATTGAGTATAAGTCAAATGAGTGCGAGTGTGGATAGGCATATCTGGATTTTTCAAAAGGGATGAAGGTGACCCGGGCATGGGGTTACGTTTATATCCACATCTACCATTGTTGCCATTAAGGTTATTAGGGTCTTCTTCCAAGATTTGTGATAAATTAAAATCATGAGGTAATCTGACACCATCTTAAATCAACATGTATAAATAGTGTTGGGGATCTTTTCTCAAAACTGCGTCAAGAAACTTATTGAATCTAGCATCAGACATGTGATCTTGAAGTTTTGCAGATGTTAAGGACTCGCTATCAAAACTTGGTATATTGTTGTGGTTCTCAAAATATCTGACTTGTTATAAAACTCTTCTTCAACATACTCATATGTGTCCATGTTTTGAGATCTTGGAGCTTATTTGGATTGTTTTCTAAATCTTTGGTATCAAGTTTCAACCATGAAAGTGAAATTGACTTAGATAAAATAGAAAGGAATGACAAGGTTAATGATGAAATCTATGATAATGACAATGATGGAGGAAAGAGTCTAAAGTTGTCTTGCAAGATCCTAAGATGTTCCAAATGGTAGGATAACTTAAGCAAGGGAGGGATTCCTAGGAGATGACACCCCAGATGATAAATCTAATATGGGCACCACATAGTGATGTCAAGATATGTGAAGATAACAAAACAACTCATTGACTGTTTAAAGAAGATTTCAATGTTTTGAATGAGTGGAAGTTTGAAGGTGTCTGAAAATGGAAGGGAGGCAATTTTAGACTGATGGTTGACTGGATGGGAATCTTAAGAAATCAACCTAGAATCTCCTTCAATCTCTATAATCATATATGAAGTAAGAAATGAAAAGCACGTCAGAAAGTGTCACAGACGCAGTAATAGAGTCCAAATACGTGTTTTCACAGTTTTTAAATTGTTCAACAAAGTTGTCTAAATACATAGTAACAATGTTCAAATATGTGTTAGGGTAAACCTGATATGCGATAAAATGTTTCAAATATGTAGTGAGATTTTTCAAATACGCATTAGAATCAACCATATACAAGACAAGATTAGCCACAAATGCGACAAAAAGTGTCAAACATATTTTTCTAGTAAACTTGTTTGTCAAAGTTTGATTTTTTATTTACAAAGTTTTAAGTTTGACTAGATCTAATTGTTTAATGATTGTTGTGGCAAGAAATAACTGCAAACAAGAAGACACAATGGTTGTTGTGTGTTTTTTCCAAAATTTTGAGCATAAAGTGTATGTTCATAGGCCAAATTCAACCCAATTTCCACAAGTCTAAAGAATTAAAGACACTTAATGCTATTATTTTGTTAATTATTATTATTATTTTTATAATTATTATTTTCATTATCTATCATATTATTGTTTATTCTTTATTTATCTTCCCTTTGTCTATATCTCTAGGCCTTTTGTCTTTTAGCTTTTAGGTATTTTTATTGGTTATTTTCTCCTTTATTTATTGATTGATTTTTTCTACTATTTTTCTTCCTTGATCTTTGTGCCATTTCCTAACCCACATCTCTTTTTATTCATTCCCATCTATCTACAACTCACTATTTTTTCATCTCCTTGGAATTCTTTTTCATCTTGATGATGATTCATGAAGTGTGATTTGAAACGTTGATGATAAAAATTGCATACACAATTAAATCTAGAAGAAATAAGAGAATAATTTAAGACACTTCAAACACTTCTTATCTTTAAGGTCAAGGCTTCACTATGATAACTTCAGCCCACAACTTGGAATCTCCATCAATGCAAATGTAGGGACACCTAAAATGGTTGTATACACTCTTGTCTTTGTGAGAGAGGATAGGTAGGAGCCTCCTTGTTTGGAAGGATGACCCAATCGCCCTCTCCCCATAAAGCTATGTGTAGCTTATTCTAAGCTAGGGATTTATGTCTCATCTCAAGGGAGCCATATGGTGAGTATCTTGAGCCAAAACCAACTATGCCCTTGGACTGAAAAATTATCACAATATTCGATCAAAAATAAGGGTAGGCCACGAAGAAGGTTTCTAGTCACAATTCAGGGGACCAACACCTTGTGAGCGTTCAACAAGTCACTTAAGAATTTAGTCAGCCCTACTTGGAGTGTAGAATACCTCACATAAATATGGGTACGAGGTCTCCTTTTGAATTGACACTATACAACACGGGCTAATGTCGATTAGATCTTTGACTTTCATTTCAATCGATTTATATAGTAGCTCAAAGTAAAGATCTGCATAGGGTCACCCCCTTATTTCCAAGGTAGGCCCTTCTACAAAAGAAAAATAAGATATTTAATAATTTATATTGCACCCAAGATCTATGAAGGCAAGGGGAGAGGATACTTTTATTAAGCACCTTAGGGTTATACAACAAAGAGTGTGCAAGCACATCAAACACTTCAAGAAAGGTTCTTTTTAGGTGCACCAAATCCAAATGTTATCTAATTTAGAAAATTGCAAACACACTCCTATGTTACCTCTACAAAACCACAAATTACTAGTTTCAAAAATCAACCCCAACTTGCAAATTCAAATATTAGACCAACAAATGATCAAAAGGGGCCTTCTACAAATGGATTAAACAACCTCAATATTTGGGATATCTTTAAAAAACATAGACACAACAAAAAAAAACATATCAGAAATTAGCATATACGCGAAAGAACAAAAAACCTAAATGTGATAGTATAAAATAAATGCGTTAGGAATTAACAAAAATGTGTCAGAATTATAAAATCTATAGATAAATAAAAAACCCTAATGAGCCAAAAACACACTAATATTATCCAAATACGCTAGAATAGAGCAAAAACATGTTAGAATAGAACAAAAATGTGTTATAACATAGCAAAGACAAAATTACACCAAAAACACAGAAACCATATACGCGGCCAAAATAGTCATATACACACCAAAAACCCACACAGACACACCATGAAGGTTAAAAAATGTGATATAAATATATGGGTCTAGCAAAAGCAATAGAGACAGGACCGAATCTGTTAGGAACATGAAATTGTCAAAAATCATTGCAAAATTTGGCCTTGCAAGTCTGAAAATACAAAAACTCAAAGCAAATGTTAGAAATAAAGGATGAGACTCCCACTAGATGTGCCAAAATGTTTATGTCAAATTTGGATACTTCTAATATTGTAAACCTAAACTAGATCCAACCATAAAACCCTAGACTTACAAAGAAATCCAATATAACATCAATAATGAACCATACACATGTAGAATTATGAACTAAATCACATTATACCATTCACATTTTGGATGGGTTTGATCTCCATTATCCTACTATCTCCATTGATCTTTCTTAGTATGGTTGCTCTCTCAGATTTGTTGATTGCACAAGAGCTCAATAAAGAATGGATAATAACTGTAGTAGACAATTGGACAAAGTTTCGAGCCTCTTTTACAAAGAACACCCTTAAAATGGAGGGCTAGGATTAAGAGGTGGGAGGATAAATACTCGATCAGATTGAAGGGTAGGTATGGGAAATAATAAAATATTGGAGTGGTTAAGATAAATTAAAAGATGAATGACACTTGTCATGGAAAGAAAAGGCTAAATAAATTAAGTAAATAAATATTTCTTTATTTAATTAATAGAAGAAAGGGGCCACATTAAATAAACAAAATATTTATTTAATTTAGAAAAAATAATTATTTAAATAAATAAAAATATTTATTTAAATGGGGTAAGGCTTAGAAGAGGATTAGTGAATTAATTAAATAAATAAATACCTATTTAATTAATAGAAATATTTAGATAAAATAATTATATAAATAAAATAGTTATTAAAATATTTTGGAAGGATTAACATGTTATTTTTGAGATATTTGAGTCATTCATGCAGCTAGAAAGAAGAAGAAACATGTTGGCAATTGATAGGTGTAGTTGTTGACCGGAAGTGCCAAACCTAGTTTCAGTAAAATGAACAAATCTTTCTCATTCTTAATGAAATTTAAATCTTCAAAATAATTTGGATTGATACAAGATGAGGGGCTCGACACTTGAATCTATTCATCCTTCACTTTCTCTTGCTATTACTTCTTTTCAATCTACTCATGCATTGCAACATTCTCTATCCTTCATGCCTTCTTTTCTGGGGGATAGGCATAAGCATGCTCCCTTGAGCAGAACCCCTCATTCTTATAATACTTAGAAACCTCCAATGGTGCCTTCTATTCCTCCAACTATGTCTGACACAAGAAGGAGAAAGGCCCCCATGTTGCTTAAGTCCATGTCAAAAGTCTTTCAGCTTCTTATTTTTCCTCCAATACCTCATCCTAATTTGTATGGAAAGGTAAATAATTTTTCTAAGGCTAGTCCTTTGTGTGTAGATCCCATGTCTCGTATCTTGAGGCATGCTCCCGCTCTTAAGAAAAAAAGAGGAAAGGCGATCATGGTTGAGGTTAAGGTCTCAAAATTTATAACACCTCTTATTCCAATCATGGGGCATGTTCTTCTACTAATAACAACAATGAATACAAGTTCATCTATGGAGTAGGGTGCTTTGGAGTCTTCTTAGGTCTCTGTTCTCAAAGAACCTTGCAAGAAAACATAAGCATTATTGGCATGTGATGGCCATGAATGTAATTCCTTGTAGAAGGTTTAGGATGAGTCTCTTGCTTTGGTTCTCGAAGTTTATTTGTCTTTATTCCTATTCTAGTAAACAATTCTATTGTCACTTATACTTCTATTACTTCCATCCCACTTTTGGTTCCTTCAGGTGACTTCGATGAAAATTAGCCCAAAAGGGTGTAGGTGTTCATCACTCCCTCCTTGGAACCATCACTTATCACTTCATTGCCTAATATTTTCCCTTTTACACAACCCATAAATATGATTCATACAAAGGTCATTCCCCGTGGGGCTCTTGTTGCTCCTCTTAGCTTTCCATGATGGATGTGAAAGTTTGCATCAATTGCATAAGTGCAAGTTTGAGTAGGGACCTATTATTGAAATTTCATCATAATAAGTTTGCACTACCATCTTTATCTCTTGCTAGCTTATCTTCTTTTGTTCTTGTATTTAAGGATAGTCTTCCTTATTTGGATTTTGTCATTGCACCTCCCTCAAAGGTTGGTATTGATTTTCTTGTTACCTTATATCCTAAAATTGAATCACCACACTCTTCTCCTAAGAAGTGTATGTCCGAATCTCTAGATGATATTCCAACATTGTTGACCATCTTCATAATATTGTTGGCACTCGAGTCATAGAGACCGTTAGATAAAAAGTTGAGGCGACTTCATCCTTAGTTCTTGTTGTAGGTGAGATTCTTGGTACAATCTATCCATTATCTCTCTATTATATTGACATCCTCCCCCATTATCATGACTAGAAGGACTAATTGTTGGAGGGTATACTTCATGTCTCTATATTAGAGTTTGTATGATTGTTTGTGATCCTTTATACATTCTCTATATTTTTTTGTGGTCTCTCTAGGAGGACCCAAGATACCATTATAGGTACATGAATATAATGAGGAAAATCTATTGCTAGTACTTCTATTTGTCTCATCATTCTTCCCTTCGGCATGCATTAATTTATTTTTCAACTTTGGGGACAATGCAAAGTGTTGACGCATTTAGGCCTCTTCCATGTTGACCCATATTTTTATTTGTTTTCATGTACTCCTTCCTCAATTCTTGTAGTTCCAATGCATTTCAAGATATTATGATGATTTATACACACTTTATATATGTATACTTACATGATATGAATCCTACTAACCCCGAATACTTTGATCCCGCAGTGTTCCTTTTATGTATTTTTGTTGATGTGGTGGATTTTTATGTGTTGTATTTTAGAAGATAACATCCCACGAATACATCTCACTATATATTTCATGATACAACACCTATTCTCCTTAAAATGACTTATGCTCCTTCGTGTAGCACAACTCACTCTAAGGGGGGCTATCATTGATCATATATTGTATTTTCACTCTTATATTCAAGAAATATGTCTAAATTGATGTCTTATTGCATATACACAGTCTAGTGTGGGGGTGCCCTAATGGAATCTACCTATATATATGTCTGTCTCTTTTCTATGATTGTCCTACAATGCAATTTGCAACATTCAAAGGTCAATTAGATTGTTGCATCACATAGCTTGCTAGACATACTTATCAAAATCCTATATATATCTAAGTAATTTTGATTTTTCAATTTTTTACCTAACCTATTTATTTGCAGCTAACTATTTATGGCGAGCCTACAACTTAATATTATAGTTTTATGTAGGATCGATATGGGTCTCTTCCCTGGGAGTAATTTCACATGGATAGAAGATTCTGCATCCACTTCATATCCTAGATAAAATCCTCCCTAACTTTCTCTCTATTATAGCTCGCACATTGGTTGGAACATATATGCTTACTAAAGGGGGTAAAATTTAATGTTATAAATTGCATACCCTACAATTTCGCATCACATACGCCTTCCCTTTTGATTGATAAAAGATAAGTATACAATATGATCCTTAATCTAATTAGAAATGTTATTATTTTATAAATATATCTAACTTCTTGACCAATAAGTCTAATTTTCCTTAGATGAATGTGGCATGTGCACACGTCCATGCAACATGTTGGAATCCTACAAAAATCCATGACTATACCAACTATTGAACGTTACACTCCCCGTGTTTTGACAATGTAATGTCTTTGTGGGCTTGCATAGATGCCATGAATGCATCTGGGATTTCTATTTTGGCTTCAAACTTCTATTTTTCCTCTAATTCATTCATTCAATCTTTCTCTCCTGTATTTTCACAATCTCTCTCATTTCAGATGATTTTTCTCTACAACACTCTCATTAGTCTCTCTCATAGTGACATATTGAAACTTTGATCATCACATTGAAATTATTGGTAAAAGTTCAGAAGGTTGCTTATCCCTTCTCTGTGGCATGTTTTTGTGTAGAAAAAATTATCCCTACAAACAAATTATCTACCTTTGTTGAAGGATTGGTAACCAATTCCTTTAAACCTCTTTTAATATATTTCATTATCTTTAATTCAATAATATATTATTATTGTATTTTCTTCTTTGCATGTCTTTTGTCTACCAATCTATCTTGGTTGTCTATGGAGATGTACATACCAAGGTGGGGATATTTGACTACAACAATCCCCTTATACAACCACCCCAATATTTTATTTAGTCTTAGGTGACATTTTATTTAGCCTTATACAACCACTCCAACATGTTTTAGTTGTTTAGTGGAAGCTCTTGCATTTTTCCAACCATCTTGGGTGATATTTCTTCCTTCTCATTTCTATTATTTTATTTGGTTTAGAGTAATAAATATTCATTGTTATTTGTTATTCCATTGCATCCTAATATTCTTCAAACCTTGAAACATATGTAGGTGTTTCTGTCACCTTCCAACAAATAGTTTTATTTTCTCTCCCATATGGGATAATAACGTGTCATGGTGACATTTTTGTACCAATGTAAAGTTCTTGGACAAAGAGCTAGTTAAACTGTCTGGAAAACCTCTATCACCTGTAATGTTTATTTTTGAGGTTTTCAAGATTTAATTATATTATGTGTTCACTATATAAACAAAAAGATATAACGTTCCCTTAATTTCATAATTAATAAGATAAACTTGAAGGTTGGGACTACCTTCAGATTTATCTGAGTGTACTGTAGGAACTTGAGCTCTCGAGGGATTGTTATCCTTCGCAACTATTTAATTTTTCCACTCTACATAAAGATATTGAGTAAACTTACTATCAAACTAAATTACAAAAATACAAAGTTAACTATTGAGTGGCACTTTACCTCAAGTGGGCCCTGACCTCAGTAGGTGCACTCTTATACTAATTGTTAAAGAAAGTTACTACAACCAAAATATTCTCACACACTCATTTATGAAGTTAATAATATGTGAAAAATGAAATAATCCTAAAACAAGAGATCTTCTGCATAAGTGCCAACTTGTGGTTCTTCTTTACAATACATTCATAGACTTAGTTTATCTAACAAAATAATCTTGTAGCATCATAAATTGTCATCGAGCCAATTTACACCTCATGTTTGTGCCCCTACTTTACTGTGTCCTATCCTCATTACCTTTTTGGGTATATTTGTGCCTATTCTCCAACTTTGAGACCATGAACAACCTTTTGTGGATCCTTCCATGGGATACCCACCCTATTTCGACATTTTTTGGGCCCTAATTGGAGAGGGACCAAGGCGTGGTGCACCCTAGTTTGGACCATGGCACCCTAATACACCATGGTCCCTCCTAATCTAGCCCCAATTTCAAATGGAGTAGGTGATATATCTCCCCAACAAGATTTGATCCTCGTGGCTCTGCATGACCGTTGAAGGTCGGCCTAATCGGTAGTTTACCTAGATACCCCTATATAAAGACATTTTATCAGCCTAATTTCATCTAAGTCTCCCCCCAACAATCTAATCAATCAATTCTTATCACTTTTGCAATCGTGAAGCATTCATTATCAAGCATTTTCATAGATCTTCAAGGTTGCATATTCATCATCTAGCATTGTGGAGCAAAGCCATGTCAATTTAAATGTAAGCATGTGTGTGTGATTAGGGTTTTGCCATGTTCATGCCATTTCATATAAAATATGTGATTATATTCAAAGAACAAAGCATCATACTCAGCAATTGCAGTTCTGAGGTATATCTTTCCAGTATTTATTTTAGTATTTGAATTTATTCATTCAAGGTTAATTCCTAAATTGAGGTTTGACTTAGGCAAACCCCTATTCCCAACAATTTCCCCCTTCTTTCTATGTGTATGGAACAGGTATAGAGCTACATTCAGGAGGATCAATAGTATGCATATAGATGAATAAGTTCACCTTTTGACGACAAAAAATTTGGAGGACAAAGCCGAATTGGAGCAACACGGTCCTGAAAAATCAGTTCAAAATTTTGAGAACAAATTTGAAACATCCTTTTTTTCCCAAATCTAGGTTGGTGTCTCTGTACAATGGTTGTAGCTCATTGTTTATGCCCGATCTCTTCAATATTCACCCATTTACCCTAATTTCAACATATTCACAATTCAACTTAGAAAGAGGGAATCAAACCCTAACAGAGGTGAGTCTAATCAGAACTTCAAAAAAAAATTCCTAGAGGGATTAAGCCTAGATCCATTAGGTCCCTCCCTCTTTCAATGGTTTGGTCTTTCAAGCAGAATTAGCGGTTTTATTACCTTAATTGGAAAACCCTATTTTTCACCAAAATAATTCCTAATCTATCACTCATTATTGATATATAGAAAAAGGACAACTGAAACTATGGATCCTAACAAAAAAAATAGACTCCTATTGGAACTATATAACTAGTTATAATGAAGGACTTTAATAACCAACATGAAAATGCAACAAAAATTGATGATAATGGTTGTGATGGAGCCATCCAATGAGTTGAAGATGTCTAATACATATAGGAGTCTTTTGATGCCATTGGATAGCCACTTTATTACTTGAATGTCCATTCTACATCCCATTCCTCTCGACTATAGGAACATATATTATTTTGCAGTTACCTAGTTGTATGAGATCCAAATACCGTTTTGAACACTTTTGTTGCAATAGCTCAATTCCTAGAAAAGCTCTCCATAACAATAATCACATAATTTCATCACATTTTAATATATAATTGTGCATATGTATTATATCTAACATTAACAAGTAGAGATGCTTAGTACTTATTAAATAGTCTTAACACTTAGAAAAGTATCATGATTTTAATGAAAAAGTATAATTCTTAGAAAATAAAAGTCTATCAGGCTACATGAAAAGTACATTAAAATAGTCTTATCATCAAGATGTATGATGTATGTGGATTAATTATGATAATGGACATAACAATATTTTTCATTAAGCAAAAACAGGTTTTGAGGGGACCTGAAACCCCTTACATCAAAATCCAAAGATAGAACATTAAAGCAACTAGACTAAGACTAACAACAAAGAAACATAATAGGCTACTACAGAAAAAGACAACAGAGACACAACAACCAAATAAAAAGAATAGCAAAAAACTAGTGAGGTGCTAGCAAGCACAACAACAAAAAGAAACCACAACTAGTTACATGAAGATATTGAGACCATTAGTAGCCTCTTTCTCCAGCATCATCATGGTCTTTGCATCTTCCTTGAGGTTGAGAAGATCCTGAGGCAAAGGAACCTCCACAACCTTGGTGCTATGTTTGGCCCTCCTCGTAGGGTGAGGGATATCCTTGGAGTTAGAGACCCCAACATCCATCTCCAAGTCCACAAAGTTCCTTCCATTATGCATCTTCTCCAATCTAGCCACCATCACCGACATATTGGTAGCAAACACTCTCAGCATAGCCACACTATTCTCCATTATCTTCTTGAGAGTGACCTCAATTTTCTACATTTTCAAGTTAATCTCCCCAAACTTTTCATCATATCTATTCATAAAAAGCTCAATAGCCTCTCCATTTTTCTGAAGGCACTCTAGCATCATTATTTTTTCATCTTCTTTCCACATGGCACACTCATTTATCTCACAAGCACATCCTTTCATCTTGTCCTTTATTCTCACATGACCTCTTTCTCCACAACCCCTTCAACCCTTTCCAACTTAGCTAAGGTAGTTCTCTGCTTAAGATGCAGATTCTTAACTTCATGGAACACCCAACGTTGGAAGTGATACATATCAACCAAGGCACGTTTAGCAGTTCCCAAAATATCAAGCATCATTTCAGGCTTGTCTTGTAAATCCTGGGAGTCCAAGTCCATCAATTCCGATTCCTGGTTTTCTAAATTTTGAGGAGGCAACTCACCCCCCATATCAGAATCAGATAAAATTATCTTCTTACCCTTCCCTTTGGGCTTCACCTTGCAACTAGAGGTTTCCTCCTCTGACGAAACATCATTGTTCTTCTTGGGCATTCTGACCTTCTTCTTAGGGGGGGTAGAGGTGACGACCTTAACCTTAGACTTAGAGTCATCGGAGCCATCACTAGGGGTGTAATCCTCATCTTTATCTTCCAAATTGGCCTTCATCCTATTAAACCTAGCTTCAAAGTGCTCATACAAGGATTAATCCTTGATGAGCCAAAGGGCTCGACTTAGGGTTCTTAATGTGGTCAGCTAGACAATCATTAGGGATGAAACCAGATAATAAGGAAAGGAAACCTTATTCCCATATCTAAAATAATTGATAAACATAAAATGGTAGCTATAGACTTTAGTAAACCTCCCATCAACCATAACAAATTTCATTATCACCTTCAACATTTTATGCCAAAAACTTTTTACCTAGTTGGGAGCGAAGTAATTTCCACCCTGCTTGACAAGCCTCTCCTTTTCATCATCATTCTTAGGAAATATTTTCACCACATTGTCATAAAATTTCTGTCCCTGCAAAATTTGGCCCCCTCCATCGACAACCCTATAACCTCCGCAACCAATTTCTCATCCAACTTCACTATCTGCCCAAACAGAGTGACTTTCTTTTTGTTCCATCCCTTAACAAAGAGTTTGGAAACATGGTCCTTTTTACCATGTAATTTCTCCATATACCATGTTAGCCCTCCTTTCTATAATCTTCTCCACACTTTTTATTCCTTCTTCCAACCTTCGCATCTCGTCGGCTCATTCCTATTCATATTTTCCCCATAGTATCAGCAGTCCAAACAACCCCTCCACCTAAGAAAAAAGAGACTCTTCAATACCAATAGAGAAATGCAAAGCTAAGGCACAAAATGCAATTAATCACCCACAAAGTGTGCGGGGTAGCCCACCTCATATAATCTAGAAACTTCCTGCCAGCCCGATAATCATTTATGTAACAACTCGACCTAAGGGCCATCATGAGATAATAGGGGAATAACCTTTCCATTAATGCGATCAAAAAATAATTTCTCCTTAGCCTCCAAAGACATATTGCTTTCACCTTGCCACATGATAGGGGTTGCTAAATTAACTCCTATGTAGGCAAAAGTGTCTGCCACCTTATTTGCTTCCCTATAGGTATGAGTTATGACACACCTATCCAAACCTTCAATAATTTTAAGGGCCCTTATAATAATGTTTTTAATTTTCCAAGAGGGCTTAGCCAAACCTTTTAGACAACTGATAATATTTAAGGAGTCCCCCTCTATCCAAACTTTTTTCAATTGCAAATTCTCAATAATTTTAAGGCTTTCCATAGCTTCCATAGCTTCAGCTATGTGACTAGTCTGGGAACCCAGAGGCAGGGCCACCACAGCCAAACAATGCCCTTTTGAATCTCTTACCACTCCCCCCCAATTGGCCCGAGGTTCCCCTTAGCCGCCCCATAGAAATTAACTTTCACCCATCCCTCTAGAGGGTAATTCCAGACATCATCGTCTCTATATTTCTTTGCTTTGAACTTGCTAATATCATCCTCTAATCCTCACTTCGTAGAGATCCTCTTATCCTCCTTAGAAATGGAAGTGGAAGGAAGGTAGCATATACCACTGCCTATTAACTTTGCATTCTCTTTGATGGACCTACACACCTTGTCAAAAACAATCTTAGCTGTGCAAAATGATTCCCTAAAGATTTTGTTGTTCCTTTCCTTCCAAACATGCTAGGAGACATAGAGAAACAACAGGGACCAAAGGATTTTGATAAAAGAGTTGGAAGAGGGACACCTCCATTGAACAAAGAAATCTTCCACCTTATCTGAAAAGACCCAAGCAATCTTCCACTTATGCAAAATCATAGCCAAAATCTCCACCATGAAGGGGTAATGAAGCACAAGGTGAGAGACAAATTCTTCAGCATTGAGACATAAGTGACATCTGTTCAGAATCAAGAATCCTCTCTTGCTTAAATTGTCAGTTGTAAGGATTTTATTTTGGATCAAAAGCCATAATAAGATATTAACTTTAGGGGTGAGGTTTTTGATCCAAGCCTTAACCCAAACAGGAGGATGGGGTAGGGGAGAGACCATCTTTCTAACAACAGAGGCCACCGAGAAGGAACCATCCAAACTCAACCTCCAAATAAAAATATCTTCAACTAGAGGATTAACAAACAAGGACAACAAAGCCTGCTAGATTGGAGAAAAGACAACATTAATTTCCTTCAAATTAACCCAAGAAGAAAACTGCCAATAGTCAGAGACAAAATGGCCAAATCTAGCCTTGCAAATACTGATAAAGGGAAATAGATCTGGGCACAAGCAGAGAGGTTGATAAAAAAGCCATACATATTACCAAAATTTGATGCTAGAACCCTTGCCTAATACCCAGCCAACTCCAGCTTTAGCCACCTTTTTAGCCTTAAGAATGCTATTCCAAATGGAGGAACCATGTGGGATATCATAGAAATGAAAGAAGGTCACCATATTAGGGACACCATAAAGGTATCTGTTGAACCACACTTTCTCCATTCCTTTTCATCGTAAGTCCTCCAGAACTATTTAGCTAACAAGGCATTGTTAAAGTCTTTTATAGCTCTTAAGCCTAGACCCTCCAAGGCTTTAGGTAAGCATACCTTCTCCCAGACAACCAAAGGCATTCTTCTCCTATCTTAAACTCCAGACCACAAAAATATTTTATGTATCTTCTCAATTGCTTCAACAAATTTGGAGGGGTTCATAAATAAACTCAAAGCGTAAATAGGTAGATTTTGAAGCGAAGATTTCAGTAACTGCAATTTCCCAGCTTGACTAAGCAAGGAACCTTTCCATCCTGCTAGTTTCTTATTGAACCTATCCATAATGGAGCTCCAAAAGGTGTCAAGAGGGGAGGATCCCAATGGTAGTCCTAAGTAAATTGAAGGAAAGGAATCCACAACACATCCAATGATGTCAGCTATGTTTCTCTGCCTCTGAGGAGGAGTATTGATGAAGAAGATAAACGTCTTATTCCAATTGATAATCTGACCAGAGGCTTGGGAATAGATTTGCAAAGCACATTTGAAAGATCTAGCTTCATGGACATTAGCTGACCCAAGGAGGATGGTATCATCCACAAATTGCTGGTGTGAGCAAACGAGAATGGAAGATGAAGGCCTCACTCCTTGGATTTCCCCAGTAAAATTCAGCCTTTGAAGATATCTGCTTAAGCTTTCTACCAAGATAGTAAACAAGATGGGGGAGATGAGATCCCCTTGTCTTAATCCTCTCGTAGTCTTGAAGAATCTAGAGGGGGACCCATTAATGATAACAGAGAAAGAAGGAGTAGAGATAAGTTGCCAAATAATACACGAAACTCTGTATCAAAACCAAAAGCTTGGAGGATTCTTCTTAGAAAACACCAATCAACTTTGTCATAAGATTTAGCAAGATCTAGCTTAATAAGAAACCCATGTTTCTTAGAGACATCTAGAGAATGAATATTCTTATGAACCATAATAATGGAATCTAGGATTTGCCTGCTCAGATTGAAGCCATTCCGTTGTGGTGAGATGAGGGAGGGAGAGACAACCAATAGCCTAGAAGTGACAACCTTGGATATAATCTTGTACAAAGAGTTACAAATAATAATAGGTTTAAATTTTTCCAAAGAGTTCACCCCAGGGATTTTAGGAATAAGAACCAAAAAAGTTGAGTTGATCTCCTTGAGGAGAGATTTAGACCCAAAGAATTCATTAACAACATTAACAATATCCTTCTCAACTATGTGCCAAGAGGAATGGAAGAAAAAATATGGGAAACTCGTCTGGACCAGGGGCTTTATCTCCTTGAAAGGAAAAGACAACCTTTTTTTATCTCCTCCGCAGTAGGAATAGCCGATATGCATTTATTTTGATCAACCCCAACAACTTTCAGAATATTTTCCAGCAAAGTATCCTGACTTTTTAGACAGAGACGAGACTCAGCAGTCCAAAGAGCAACAAAAAAGCGGACAACCTCAACAACTATCTCCTCCTCTTTTTAATGATATTGTCATCTCTCACCAACTGGGATATTCTATTTGCAGCTTTGTGTTTCATAGTAGATGTATGGAAGTATTTGGTATTTTTATCCCCCGCAGAAAGCCACAAAGGTCTCAACCTTTGTCTCCAGAATTCTTCCTCATTGGCAATGATACTATGATATTTGGCAAGGATTTCATTTTCTTTAGCTCTTTAAACAGACTTGAATCCCTCTTTTTAAATACTATCCTGAACTTGTTTTAACTCCATTTGTAAAGCTCATTTAGTAGCAAAAATGCTTCCAAAGACCTCTTTATTGCATGTTTTGACATTGTCCTTGACAAATATTAATTTTTTAATAACTTTAAACATCGCAGTGCCCTCCACACTTATATTCCATCATCTAAAAATATTTTCCTCCAAGGAAGGGTGTGATAACTACATTTTCTCAAATCTGAAAGGAAAGTTACGTTTTTTAATGAGAGCATCAGCAGTGAAGGATATGGGGAAATGATCTGACCCAACTCTGTTGATAGTAGATAAAGAGAAATGGTATTTAGAGAGCCATTCATTAGAAATCAGAGATCTGTCCAACCTTACCTGGATCAATTCATCACCATTCCTCCTGTTAGACCATGTATAGGAAGCCCCTTGCAACTCCACATCAAAAAGAGCCAAATTATTGACAAACTCCATAAGATCAACTTTGATGTCCAAATGTGCTTTATATCCCCCAAAATTTTCTGCTTCCTAGAGAGGGTTATTAAAATCTCCCATAATCAACCAGCTTTCATGAGCAAAAAAACTCCTCTTTTCCTCAATCTTTCTCCAAAACTTACACCTAGCCACCTTAGTATTGGGGGCGTAAATATTAGATAAAACCCAAGAGAAATCATCCCTTATGTGATTTAATCTTACAAAGATCAAGTTACCATCAACTTCAATAACTTCACCATCAATGGTTTTCTTGTTCCAGAAGATAGCAACACCACCAGAAGCACCATCAGAGTTGCTACCAATAGCTCCTCCAAATTTGAAAAGGTTAACTTTTTCCACTTTTTCTTTACTCATCTTAGTTTCTTGAATTGAAACAACATCTTGCTTATGGTCTCTTACCATATTTTGAAGAATATCATGTTTGTGATGGCCATTAAGGCCCCTTATGTTCCAATAAATAATCTACATTTTTTGCTTTGGGAACAGATTTCCCAGATAGTTCGCTAGCTCCCATCAGCAATGTTCTATTTGCTTTCAAATTCTCTATGCCACCTAGTTGATTTCCTACCTAGTGGAGATTTAGAATGTCCAACATCCACTTTAGCCCTAGTTCTGGTATGCACCTTAATATTAGGACCCATTTTCTTATTTTTCTTTCTTCCAACCAATGTAAAAGATTCATCATCTTCTTCTCCTTTGCCTGTAAGTCTTTTTATCATCTTGATCTTGGCAGATTCCTCCACCATAACCTGACGTATGGGGATTCTCCATAAGGGCATTAGGGTTCTTCAATTTGACTGAGTCTTGAAATCCCAAACCATCTGACCCACTAAGAGAAAAATCAGTTTCAAGGACCTCAGACATCCCACTATCCAACAATTGATCTTCTTCACTATCTGGCACAACCTAAATTTCTCCTTCTTCAAGAATTTTTACCTCTCTATTACCCTCATGATCAAGATTTGGAAGAGGACTCAAAACTCGAGGAAGGGAAGAGAAGTATTCCCTAGTAGGGCCAACTCCCTCAACCCTATATTTGTCTGATAGGTGCATTTGAGTATTAGTGTGTCCTTGTTTGTCTTCAGAAGGGACCTACTCATACACCACAGAGTTTTCCAACTTACCCTTTGCAGGGCTATTAGAGGTCGGAGCCGGATTCTCCTTATTATGTCGCATCTCCCCTTGAGAGATACCATCACCTTTATTGTGTTTCTCCCTCCATAAATATTTATGAGACCCTTTTCTATTAGGTAGATTCCTCTGAATGCTAGGACAACCTCTGGCCCAGTGTCCCACTTTTTTGCAATGGAAGCAAACAAAGGGTAAAGATTCATACTCAATAGTTTGCACCCATTTCCCCAACTTAGAGAAAATATCAATCGATGATGGAAGATCAGTGTTCTGGTGGACATTTACACAAATCCTCGCATTCACCAGCCTTTTTCTAGCTGTAGTCATTGAATCTATGGAAAGAAGATCACCAAAGGAACTGACAATGCCCTTGAAGACATCTTCAAACCAAAACTCCATCGGCAAACCAAGTAGCCTAACCTAGACAAGAGACGAGAGAAGGATTCAATTAACTCCAGATTAGGAGACCATTTTCTTAAGGAAAGCAAAGATCTCCCAACCATTCAAGGACCTCCACACAGAACACCTTCCAAATCTTTTGAACATGAAAAGTTGAAGGCAAAAAACCCTTTAGTCATCACAGAGATTTCCACTTGGCCTTTCAATCGCCATTTCTTTTTGGCGAAGTCTCTCACCACGTCAATGTTAGGTCTTGGACCAACAAATTTTCCAACTAAGGTGAAGGCCATTAATGATATATTATGATCAATGATATCGTTAGGAATGGAGATATAAAACTTACCCGCTGCCTTGTCTGATAAGTTTGAAACACCAGGAAAGGAAGATTTTCTAGTGGGTATCGAACCAAGTATTTTGGCCCTTTATCCAACTATTCCGGCCCAGGATCTCGAGGGATCTTTCTGAACAACATTCTTTTCCTATTCAAGTCCCTCTTTCAAGATTCCTTCCTAATCCAAGACTCCTTCACATGATCCCCCCTTATCTCCAGGATCAAAAGAAGGGGCCCTAGATGGGTCCCCTTCTTTTTTGTTGTCTCCATTCGCATGCACATCAACGTCTATGTCGGAGTCCTTCTGCCCATGCGATGAAAGCACAGAGAATCCAGCATAGTTACTATAACCAACTTTCCCACCCAGCTCCATTCAAAATTTGTACGTTGTTTTTTGTTATGATAAACAATCGTTAAAATATGGACATAACAATGTTATTGAGTGAAGTTATTTGTTAATATAGAAGATTTGTGATATTTAGGATATATGGTGGAAGTTGAGTGTTTATTGGAGGTACAAATACCTAAGTTGATTTGGTTAGTATTGTAGATTGTGAAATGGTAGAAAAAATTTCTTGGGATGTTTTATTTCAAGATAATGTGGAAGGGTTGATTTCCCGTGGTATTAATTTTTTGTATGATGGTGACATAAAGGGGTTAGTGTGTTATGAAATGATTGTTGAACTAGTTTCTCCTAAGGTTTGTGATGGTGTGATATCTGTAATGTCTTGGATGAGGGTGGTATTGAAAGTGGAAAGAAATTTATATCGTTGTTGTGCTAACATTAGAAATACCAATCACAATTTTATATAAGAAGGGAGTCTACAAGTTTCATGGCTCTAGTAGCTTGTTGTGCTTCTATCAAATTTTTTGGTGTTGTCTCAAATTTTTTGACCTATATTAGGTCTATCCTATACAAAAAGTTTGTGGTGGGGTTTCAAACCCACTTGACATGAATGATGGCAAGGACATACTAAGGTCATGTTGATTTGGATCTATGTTCATGTTGGTATTTGTTTACTCAACTTGATGAGAATCTATAAGTTTCTTGTGTTGTGATCTAGTGGTAGTCATGCAAGACTTTTCAAGACCTTTGATGGAAATGGTGTACAAGTGTGGTGATTTTGGACTTTGCTAAATTATGATATGACTTGGACTGAAGGGGATGATGTTTTTGAAATTTTTGATTTGATTCTTTGGTTGATGGGTAATGATGTAGGATGCAACCAAAATGGTCAAATAAAAATCTAGATCTTTGTGAGGATATGATTGTGGTTGTGATGTGTTATACTTGGATTAGACTAATGAGACCAAGCAAAAGGATGAATTAGAGATAAATGATATAATATCTAGATTATAATTTACAAAAAATTTGGTTGTTTTAGATGATAATGCCGATATTGGTAGGATGGTTTGATTGATGGAAGATATGATTGTCCAAGTATGATCAAAGGGAAATTGTACTAGGTCCAATTTGGTGTTGTGTGATGATGATATAAATATTTTCTTGCTGGAAGGTGAAGATGGGTAGATGAAGTGTGTCTCATGTCTTTAAAATGTTTGCAAGTTTTGTGTGTAGTGGAATCTCAACGACGTTTTGACAACAAGCATGTGCACAAGAATAAAACTCAGAAGCATAATGATAGAGATCAAAATCACAATAATAGAGACCAAAGGTGTAGTGGAATTTGAAAGGCATAGAATGCTAATCAACAATATAGAAGGATAATCAATAATATAGAAGAATAATCAAAAGCATGTGATGATAATGAAAAGTGTAGGTTTGTGATAGATTTTCAAATTTTGATATTCGTGTTAGTCAGTGATTCAAAGGTAGATCAAAACCCTAAGTGGATTGTCTCAAAATTCCTCATGGGGTAATGCCAAGTGTCTCAACAAGATAGATTAGTGATTTTGTATGATTTTCTAGACATAATCCTAAGTCATTGTTTAAGTTGCAATACGATTTTAATATCATAGTTTTGAATAACAAAAGCGTAGTAATAGGTTTAAATAGTACAACTATATAGGGAAAAAACACAACCAAATATGTCAAAAGCACAATTGGATAGAGAAATAACACAATAATGAATGTCAAAAGAATAGTTGCATAGAGAAAAAGAATAGTAATTTGTTTTATAGGCATAGAGAAATATTTGAAAAAGTGATCTACAAATACTAAAAAGTGCAATGTGATTTATGAAATTTGGGTTTCTACAAGATTTAGCCAATCTATTTTATAATTTTCAAGGTTAGAGGTTGAATGAATTCATTGATATTTCACAATAAAGACACACGAATAATATTAAAAACCTAAATTATTTAGATGGGTGTACCTTTGATAATATAGGCCCACACAATAAAATACCATGGGATTGTGCATGCACTTTCTATTCTCAAGAGACAATAGGTAGGGGTCCAATGGATTAATGACTCACCTTTTCCCTCACTTTGGAGGATTAAAATATTTTAACCCAAAGTATTTCCACCTTACTCAATACAATACACATTGGATAACTATTAGAAATACTATTGTACCTTGCACCACACTATGGAAATGACCAAAGGTCTCAAGGTCTCTAAAGATAAAAGTATTAAGTGGTATTTGTTAACAGTGAGTCCATATGATAGTGCTTGAGATCAACGAGTCTCCCTTTTCTCCTCACCTGACAAGTGTTGATGGACCAAGGATCTTGTGGCTTGGCTTGAATGACATTGGGCTTAATTTGAGGTAAAAATTTCACTCTCCTTGATAATCTCACTAGAAAACATGGTTGAGGTCACCCTTGGGGTGATGAAATCCCTAAGAAGGCCTCCTATTGAAAATAAAAAGAAGATACCATTATTTCTAATCCCCAATTTCACACAAGACGTAAGGGGGGAACATACCCAACTAGCACTCCTTGGGTAAAAGAACAAATATGAATGATAAAGAATTACTTTTGATCCCAAAGCTTACGCTAGATGTAATGGGAGAAAATACACACTTAGAAGCCTACCAAAAGTGACATGCAAGATTAATTACCCTTAAGAAATTGAAGTGTGAGGTTTTCTATAAATTAAAATAATAAAATTTTGTAACAAATGCATCAGTAGTTTCAATATTTATCTTTTCCTAGTGAATGCCAAGCTACACAAATCTAGTTAGTTGCTAATATCTTGAGATTGTTAGCCAAAAAATATAGAAATTGAAATCCAAAAATAAAGATCCAAAGCATAGTAATCGTGAATCACAAGTAAAAAGTAAACAACAAAAGCAAATCTATACTTGACAAATGCATCACAATACCAGTCACTTGCATTGTGTATCACCACAAAAATATATCAAGTTAGTTCATAAGCATAATAGGATTTGTCAAATGTGTGAAAAGATCTATCAAAAACATAGTAGGTCAACATAGAACCATAATAGAACCTATCAAAATGTAGCTCTATCGTGATTGTTATAACCATGCAAAATAATAAGCAACAAATTATAGAAAATACCAAATCTTGTCAATTTGAGGGTTACTTAATTGTCAGAATAATAGTATATATTAAAAACTAGATTGAAAATGATGAGAAAAAATGCATTTGACAAGACAAATTAGAACAAATGGTCAAACTACAAAGGTGCTACAAAATGTTACAATAATATAGCGTGTCACCACAAAAGCACCATCTTGACTTCAAAGCATAGTGAAATCTTATAGAAGTGCAATGCCTATTTATAAAAAACAAAAATTCATACCTGTAGATTCAAAACATAATTTTTCTCACAAAAAGGTTAGAGATATAGGATGTGGATCTCATCGGGCATGCCAAAATATGAATTAGTAAAAACTTGAATCACAAAATCAGGAATAACAAAAAAACTAATTCGTAATTTAATCAATCACTCAATGAAACATAAGGAAATGCATGAAAGAAACAATAATAAAGCAATACTACCTTCATACAAACAACTTGGTTAGCTCCATTGTTCTTCAATTTGTAGTTTGAGGCATGGATATATGGTTTTCTCGCATTATTAGCATATAACAAATTGACAAATTGTACAATATCCTATGATTACAAGAGCTTGAAGATTGTGGAGAGGGAATAAGGTAAATGAAGGTTGCATTTATTCTTGCCTGACATTAATCAATGGTTGAGATCAATAGAAGAATTAATGGATGAGAATAGTTGTGAAGGCTTGATTACTAAAAATAGGAGTTAACTAATTGTATGCTTTAGTAGAGTAGCTCTATGAAGGAGTGAAGTTGATTTGATTGATTAGAGAATTAAGAGTCACAAAGAGTTGAACTAATGAAGTGAAGGTGCGTGAATAATAATTAATTAAAATTATTTAATTCATGTGCATGATTCTAAAGATAAAACAATCAATAAAATATTGAGTTTACTCAAAAAGCAATAAAATAAATTAGTCAATTTATTTAATTGTAGAAGAATAATTATCTAAATAAATAATAAAATTATTTAATTATTGTGAACCAAAAGATATTTTATGAAAATGAATAAATTTAAAATCATTTAAATCATTTAATTAATGTGCATGGAGGAATAATTGATAAACTAATTAAACAAGTAAAATTATTTAATTAATGAATTGAATAGATAATTAGAAATTATTCAATTTATAAAGAAATGGAAGGAAAATTTGAATTTGAGTAATTAAATAATTAAGAATTATTTAATTATTAAAGATAAAGGGGAATGATGTTTTTGATTAAGGTTCAAACAGGTTTTGAAGGGACTCGAAACCCTTTTTACATTAAGATGCCAAAGAGATTAAAACCAATAAATCGACAACAAACCTTTAGCAAAAGATTAGACAAAAAACACAGAATGACAAAAGACTAGAACAACCTAGTTCAAATTTTTTAGAGCTTCTGTGGCTTTAGCTTCCAATTGAGTCATATAGAGGGTGATCTTCTTTAGGTCCTGGATGTTTTTGGAGGGTTGTTTCACAGATCTCTTTAGATTGGCTCTAGTACGCTTGGACGAGCCTTTATTGTCATCTTGTCCCTTCATCTTGTCCAATGCTTCAACATCCACCATACTCTCTTTTTGCTAAGATTTTTCTAGTTTCTCTACCAGGGTATTGAAACTATCGACAAAATTCTTGACCACTTTGTGACTAAAGGTTATAACAGAGAGAAGATTATCATTTATGTTTTTAAACTTATTCTCCAAATATTGAATCTCCCTTCATAATATTTTTTTAGAACTTCTACATTTTTCACGATCTTTTGTAGAGATTCAACAATAGATTTCCTTTCATCTTCACTCCACAATCCCTCACTGCTTCTGTCTAGTTTGCTATTGATCGAGCAAAGCTTGAGGTTGATGTCCTTAATTTCATGAAAGATCCACTTGTTCATTCTGAAGTTTTAAACTGCAACATTACGGGCTATAGCCATCACATCACTAGGGTTATCCTGATCAAGATTGAGGAGGGGAGAAGTAGCATTGAGATCCCTCGAGAAGCTAGTTCTCCCTTCCTTGTTGGTAGCAGACACATACTCCTCGAAAAGGCTGTGAATGGAAGGATCGGTCATAGATTTGTTCTTAGAAATATGGGACTTATTCTTAAAAAATTTAGACGAATTAGACCCCTTCTTGGCCACAAACACCGACTTAGAATCAACATCCTCATTTGCCAATCATCCCCTTCGGTGAAGCAACTACCGGATTTCTCTTCCTCAAAGGACATCTCCTCATTAGACGGGACAGGGTAGAGTTTGGAGGGGGAAGGGAGGGATTTACAATGTTCAAAAATTAAAAGCAACAAACCCTCATGGAGCACCATTTTTTTCTTAGGATCTTTTTGTGATCCTTGATACTAGCATTAACAGAGGAAAGCCCATAGAATGGAAAAGAGATTTTTACTTTATGCCTAAAATGGTTTAGTAACACAAAGTGATGACCAAAAACCCTAGTGTAACAACCATCCATGTAAAAATATTGCATGAATACCTTAAAAACAACCTGCCACAAAGACTTGATTTTACCAATTTCATAACCACTCTTTGATGCCTTAACCAAGTTCTTCCTCTCCTCTTCCTTGGGGAATTTCTTGACGATCACCTCTGAGAATTTCTTATCCCTAAACACCTTGGCCCCTTCAATAGACAACCTAGTGAGTTGAGTAATGAATTGCTTGTCAATGTTGAATGTTCACCCAAAGAGAGAAGTCCTCCCGTCTTTCCAACCTATAGTAAATCTGGCTGTAATTTTCGGGTCGAAACCATGGAGCCTCTCAAGGTAGCGGGTAATACCTCCCTGCTTTATAATTCTCCAATTTTTTGCATTGTTTTTTAACTCCTCATAGTTTATGGGTTCAATCCTCTTCCTTTCTCCACCCATTTTCAAACAATCACTAACATTCATAGTCTAGGTCAGGTGAATCAAAACTAGGGCAAACACAAGCAATGCAATGAGCACCCAAAAATCATGAAAAGGGTGCAAAAATAAAGTCTAGAAAATCTCCTTGCCTTCATCCAACTCCATGCAATAATGGAAATTAAAACCAGGACTGACAACCACATCATTGAAGAATGGGGAATTGGACACCCTGCACATGAATCCTATCATATCTTATCAAGGAATTAGCATCCTTCGATACACGATCTCCAAAGTGCCAAATCACCAACTTATTCGCATAAACTCCCTCATTGATAAAGAAATCCACCACTTTATTGGCCTCATGGAAGGCATGAGATATGCAAACCTTGTCAAAAGGTTTTAATATGTGTAATTATTTATTAACCAAATTTTCAATAGTCCATGAACGTTTTTGAATTCCCTTAAGGCATTGTATACTGTTATTCAAGTCCCCTTCTAACCACACCATCTTGTAATTGAGAAGTTTGGCAATACTTAAACCATGGTAGGCAACAACAACTTCAACAAGGTGGTTCGTCTGACATCCCAAGAGGAGTGCCAACGAAAGGGGAATGATGTTAATTTAATTAAATAATCATGATTATTTAATTAATGTTAGAAGAAGAATGGATGAATAATGATGGAGTATTTAGACAAAAAAAAATGTCAGTCATTTTAGGTATCTACAATGACCACTTGAGAAGAAGTTTTATTTTGTTGTCCCATGCCATATGGGTCATATATTAGGTCATTGGATCACCATCAAACCTATAATGTATGTCTATCCATTTTAAGACACTTGTTGGTTGACACAATTCTATCCTAATGACACAATTTTGTACTCTAAGAAACATATCTTTAATAATTTGAGAAAGTGATTGCCTAATGTATATTTGCATGAGGAAAACTATGTGGTGCTAAGGAACACAATTGTTGAAGTGTGCAACTTCCTTAGCTCTTAGCCAAGGCCCTAAGTTGAGTTTGAAATAGTAAGGAGAGATATACGATGGCAATGCATGCGTATTAGAGTGATGACAATGAACATTGTTGTGTTGATCATTGAATATTACTAAAGTCTAATGCAAGCAAATCTATGATTTGTCCAATAAATGCCATTATAGTATAATTTGAGAATGAATTTCAATAGTTGTTTGATAATTGTTGATGCTTAATGTTGGTGGATGAAGATTGGTGATTGGTTCTCCCAAAAGAAGAAACACTCTTTATTATTTAAAAACTTCATGATCTCTAATTTATAATCGATTCATATTACAAATTATTTTAAGATTATACACAACCTTAAATACACAATTTAAATTTTTTGACACCTTTACAAGTAATAATTAAATTACTCATAACCCAATTTAAAAAATAAAATGACATATAATTTAACCCAAAATTGAAAAAAAATATTCAAAATACTTTTTTTAAAATAAAAAATCAAAATCAAATATATTTAAAATTATCTAACAATCAACAAGTAACATTTATTCTTATCATAAGAACTATCATCAGAAGTAAATACACCAAAATAAATTTGAGGTGAATAAATACCATTATAAAACCCCCCAAAAGCACATTTATATATCTTATAATCATTCATCAAATAGGTCAAGATGAGTAAAGAAAAGGGTGAAGGCATACAGAGTAAATTAACATAGATTCTAGCGTAGACGTGAAATTACCTATTGCGTGCAAGTTAAAATTCATATGTTGTACCATATTCCTTTAACTATTGAAAGCGGAGGAGTCAATCACATCATCGCACGAAGCCGGACTCCATTAACAGGAAAAGTGTTGGGGCGGAGGCGAAGGCGAAGGCGAAGGTAGAAGCAGATGTATATATGATATAGAATTGCAAGAGTGTTCGCACTGGTGTGGAGGATGGCAATGACAATTGAAGGTAAACATCCAATTTATTTGTGAATTGCGTTTTCCTAATGCGTGGAATTCGCAAAGGGGTTTCAATTCCTTTTGTATCATTGAGCACTGAAACTGTAACAATTATCACTCATTACATAATTACCTTTTTCTATCATGAATTTCACAAACGCAACTTTGCTTGGGCTTTATTTTTTGCGTATGTGTTCTGGTTTTGATTTTTGATCGCAGTTATACTTGTAGCCTGAACATTTCCTTTATGCTAAACTATAAATTTATTAAAAAAAAAGAAAGATTCTCTGGGCTTGAGCGCGCACAATTTCTTTTGGTTAGTATTGTTTGTAATCTCATTCCCTGCAGATCTTGTTAGGGTCATTTTGTTTCGTTACCGTTATTCAGCACATCCCTCATTTTTTGTAGATATTATTTTTATACTCAAACGCTGTGGAATTGTTTTAGAGATGATTTTGTTGCACAAAGGCTGTGGAGCTCAATCCATAACATGTATTTTATAAGTTCCTGTTAATTGTACTCATACATGCATATGATTTCAAGTACATAGTTTTTTTTTTTAAATTATAATTTGGGGGATCTATAGGGCCCACCGCCTTTGATATAAAAACGATTGCAGAACACTTTTGATCGCATAGATACAGCTATCAAAATCTACTCCGAAGAGCAGCCGCGATCTAGCAAGATTATATAAAGATTGTTAAAAATTGCTATAGCGGCAGACCTCTTGACATCCTAGACAAGACACTTATTCAGACATAGAAACCATAACACAACCAACATATAGGCCTGAACAGAGATACCAAACACAATATCAAACCTAATTCTTTACAGGCTACACTACCCCTACTCCCTACCATCTGGCGATGCATGTCTACTGTTGATCACCTTGTCTACACAAGGCTTATTTCATTGACTTACCTTCCCCTTCAATTCCCTGCCAAAGATGGGAAACACACACTATAACATCTTTCCCTCAGGCATCTTGATCTGCGTATGGAAGGGCCACAGAAAAAATGGTATGGTGTAATCGCATCTAATTTCTAGATGTCCTCATTATTGATACATGCAAACCAGCTAAAACTTTACCAACATCTCCACAATAAGCATGCAGGATCCTTATCTCATTCTGCAGCTCTTCAATCACATTTGCTGCATCTAACTGCTCAGAAGGAGACAAAGCTGAGCGTACACCCTCTACTGTGATGGCTTGCAATTCCTGTCCTGCCTCCAATTATGTGTTGAACTGTTTTTACCAGAGAATTAATCTGGCAAAAAAATTGAAGAAGCCATTGTCAAACAGTAGTATTCAGGAGATATCGTGCAATATTGGAGATACGATCCACTTGAATTGTAGCTATGGAGCGATGACTTTACATTACAGCTTGCTCTTGCAAAACTACTTTAATAAACCCTAGAGCAGCTGGTTTCTCAACAAGCAAAAATACGTTTCCACCTATCTGAGATATTGCCCAGAGCCAATTGCACCCCATCATGAAGCTCTTACGGCTGGCTCTCCATATTAAACCATGAACTTGACTCTTAAGGCTAGGATAAAATTGACAATGCCAGAGCCCTGTCACCACCACCTTAACAATGAAAGGAAATTACATCCTTCACCATTCTTTATAACAACATAATACTGCATCGTCTTCTTATACATTGGCATTAATGTGCCGTGCAAAGCCCAATCAACACTCCCAATTGTCTGTATGCCACCTTCATTTCAAATCATTGATATACATGCACTACAGCCATCCTTGTACATTAATATGATGCCTCCGAGGCATGATTGTAGAAAACCATGCTTTTACTTATTTATGATGAGTTGAGATTCAAGGGGGCTTAAGTGCTATCAATGCTTCTAGATTATATCATGTATTGGCCTTATGACTATAAATGACCATTATTGGGGCCTGATTAACATCCTCTTTGGCTACTCAATCATCAACTACAATGTTTGTACCTTATCATATCAAAATATCGTTTTAAGATTTTAACCTCTTCTACATACTGATTCATTTTCCAGCTTGGGCTCTTTCTCTCTTTTATCACATTGATCACTAGGAAGGAATTTCCTTACACTATCAGGTTAGATAGCTTAAGAGAGGAAGTTCCCATTCTGCTTCATTATTCATGCAAAAACCAAATACATCAAATTCCCATTCATGTTTCTGATCATAAACCCTCCTACTGTACAGGTGTTTCCTTTTGCAGCCCCATCAAAGTTCAATTTGGTGTACCCTTCCGGAGGAGATCAGAATTCCTTACATGTACTGTTTTGATTAATGCCAGTATTTCTTTCCTTGTTCTGTTGCCACTTAACCCATGAACGGGAAATGTACATCTGTTTACCAAACATATGAAGTTTCTAATTAACTTCAATGTGCCATACTTATTATGTCCTTCTATTTTAGTTTCAAAATCACCTTGAACATTTATTCAGTTAAAACCATTTATTTGGAGAGAATGAAGCACCCTAGTAGCTATATGGGGCATTGAACATAGTATGCATTATTAAGGGTATGGCCAGTTGGAGTGTCGTAATCTTCACCAGATAGCCTTATGCATACTGACCATCATGGGGTTTACCACCCTCCTCTTTTTGTGTGTTTCAACTTCATCAGCACAGATATAGAATGGGACAGATCATAGCCTACATTTTAGAGACTGAATCATTTATTGTTAAAAGCTTACCTAACAATCCAAAACTGTGAAAATATACATTAATTGTATAGTACTTGCAACTAAAACTCTGCGGTGAGTCGTTAGTAAAATCAGATTTTCAAAACATTAGATCCAACCACCAACCACCAACCACCAAAAGCTTTAATTATTTTATAAGGTTTATTAACTTTATTTTTCAAAACTTGAATATCTCATAAGACACACTGAGCTGCCCATTGATAGTAATTTTTTAAAGAGAAGAAGACGTAACTAAAGAATAATATAAAAAATAAATATAAACACTTTGCCCAGTGATACATGGTCTCTAGAAGATATTAATTGTATTATACATTAAAAAAATTTCTGAGGTTGTTAGAAAAGATAATCCTGATGGATAGACACAAGTTCAAAGTGGTTTTCACCTTCCTTATGCTCAGGTTTTGGCCCAAAGCAACCTTGTAAGTTGACTGACTTTGCCAAATGAAAAATGAATAAAGAATGCAAATCTCTTTCTAACAAAGTGAACAAGGAATAAGGGTGGAAATGGTGAAGATGGGTCTGGAGGCTCTTGTGTGGTGACATAACTCAAGGAGGATTTTGTAGGGTTGAGAAGGTTATGATGCTGCACATTATCAGCTAAAGTCTCCTTTTGCATCCATTGATGAACATTCACTTTTTCAGGATAAATCATCCAAGACTTGAAGTCAGAGTTTCCAGGCCAAATCTGTAATCCAGACAACTTCTGTTTTTTGCATCAGATTTACTTTCTTTTATACATCTCTCACAATCATTTTGAGACAAGTCCTGACTGTTGTGACCATTTCACCCATCGCCCCATCACAAATGGGGATCCCCCCTTTTGCTTTCAGTTTTAGAGTTTCCTAGGTTAGATTGCTAGGAGCGATCCTTTTAGATTGAATAAGTTTGAGTTGATCTCACATCCAGCATTTTGAGAGTCAACAATTCACATCTTTTGCTCGCTTTAAGGGAAATGTAATGCAAATCTGGCTAAGGCAAGTTGGTTTTAGAGGTCAACATTCTTAAAAAAAGGGAGCTGAAGTTCAAATTATCATGAGAAGCTTGGAGGAAATGGATCAAGACAGCGAAAGTTGCCATTTTGGAGGACTTCCATGGATACCCCAAATCAGCGACCTAAGACTTCCTTTGCCCTCCCAAATCAGCGACTTAAGGTTTTCCACTTCCTTTGACCCTTTGAATCAGCAAACTAAGGTTTTTTGCATTGCATTGTTTCGAATGACATCTTTGCCAAGTGCATTGCTAAGGAGCTTAAGCGATATCAAGTGTGGAAGGAAATCGCTCACTTCCAATGGAAGGTGAAATCAGCGACTTAAGCATTTGAGTTACTTCCTTTGACACCTGAAATATGCGACTTAAGGATTTGAAGACTTCCTTTGCTTTTCATTGATTATTAAAAAATAAAACAAATAATATAAATTTGATTTTCATTGATTATTAAAAAATAAAAAAACTGCGAATTAAAGGAGATGTAAATTTTAGAAATAAATTTGTAGAAAAAAAATTATTATTATTTTTTTTGATAAATCCATATCGCCTAGCCAAATTGTCTAAATTTTTCCTCTAAAGCCCAAAATTCACTTTTCACCAAATATAGGCAAACTTATACTCAATTCATTTAAATGGCCTCCCGGATGCAACGGTGAGGTCAAAATCGCCATTGGATGCCCCCAATTTTTTGCAGCTCCACAGATCTGAAAATAGAATGCTCCAAAATCTCTTCAAATAGACTACCTAATGAAGCCCCAATGGCTCTGATACCATGTAAGAATTTGTTGAAAATAGCCAAGATCAAGAGCACATTGAATAGCACAAAAGAGAGGCAAAATAGAGAATAAATAATATTCTCAATATTATCAAAATGATCATTAAAATTACATACAATGTAGATAAGTCTGCTTATAAAGGCAAGGCTAAGAGACAAGAGAACACACAAAGATGACATGTGGCTCAATGAGATGCAAGGGTAGGTAGGAGAAATAATAAAATATTCCACAAGAGGTGGATCATGCACCGAAGGTGGAATTATTATCCCACGATAAGTGGATATGATAGAGTAACAACAATATCACACCATAAAAGGTGGAATTTCTCTTACATACACACTCCTAATGTATGCACATCTCTAAGTGTCTCATATGCAAATTACGATGTTATGCATTTACCTAAGTCAACTTAAGTAAGGTGTAATTATATCCTATATGAATAAATAGTTACACCAACAATTTTGTTCAAGAGAGGATAGAATACTTAGTATTTTATTCTATGTTGCATAGTGCATAAAAACACCATCAACACTGAGGACTCTCAATTTTTTCCACAGGAGATAGGCACAAAAGTGGCAATTGTTGTCATTATAATCTCCATTGTGCTAAAAAAGCCCCAAAACTTGGTCACATTTTTCACCATAATGATGAATATTGAAAGTGAAATTGGGGGTATCTGCTATATCATACAAGTCAAGGAAGAGCCTTCTGCAATTATATTGGTATTGCTGTTATTGTGAAACTTCTGTTTTGTGTACTACAGCTGCTTGACAATGCAAGAAAAATTTCTCACAATGCAAATGAAATCCATTGCGTTATAGTTCAGAATAATATACCCACCCCTAACTACCCTCTTTTACTGTTGTTGGTTGCATCATTCGGAAGTGCATAAATAGCTATAGCTAGATATTGTTAGGATTCAGTCCATGAAAGATTCTT
The DNA here is from genome assembly GCF_030272615.1 of Cryptomeria japonica. NCBI lineage: Eukaryota > Viridiplantae > Streptophyta > Pinopsida > Cupressales > Cupressaceae > Cryptomeria > Cryptomeria japonica. The sequence continues at coordinate 260,853,150 of NC_081410.1, forward strand.
CATTTTCTGCCTAGCAGACTGTAATTTGGTTTAATACATTTAAATTTTTTTAATTTTGTAATACATCTCTCCCGGTCTTAAAAATTGGTGTTGACATGAGCTGGTATTTTTATAGATTCAATGTTTGCAGATATTCATTGAATGGGAGCCCACATTTGGGATTCTGGGCCAGACCCTAAGCCAACGCAGGGTTTTCCTGGACCTGAACCCATATCAGAAACGTATTTATGCCATATCAGGGCCTATAGAGGCGAACCTTGCAAATAACTGCAAAATTTTGCAAATCAAGGCAATGCACTGTAGAATGGCTGCAATGAAAGTAGAAAGAGCAGATCCATCCATGCAATATAAGTGAATTGAATGACAGAATATTGAATATCCAATCAAGCCACTTTGAGGGAGGAAGCTCACACCATGCCAAACTGCCACTGATATTACTCCTCCATCAACAATCAACTCATTCACATCATGTTCAACTTCGTTACCTCTCCTGAACCTTTAGCAGTGATTTTTAGGCATAGAAGGAAGAAGCGAGGTCTCATTACAGGGCTAAGTGACTGGTTGCCTAGGACCAGTGTTGAAAGTACGACTCTCATACCAAATGTAATATCTGAGACTAGATGACATGAGGAAGAAGAAATATATCTAACCAAGATCTGTGGAGTCTACTTGGCATAGAGACATGAGAACCTTCTCATCTGAGTCAAGAGAACACTCCAATCGATGACTAACAGTTCAACAATTAACATTGTATGCCAACCATCCTTTAGGACCCTATTCTGAAGAATGCCGCTGGGAACTGGTTATGGCAACAAATTTGGAACCATTTTAGCCAGGAATTCTAAATTTTGCAAGAGAGGATGCAAGAACAGCCAGCAAATGGGCCAAGATTTTTGAACAATTGGCCTACGATCTTGTTGTGACCTTTTTCACACATCACCCCATTGCAAATGGGGACCCTCTCTTTTCCTGCTTTCTAGGATTTTGTTAGTATCCTATGACCTTTTGCTGCAGTTTCACCAAGCCTTGTCCAGCTTAGAGCATTTCAGGCCTGACGATTGAAAGTTAGTTTTTGCAAGTTATGTGATTCCGAAATACGAACACCACCAGAGTGCTTAGAGAAGCCAAAGGACGAAGATCGCAATTGATTTGGACGAATTTGGACAACTTTCTATTTTTAGAAAGTTTGTTTTTTTGCTTTTTCCTATTTTTTAGGAAGTTTCGTTTTTGGCCTTTTTAGCCCAATCCCCGGTATGGCTATTTTTAGAAAGTTTTCCCTATTTTTTAGGGATGTCTGCTTTTTGCTTTTTCGGAATGCAAACCTAGGGTTTACACTTGCACCATCGACCAGTTCCAACCAGATCTCGAAAATTCCAAGTTTTGACCTAGAAAAGCTGAATCCCTAGATTTTAGGCTTTTTGCTTTTTCGGAATGCAAACCTAGGGTTTACACTTATACTACTAACCTGCTTCGACCGGAACTCGAAAATTCCAAGTTTTGACCTAGAAAAGCTGAATCCCTAGATTTTAGGCTTTTTGCTTTTTCCGGGATGCAAACCTAGGGTTTACACTTGTACTACTGACTTGCTTCGATCGGAACCTGAAAATTCCAAGTATTGATCTAAAAAGCGGAATCCCTAGATTTTAGGCTTTTTTGCTTTTTTGGATGATCCACCTAAGCACGGATTTCAAATTTCAAGTTAATCCGGTTAAATTAGATTAAACTGTGAAATTTTGAAATTTCTTTGAAAATTCTTCTAAGTCTGGCTAACAAGGGTTTTGAAGTGTTTCCGCATGTCCAAACCCCATCATGAAGGCTGAGGAGGCCATGTGGGTGCCTTGCCTAAAGTCCGCCATGAGTTTGGAGGTCACATGGGTGCCCACTCCAAAGTCCACCCTACCTTGATGGAGACCATGGAGGAGCAAGGGTTAAAGTCCGCCCAAGTCTATAGAGGTCACATGGGTGCTAAGGTCAAAGTCCACCCAAGGTTGAAGGGGCCAGGAAGGAGGCCAAGTCAAAGTTCACCATGCCTTAGGAGACCATGGAGGAGCAAGGGTTGAAGTCCGCCCAAGGAAGAAGGAGACCATGAAGGCGCTAAGGTCAAAGTCCGCCCAAGGTTGAAGGGGCCAGGAAGGAGGCCAAGTCAAAGTCCGCCATGCCTTAGGAGACCATGGAGGAGCAAGGCTTGAAGTCCGCCCAAGGAAGAAGGAGACCATGAAGGCGCTAAGGCCAAAGTCCGCCCAAGCAAGAGGAGGGGCCATGAAGGAGGTAACTTAAAGTCTGCCATGGCTTGAAGGGGCCATGAAGAGGCCAAACCAACGTCCGCCAAAGCTTGAGAAGCCAGGAAGGGGCTAAGGTTGAAGTTTGCCCAAGAGGAGGGATGCCTAAAGTCTGCCCTGGGAGTGTAGTCCAAAGTCCGCTCAAGATGGAGAAGATACCAAAGTCCGCCATGGGTTGAAGGGGCCATGAAGGAGCTAACAACAAAGTCCACCCAAGCTTGCCAAGTGTTGGGAGCAATCTCCAAAGTCCGCCATAGGCTAGGAGGGTCCATGGGTGTCATAGCCAAAGTCCGCCCCACCTAGAGAGGCCATGGAGGAGTCAACACCAAAGTCCGCCAAGGTAAAGGAGGCCATGGAGGAGTCAACATCAAAGTCCGCCCCAATGCCTTAGTCAAATTTTCACGTTGATAGAGGCCATGAAGGAGTTCTAGCCAAAGTCTGCCATACCCTGGAGATGTGTTTAAAGTTCGCCAAAATTTGAAAAAGATGGAAATAAAATTTGAAAAATCAACCTACACATGGAAGATCAAACAAAGTCAACATGATGTCACAAAATCCACAGAGATTTTGAAGAAATATCTAAATAAAAAAAAAAATCCTCAAAATAAATCCAAAATGGAAAGTTTTTTTTGAATATTGAGGGAATATTAAAAAATTATTGAGATATTAATTCAAAATGGAAAGTTTTTTTTGAAAGGGAATATTGGAGGATTAATGAATATCTTCAAACTTAAATCAAAATGGAAAGATTTTTTTTAGAATTAGAAGTATAAGTTGGATGATTTTAGGGGTTTTTCTTAAAACTTGTCTACAAATACTTCATTATCAAATTCATTATTACACCCAGAAGTTCAAAATTACTAAGGAGAGCTTAGTAAAGTATGCCAGTTTGAAGATCATCTGGAGGAAATTCTAGATATTGCTGGAAGTGGGATAATATTTTTTTTGGCAGAAGGCTTACAGATTTATGGAGAAAGGCATCTTTTCTGAATTTTTTCAATATTTTGGAGAAAAGTTTAGCCTTATTCCTATCCAAGTCAGAGGTAAAATTAAAATTGTGAATTTTCTGAATATTATCCAGAATTTAATAAATGATTTTTTTTCAAAAATTTTGGAGAAAGAAATTTTTTTTTTTTTGGCTAAGTATGAAAATTTTCGAAAGTTTAACACTTGATGGTAACTTCAACTAGCTTCAAGGCTGAGGGTCTGGGGGTGAAAATTCGATTTTTTTGGCTAAGTATGAATTTTTTTGAAAGTTTTAACACTTGATGGTGACTTCAACCAGCTTCAAGGTTGAGGGTCTGGAGGTGAAAATTCAACTTTTGTGGCTAAGTATGAGAGTGAAAAAATGGAAAATTTTCCAACACTTAGCCATTTTGCGGCCCCCGTTATATTTTTTTGAAATTCTGCAGAATTTTTCTAACTTAAAGTTTTTATCATTCATTTGCAGGTTTTAAGCACCATGAAGTTCCAGGTAGATAAAGATGCTCCTCCAGGGTCAAGGATGACTTCCAAGTGGAAGAACATCAGCTACACCAACCTCGGACACATCAATCTGAGGGAGTTTAAGAAGCGAATGTTTGGTCTGGATAACCTTGTGCCTACCACCATTGCGCGGAAAATGATGAAGAGTGGTATCGTGCACGCTGCCGGCTTCCTCCCCACCATGCAGTGCAATGAACTAGTAGTTGAATGTGCCAAACACTACAACCCCATCAATAAGGATGTTGTTGCACCTGATGGAAGAGTGTTGGCGAATGTCAACGATGAGGCCATCAGAGAGGCGTTCAGGATCCCTGAGTACCACAACACAGTATATATGACCAAGGACAAAGCTGACAGTCTGTACCATGACCACCTGGAAGAGTATGATGCCATAGTTGATCATTCCTGGCTAGACAAGCCGAGAAAGGGCGCCTCTAAACTCCAGAGAAAAAGCCTAGTGCGAGCATACTTCAAGGAGGACATTGGGGACATGATTGTCTTGCTCAATAGAATAATAGGAAATCCTCAGGGAGCTTCATTTGAACCCTGGATGTATTATTTCATTAATGAAATAATCAATGGAGTAAAAATGATAGACTGGGCCCGTATGATTAGCGACAGTTTAGACAGCCAGCTAAGGAATCTGGAGGCAAATAGGACTTTCTTCATGAGTTCTTACTTGTTCTATTCTTTAGCCAGGACCTACAGGTACAGAGGTCTCACTTGTAGAGGAGAAGTTGGGAACAAGGAGAACCAATTTCTGGTATATGATTGCTATCCCCAGCTCCATATGGAGGAGAAGTTCCATTTCAAAAGGGTGAATGATGCCTTCCTGATGCACATTACCCGGACCCTTCAAGGTGGCCTACACCAGAGGCTCTCTCAAGAGTCTATGGACTTCATCGGTCAGTTCGGGTGTTGGTACATCCAATATCCAAAGTTCACTTACCTCCGAATTCAAGGATTCTCTGGTCCTCCATACAAGCTTCCAACTTACCCTACCAATCGAGTGGTGTTGCTCGAGGTTGTGAGACAATTGGAGGAGTATATAGTGATCCAAAGGGATAAGCAGAAGAAGGCAGGGACATCCTCACTTAAAATTGGTAATGGGCTGGAAACATGTCTATCATCACAGGCTGCAGCCACCACTGAGAAAGAACTGGCCTGGTATCCCTTCTATCAATACAAGACAATAAAAGATTTTGATCCATTCAATAGGATAAAGAAGATCGAAGGGACAACGTTTGAGCACAGACTGGATCTAGAAGACTACTGGGCTAATGCAGTTGATAGTTTCGAGATCCGGAAGAGGTTCTGGTCAAGAATTCCTTTGAGTATGGTGAGAGCAACGGAAGTATTCAAAGTTGTCGATCCGGTAGAAGAAAGCCTTGAACTTCAGCAACTAGGTTTTGAGAAGATGAAGAATGAACCCTTGGTCTTGATAGATTGGACAGAGGGAGAAAAATCAGATCTAGCAGACCTCATGAGGTCGGTGGTTGAGTACTCAAGGTGGTGGGCGTCTGAAAAGACAAAACAGTTGAAGGCCAAAGGTGTGGCTTTAACTTATGAATTAATGGGAGTAGATGATACTCTGTCCGTCAATCCTTGTACCTCCGTCGGTGATGCTCGGAATCCAGAAAGTGTTGGGTCTCGAAAGAGGAAGGAGTTGGGTGGAAGCTCCACAAAGGTCACAGGGAAAAGGGTTGTAGGTGAGAGAAGAGTATCCAGCGAAAGTCACTCCATCCTAAGTGTTGCTTCCATTGCGCTTGATCAGAGTATAATTGGGGAGCAAGAGATGAACATCCGTGTGATTGATGATGAAGTAAGAGTGTTTTCCCAGCCCGTTGAGGAAGTGGTGGAGAAGGTCTTCCAAACTCCAGACAGGGGGCAGATTGAGGCCCCTACAATCTTCTTGGATGGCATACCAGCGAACCCAGGAGAGGCAGATGATGAGTTTGATCGGAACACTGTAGAACAATCAACCATTCCGGATTGGCTGAGAGCAAGGATAAAGGCCAAGGTTCCCAAGGAGGCCCACTCAACCGAGGAGGTCACCGCAGCATTCCTGGAGAAGGTGAATGAACCCACGATAGCTAAACCGCCCAAACCGGGTAGATAAAGATGCTCCTCCAGAGTCAAGGATGACTTCCAAGTGGAAGAACATCAACAACACCAACCTCGGACACATCAATCTGAGGGAGTTTAAGAAGCGAATTGTTGGTCTGGACAACCTTGTGCCTACCACCATTGCATGGAAAATGATGAAGAGTGGTATTGTGCACGCTGTCGACTTCCTCCCCACCATGCAGTGCAATGAACTAGTAGTTGAATGTGCCAAACACTACAACCCCATCAGTAAGGATGTTGTTGCACCTGATGGAAGAGTGTTGGCGAATGTCAGCGATGAGGCCATCAGAGAGGCGTTCAGGATCCCTGAGTACCACAACACAGTATATATGACCAAGGACGAAGCTGACAGTCTGTACCATGACCACCTGGAAGAATATGATGCCATAGTTAATCATTCCTGGCTAGACAAGCCGAGGAAGGGCACCTCTAAACTCCAGAGAAAAAGCCTAGTGTGAGCATACTTCAAGGAGGACATTGGGGACATGATTGTCTTGCTCAATAGAATAATAGGAAATCCTCAGGGAGCTCCATTCGAACCCTGGATGTATTATTTCATTAATGAAATAATCAATGGAGTAAAAATGATAGACTGGGCCCGTATGATCAGCGACAGTTTAGACAGCCAGTTTAGAACTGGCCTGGTATCCCTTCTACCAATACAAGACAAGAAAGGATTTCGATCCATTCCATAGGATAAAGAAGATCGAAGGGACAACGTTTGAGCACAGACTGGATCTAGAAGACTACTGGGCTAATGCAACCGATAGTTTTGAGATCCGGAAGAGTTTCTGGTCAAGAATTCCTTTAAGTATGGTGAGAGCAACGGAAGTGTTCAAAGTCGCCGATCAGGTGGAAGAAAGCCTAGAACTTCAGCAGTCGGGTTTTGAGAAGATGAAGAATGAACCTTTAGTCTTGATAGATTGGACAGAGGGAGAAAAATCAGACCTAGCAGACCTCATGAGGTCAGTGGTTGAGTACTCAAGGTGGTGGGCATCTGAAAAGACAAAACAGTTGAAGGCCAGAGGTATGGTTCTAACTTATGAATTAATGGGAGTGGATGATACTTTGTCCGTCCACGCTTGTACCTCCGCCGGTGATGCTCAGAATCTAGAAAGTGTTGGATCTCGAAAGAGAAAGGAGTTGGGTGGAAGCTCCACAAAGTGCACAGGGAAAAGGGCTGTAGTTGAGAGAAGAGAATCCAACGAAAGTCACTCCATCCTGAGTGCTGCTTCCATTGTGCTTGATCATAGTACAATTGGGGAACAAGAGATGAACATCTATGTGAGTGATGATGAAGTAAGAGTGCTTTCTCAGCCAGTTGAGGAGGTGGTGGAGAAGGTCTTCCGAACTCCAGACAGAGGGCAGGATGAAGCCCCTATAATCTTCTTGGATGGCATACCAGCGAACCCAGGAGAAGCAGACGATGAGTTTGATCGGAACACTTTAGAACAATCGACCATTCCTGATTGGCTCAGAGCAAGGATAAAGGCCAAGGTTCCCAAGGATGTCCACTCAACCAAGGAGGTTACCGAAGCATTCCTGGAGAAGGTGAATGAACCCGCTGCAGCTAAACCGCCCAAACCAGCCAGGAAGTTCTCCTTGATCCAGAGAGACAGTGCCAGATTTAGGACAGTCCAGATAGCAGTGCCCAAAGAAGGGAAGACTAGGGACAATGTCACCGCAGATGACTACAAGATCACCACCATAGAGATGGGTAAGCCTACCCAGGACCAGCAGATCCAATATTTTGACGACTCCTGTAATGTTCTAAAGACAAGGCTGGCTCATGAGAAAGAAAAGAGAAAGAAAGTGGAAGAAGAGAACTAGCAGTGGAGGAAGTATGTTCTTCACCTTACCAGCCCGCTCAACCATGAAGTCCCAGCTACTCCACCACAGCCTCTTCAGCAAGGATCAATGAAGGACTATGATGAGATGAAGGGATCATACACTCAAGAAAAGGAATGGATTTCGGACGCTGTGATACGTGCTGACACCCTGGTAGAAAACTTAGTATCAGCACATGAGGCAACTTCTTTGTTGATTGATTGTATCCAGGATCTATCATCTAATTGGGAAGAAGTGGATGAAATTCAGAATGAAATACTCCCTCACCTGAAGGTTATCCGAGGCATGTCAAAGAAGAGCTTAGTGGATGCAGGCATCATACAAACGGGAGACAGGTACGACTTCGGCACGTGGTACTATGCTCTAGTCACTTGGATTGAGGTTTTGAAGAAATCCGAGACCAAGTGTTTTGAGACAGAGGCAAGGGTTAGAGAAATCTTGGGCAAGGTATTCCAGGTGGCGTCAGAGATCTGGCAGAAGGAAAGCCTAAGGGAGAAGCATCTACAAGCAGAGAACCTGAGAGCCAGGATTCAGACAAGCTTCTTCCGAGATTCAGGGATGATTAACAAAGGCGATCTCTCGAAGATTGCAAACTTACTCTCCATCGATGACAACTTCCTCACCCAAGCAGTGGAGTGGGAAGGCATCCTTGCCACATGCGTCGATGATGTGGATCTCATCGACTTCGAGATTGGCTGTTTGCCAAGTGTCACCATGGAGGAGGTCAAGCTCGTGGTGTCCAGATACGTTGAATCTCTGAAAGAGGAAAGTGGCCACTCACCTCAGTAAAATTAGCAGCTGCGTCACTTGTCACTCTTTCATTTGCTTGAATTGATAGGATTTCGGGAAACCCTAATTAGGGTTTAGGACTTTCAATCTTGGCCCTTGATCACTGTTTGATCTCGGCCATTCATTTATTTTTGAGAACTATTTAAGGTTGCCTCCTCTCATTTGAAAAGTGTGAGGTTTTTGATGTATTGTTGCTTAAGGTCATTTCCAGATAATATATTGCATGTGCGTTGCTTTGTAATCTCTATTATTTGAATGATTTGCATGGTTTCAATTGCCTCAACACTTAGTTAGAAATAATTTAGATTTGCTTTCATTGTTGTTAATTTGAATGAAGGATTTGATAAGTATCAATTGATGGTATATTTTCGCTCATACTTTTGGTAAATGGATGATTTCCATTCTACCGTGCAAAGTTAGTCTGAGCCCATCCCCTATGCATCCCAACATCTCGATCATAAGCACAACCCATTGAAGATTGCACTGGCCTTGTGTAGTTGTCCTTAGTGTGGCGAAGCAAGGTTTGGTTTCTCGAGAGCACCCAGTTGATACCGTCTCCAGAATTCGTAGGATTAGATTAGCCTTCCTAAACCCTATCTCTTTTTCCCTTTCTTTTGAAAGTCTAAATCCCAAAAAATTCCCCCCCCCCCAAAAAGAAGAAGAGCCTAAAAATTGCTAAATCCATCTAAGTCCAGCAGTTCAAGAATACTTGTCAAACGTAAGTCCCCCTTGAAAATTTCAGCATACACTACCTGTTGATGTGTATTTTGTACACGACGAAACACAGAATAAAATACCTAAAAGGTACCTTATCCTCTCTTGAACAAAGTTCTCGACTGCTGAAGATCTCGTCGAAGGATCAGTCGAGGCAACTCCAAGGTTCTGCTTTGTAGGATCTCTACTCGTGGATAAGCTCTTCGCGGTATGATGTGATTTTGCTGGAATCACAAGGGGACTTACACTCAATGACCTAAACGTCTGATTTGCTGGAATCACAAGTCCTATTAACTAACTGGAAGACAAACAAATGACAAAAGATGCAGGGTTCAGGACGTCTACTCTACTACCTAGAATGCGAGAAAATGGATGGATGACTAGGTGGAGTCCTACTGGGCTGGGTCTCACCATCAGGCTGAACAATTCAACACCAACTCAGTGCGATCTTCTAAGGGATGCTTCCAATATGTTCAAATCATACACCATCTGACAATGATCACCATTCAGGATAATGCATGAACAATGGACGTGTAACGACTTAAGATTAAGCTCATTTTATGCCAATTGACCATGCAGGGCGCACTTACCATCAGTAAGAGACTAGTGGTATGGACTAGACAGATTCCACACAGGTGCATTCAACAATTTTCTTCACTCAATTTAATCATCTATAATCAAAAATGAAGATTCAACAAGAGACCATGCACATTGCAAAGAAACAACATATTCCACCATATCTTCAATGAAAAGAAGTCTTTTACAATTAAGGCAACAATGTCTTGCCTTCTCTTCTTAATCTACTCTAATTGCTATTCTACTATTCTGGCCTCTATTACTAACTATTAACTATTAGCTATTATTGACTAACTATTAGCCTTTACAAATGAAGAGCCAGGGCTTATATAGTGCCCACAATACAATTCAATGGCTTAGATCAATTTGAGATCAATGGCCGAGATTTTACAATGAAAACCCTAATTAGGGTTTGTTACAACAAACTTAATTCTGACCAATGAAATAATTGCATTATTTGGACACGTCTTCTCTGGAATATTCGACCAATGGATAGCCGGGGTAGGTACATCGAAGTTAGCGCCATCTCTTGATGAGTCAGGTACATTGAATCTAGACATGCTGAAGTGGACCAACCCGACTGGAGGAGTGATGATTGGGATGCCACCTTGGCTTTCCTTCAAATGTTGGACTGGAAGAGGTCGTCCTTGATGAGGCTGGGCTGGAGAAGGTCGTCCTTGTTGATGCTGGGTTGGAGAAGGTCGTCCTTGTCCTAGCCTGGTCTTCTTTCATCTGCCAAAACAAACCAAAAGATGATTAAGGACACATGATAAATTCATTTCAACATAGCATTTTCAACTTAAATCATCAACAAAAAGATATTAACATGAAACTTGCCCAAGATTTTCTCCAGGAACAAACCCTATAAGAATTTCGCCCTGGACCCTTTGGAAGGGTCAGGAGCGATTTTCCTGACTAGGCCATGAATACCATATTTTCTTCACTTATAAATCCTAAGGCGAACTTACGCTTGTTTTGGCCTAACAAAGTCTTGGATTTCAACTTTTAGCTCTTCACATGAGTAAATTGGGTGAAAATAGGTATTTCGCTCTGGACCCTTTGGAAGGGTCAGGAGCAATTTTCATCATTTGGCTCAATTCCTTCAAACTTGATAATTGTTGACCATTCAAGGACATGCCCAGAGGCACCTCTAATCTTGACCCACACTAGATTTGGCATAAATTTGAGGGAAAAGATAGGTTTTGAATAAATTCGCTTTGGACCGTTTGGAAGGGTCAAGAGCGATTTTCTCTTTTTAGGTCAAAATTCATCTTTGATTGATCATTAACTTCCTCCAAAGCAATCTGCAAGGTCTATTCATCTCAACCAGTAAGTTAGCTCAACAGGATTTTGAAGGAAACATTGCTTTTTAGGAATTTTTGCATTGGACCCTTTGGAAGGGTCAGGAGCGAAATTCATCTCTTAGGCCAATTTTCCAATCTCCTTCACTTCAATTCATCAACATTCGCTCAGTTTGAACCTACTTCCCAACCTACTAGCATTGGCTTGATCTTCACAAGGCGAAAAAGGTCAGTTTTGCTCAGTAACCTAGCCAGGGACAAGACCTATCCAGAATTTCGCTCTGGACCCTTTGGAAGGGTCGGGAGCGAAATTCTCTCTTGAGCTCAAAATTCACATTTTTTGAAGGTCCAAATCTTTCCAAGGCATTCCAAATGGCTTCTTTCACTGCAATTCAGGCCTAGTTTTACTCAAACCTTGAAGGAAAAGGTGACTTTAGTGTTTTTCGCCTTGGACCCTTTGGAAGGGTCAGGAGCGATTTTCTCCTTTTGTAGCTCATTTTTTATCATTCCAACTTCAATCCACCTCACAAGGCTAGGAAATAGCTTTCTTCTTTCACCCAATCCAAGTTTGATTTCGTTTTGCAAGGCAGAATAGGAGATTTTAGGATTTTCGCCCTGGACCCTTTGGAAGGGTCAGGAGCAAAAATCCTCCTTTGGCCTAAAATCATCACTTTTGGAAACCAACATCAAGTCAAAGGTAGTCTTCAAGGGCATTTCTTACCTAAGTAAAGCCTTGTCTTGGCATAAATTTGAAAGGAATGGGTAGGTTTTAGGATTTTCGCTCTGGACCCTTTGGAAGGGTCAGGAGCGAAAATCTTGTTTTAGGGCTATCTTGTCATCCTTCCAACTTCAAATCACTTCCAAGGCATAGAACATCTTGTCTTTCTCCTTTCCAGGATATAAAAACCAAAATCTTGTCTTGAATTTGCAAGGAAAAAGGGGAATTTTAGAAATTTCACTTTGGACCCTTTGGAAGGGTCAGGAGCGAAATTTTCATTAGGCTTTCAAATTTGCATTCTTGGCAATCAAAATCTACTCTAAGACAATCCAAATACCTTCTCACATCCTTGTCCAAGCCTAGCCTTGCTCAAAATTTGGAAAAAAATGTTTTCAAGGATTTTCGCTTTGGACCCTTTGGAAGGGTCAGGAGCGAAATTTTCATTTTTGACCCAAAATCATCATTTTCTAAACTTGAAACTTCTTTGCAAGGTAGGATTTCGTCCTTCATCACCCTAGGAATAAGATTTCATGTCCAAGAAAGGTCAAAAGGTAGGTTTATAAGGAATTTCACTCTGGACCCTTTGGAAGGGTCAAGAGCGAAATTTCCTTTCCTGGCTAGAATCCTTCATTCCTACTTTCCAAAACGACCTCAAGAGGCAAAAGAAAGTCATTTTCCTTCCATCCATGCCATAACAAATCAAAACTTGATTTCCTTTATTGCAAAAGTAAGAGCTTTTAGGAATTTCGCTCTGGATCCTTTGGAAGGGTCAGGAGCAAAATTTCCCTTTGGTCCAAAATTCTTCATTTCTCAACGCTTTCAAACACTTCAAAGGCAACAAGAATGTCCATCCTTCCTTCCAAGATACCTTGCAAATCAAAACTTAGTCAAACTTAGGAGGAAATGAGCTTTAAGAAGATTTTCGCTCTGGACCCTTTGGAAGGGTCAGGAGCGAAAATCTCATTCTAGGCTAGATTACTCACTTTTCAAACTTCGAACCACTTCAAGAAGCAAACTTAGATCATTTTCCACTTGAGGAAGAAGGTTTCAAGGTCAAACAAGGTAGCAAATGAAGTTTATGATGAATTTCGCTCTGGACCCTTTGGAAGGGTCAGGAGCGAAATTCTCCTTTAGGCCAAAATCTTGTTTTTCAAAATCAATCAAACTCCCTCTCAAGGCAAAAATATATCCATTCATCTCCCATCAAGCCAATGCCTAGCCAAAATAAGGAGGAAAACAAGAGTTATAAAGATTTTCGCTTTGGACCCTTTGGAAGGGTCAGGAGCGAAATTCCTAATCTTGGCCAAGATCCTGACTTCATTTTCACATTTCTTCATTCAAACAAGCGTTTTTTCCTTCATTCAAGCCTGGGAATGCGTTAGTTCTAGGTTTTGGTCAAAGTAGAATGTCCTATGGAGAATTTCGCTCTGGACCCGTTGGAAGGGTCAGGAGCGAAATTCGCTTTGGACCCTTTGGAAGGGTCAAGAGTGAAATTTGACATTTTGGACTCTCCGTCAGGATCATTTTATGGAATATAACATTAAGTATAAGTTCTTATACTTTAAGTTATATTCCATATATACTTTCAGGATGTTTGAGAGTGGTTTCAGACCTCCAGGAGTTATATTGCAAAATCTAGTTTTTGGAGGATTCTTCAGTTTTCCAGACTTAGTCAAATTTCAAGATCAGGACATTCCAGACTTAGCCAAATTTCTGGATCAGGGCATTCCAGACTTAGCCAAATTTCAGGGCATTTGAAGATTAGGATGACATTCCAGACTTCATCACTCACCAACTTGACCTCGCTCGGACCTTCAAGAATGATACCCACTCACAAAGCAAGACACAATTAGCAACAAGATCAAAACCAGGCCCTAAAGAAGACTCTCAAAGAAACCCTAATTCTGGGGCCCTGTGGACTCACCCTGGCTCAAGAAAAGCCTGTAATCCAATGTTCCACGGGCGTCGGGGACGGGGGGATGCGGGGACGCGTCTCCGGGACGGGGGGACCAAGGGTCTAAATCTGGGGACTCAGTGCGCATTGTGCCGGCATCTCTGGAATCAAACATCTTCTCTATGCACCTAAAGAAACCCGCCTTCACCTCATCATCCTGAATCGGTGTCAGTCTACCCGGTCTAGCCTTGTACCACTTAGGATTCAAGGCAAAGGCAGCCATATGCAAAGGAGTGTTCAACTTGTCCCATCTACGCAGAATGATAGGCTGGATTTGCTCATTGTAGAATGCTAAAGAGGGGTCCTTCACTCGCACAGCAACCCTCATCTGGTCAAGCATAGAGTCAATGCACTCATACACCTCTCCAAGGTTAGGTGCATCCCCATTCCCATATCTGATCACCTGGAACACTGGAAAAATGATAGAGACAATGTATTTCGCATCAGTCCAAAACATATCACTCTTCACTATCTCCTTCACCCTTCTCCCTTGCTCTTTCTTGGCCTCAGCCCACCTATTCCACTCATTAGTCATAACCATGAGTTGCAATGCCTCTTGCAACTCAATCATTCTCTCCAAGAGAATGAAATAGGATGCATATCTAGTCTCAACTGGTTTCAAGAACTCCTCCTTCGCGAAGGTCCTGAAGAGTGCATGTGAAGTGTGGTGGTTGTAGATAAACATCTGCACATCTCTCGCATCGGTGACCACTCCTCTAATCCAGTCTATCTTCCCCATGTCCTTGAGTGCATTGTTCATGACATGCACACAACATGGGGTCCACCAAATGTGTGTATAGGCTGCCTCAACGAGTCTCCCTGCTGCTCTACACACATAGGCTGCATCTGTCACTACTTGGACCACATTTTGTGGCCCAATCTCCTCAATAGCCTCCCTGAGGACCTGAAACTGGAAATCAACATCTTTACAATGCCCTGTACAATCAACTGCTCTAAGGAAGTATGGGCCCTCTGCACATGTGACCATGACGTTGATGAGTGGACGATGGCTAATGTTCGTCCACCCATCCATAACTATGCTGCACCCTGATGCCACCCAACATGCCTTCATCTTCTCCATCAAAATATTGATCTTGGAATAGCATTTATCCAAGATCGAGGTCCTCATTTTCATCTCCCCTGGTGGCACATAAGATGGTCCTCCCTTGGTCACCATAGCCATCATCTCCCTATAATAAGGAGACCGTGTAACATGAAATGGAATGCCATTGGCAAAGAAGAACTTGCCAATGGATTCATCTATCTCATCTCTCAGCTGCACATTAAACATATCAATAATGGGGTTGCTCTGTGGTGTCTGCAACTTACGTTTCCCAGCCCTGGCGGCAGTAGAAGTGGAAGTGGATGGAGATCCAAACATCATTCCTCCCGTCTGCGAAGCATGAGAAGTATGAAGTGCTGCCCTAGCAGACAAAGTAGTAGGCATTGAAATATTTGTGTCATCTGGAACCCCCCAAAGCCTATTAAACTCAATTTTGTACTGTATATTTTTGGCTTCTTCCAAAAACTTACAATGTTTCACGCCTTTTCCTCTCCAAAACAGAAAGTGTGCATTCACCCTACTAATGCTACCGAACCATTCTGTGTCACAAATATTGCACTTCCACTTCTTTGTTCCCCCACTTGAATGTGATGCAGTGCCTTGTACTGATATTCGTGAAGCAAACTGTTTTAGAGGAGACTTAGGATCAAAATGACCCCTAGCATATGGTGCCAACAACTCTGAAGGGCAACCTGTACTAGCTGGTGCACTTGCCATAGAGCTAGATTGGGCTCCAGGATCAGCCCCATGGTCACCCCCCTCATTTTCAGGTTCATATTCTGAATCATTCTCACTATGAGAATGGATTTCCATGTCATCTTCACTCATGCCTTGGGAGCTCATTGTGAAATTGACACTGCATTTCACAAAATAAAAATAAAAATAAAATCAGCCTAGTTTAACAATATATTTTTAAATTTTTTTCCTATTCATCTCAAAATGAGATTTGATGTTGAATCTTGAGGGCAAAATGATCATTTTGCCCTCAAATTTCAACATCAAATCTCATTTTGAGTCTTGAGATGAATAGGGGAAAAAAATCCAAAAATGACATAGAACGATGAAAATCAGAAAATATTCAAAATAAAACAAAAAAAAAAAAG
Organism: Cryptomeria japonica; assembly: GCF_030272615.1. Classification (NCBI taxonomy): domain Eukaryota; kingdom Viridiplantae; phylum Streptophyta; class Pinopsida; order Cupressales; family Cupressaceae; genus Cryptomeria; species Cryptomeria japonica. The sequence continues at coordinate 260,869,107 of NC_081410.1, forward strand.
AAAAAGTTGAAAAACCCTACCTTGTGCTTGAAAAATCTCTCCAAAATGTAGAAGAATCTTCTTCTTCCTTTTCTTCTTGCTTCTTTTAGCTCCGATCACACTTGCAATCAGCTTTTCTCACCCCTTCAATCAGTCTTCTTCAAGTTTTTCCTCCTCTTTAGCTTGCTGGAAAAAAAAATCAGTTTACCAAAATGAGAGTTAAATCTAAAAGAAACATGTTTTTGTGTTGTTTTGGGGAGTTGGGTGGGGCCCACGTCCAATTAGGGTTACCCCTTAATCCCCCCAAAAGGCACATGTTTTTTAAAATGTGGCTTTTTCAGTTTGTTTAGGCGTGGGGACGCGGGAGACGCCTGGGCGTCTCCCCAAGCGTCTCCGAGGAGACGTCTCCACGTCTCCCTGGGAGACACGGAGACGCGGAGACGTCTCCACGTCCCGACAACGATTGGGTGGCGGTGGCGGGACGGCGGGGGACGTCGCGTCCCCGTCCCCGAGACGTCCCTGACGGGGGGACGCGCCCAAAAAGGGGGCGGACGCGTCCCTGTGGAACACTGCTGTAATCCAACAATCCCTTCGACATCACTCAAAATGCAAAGGCTAACAGACAAAACCCTAAACACCCAGAAAGCGAACCCCAGAAAGCAAAAAAAAAAAAAAAAAAAAGCAGGGGTCCCCATTTGCAATGGGGCGATGTGTGAATACGTCACAACACTACCCAAGAAGCTATTCCACTAAAGTCGCTTGTTCACACATATAGACCTTGGAATCAGTAGTGATTTTTCAGGAGAGGATAGAATACCTTCGGGTATCCTATCCTAATGTTTGGTAGATGATAAAATAGACACCAACAGATCTGAGAAAGGTTTCTGCTGTGAAGTAGAGTGGAATTATACTTATTGATGGAGAAGAGTAATGGTTCATACTTCATTCTAAAGTTGCATTGCAAAATTTTCATTTGATCGGGCTTTGGTTTGGTGGATGAATGAAAAAGCAGAACTAGGATTGGCATGTAAGAACACCATGTGGATATGGTTCATCTCTCTATTTTGGAAGCATCGGCTTCCACAATTATACATTGACAAGAAGATGACAGTTCCAAAATCTGAAACAAGGCAGTATGTCAGTGACCCAATTCTGGGAAAAAATAACTGTTCTTCTAAGACATTTGCCAGCAGGATAAGAGATTTCACATTAGGAAATACCTTTTAGGTCTCAATGCTCAAATAAGAACATGATCGATGTCCAGTTTATACCCTATATTCTTTTTTCTAAATAATTGTCATCAAATGAAAAAAGAGAGAAAAACTTAGATACCCTATATTCTTTTTTCTAAAAAATTGTGATCAAATGAAAAAAGAGAGTAAAAAATAGATCCTCCTTCCTGTAATTAAGTGGAAAACAAAATATGTTTTAATTATATGGCCATTTGGTTTCTGATGCCTGTTTTTTACTTTTGAGATTTGTCCATAATACATATGCTACAGTGACATTCCTACTTTTGGCACTTAGGTATCAACAACCGACAACTTTAGATTGTTGAAGCATGAAAGCCTCTTTATGTCGTTTCACATAGTCTTCTAGATCATTAACTAGTCTATGTTCTTTTTTCTAAAATATTGTGATCAAGGCCCTTTTACTCACACTGATCAGGATCTTATGACTTCATAATCTATAATTCTTCTTTGTCAAATTTTATGACTCAGGTAACAAAATATGTTTAGTACCGGTCATACTAACCACAAAACCAAATTTCCTAGACCCTTAAAACAATTAAATTTGAAAAACTATACATTTTTAGACCAAACTTTAAATCACTGTTGGCATGTCCTATCTTATATGGACATATGGACAAATTGACAAATTTCCATGCAAAAGAGTCTTCCATTCAATTTCTACAAAATTAACCTCCCCTAGGTATTTTTATGCGAATATTTAATAACTTCTATGGAGTTTATGATATTTTAAATAAACAATACAAAATTAAAGAGTAAACAAAAAATAAAAATGTCGCCCGAAGTATATATTAAATAATTGATACAACTGTTGTGCAGTGCCACTGCTCCTCCACATGCTCCACGTGCAACACCTCCTCATGCACAATTTCATCACTGCATTCATCTAGGACCATTCAAACACAAACCATGCAAAGGTGAGCTTTCTTTTGTAACAATTTGTTTTCTTCTATAACACAGACTGTGCAAAGGCTGCTCTGAGCTTCCAAAATTACTGCTCAAGATTCATGAAATAAATTGGGACTCCAAGGATTCCAAAACAACAATCCACAATCTCCTCTTCGGTTTATCCTTTCTGTGATGTAGTTTTTACCTTTGATAGGACCCCCTTAATGCAAATTCTATGTCATGGTTTAATAGAAGAAGTGAAAATTCCTTTTTGCAAGTAGATTGACAACACGCAAAGATATTTTCTCACTGGTAGCAGGAAACATCAACAGCAAGATGTTATGCTTCGCCTCTGCCTCTATAAACAATAACAACAAGCTCTTATCCTCGTGAGTGATTTTGATATCATTAAAGATTATTAATTAAGCCAAAGAATTAAACCTCATTAACAACTTCATTGGCCATGTACATCAATGCACGATGTGCTAATGATAGCTTGAGTAAAACAAGGCCTAAACAATAATACAATAATAACAACATCAAGTTTGTGATTGTTACGATAGCACTTAATCAATCAAATAATGATAACTTCACTATCTCTAAAATATCTTCACAACATGGCTTCAACTCGCTGATCCTTGTACTCATCAACGTTGACAGACAATCAAGTTTACTTTAGAATATGGGTCCCAACAATGGGACCAAAATGTTGGGTTTATTTGCAGAGTTACACAGGGACATATCCCCTAAATTTTGTGTACCCTATCCCCCTATGGTGTTCTTAGGAAATGAGGATGATAGGGGCATCTCTTGTCTCCATGGATTTCAGAGACATGTCCTCAAAGTGCCTTCTGATGAGGTCTAAGTCCCTTGACCATCTTGGGGATGTTTGAAGTAACATCCCTCACTTTTTATATGGGGGCAGATCCTTCATGCCTCTTATCGAACCTTACACACTCGCTATGTCTAACCTACCCATACATTTGCAACTCACAGTTATCACAATCAATTTGCATTTTGCACTTGCAGCATGAGGAGGAAGGAAAGGAAAATGAGGCATGGATGTAAGAGTTCTTGTTTTTGAAAGTTGTGTATTTTTATATCTTTAATCTTACTGCTATGCCTATAGTTTGAACATTTTATTATTTTGTAGCCTCAGACCTTTTGTTGTAATAAAAACGACATTTCTATTTTACAAATTCTTCCATACTTTAAGCATTCAACATTGAACATTGAATCTTGAAGTTGATGTGTTATGTGAATGTCTAAACTTGAAGCTTGATGTCATGTATAGCTGAACTTATAATATTGTCCCCTATCATCCCCCCAAAATGGCCTCCCAGAATTCTGACCACAAAACATGTCCCACCAGCTCCATCCTGGAACACCATGCAACTATCAAAATGTTGAGAGCACATATATTTGTAAATTACACCATGATAGAAGAACTGAAATTATATTCCATACAATGCAGGATCAATTGACTACATATGTTTTACATTGGCTATATAAAAGCCTTTGGAAAACAACCACCCTGACCAACTGATGAGAAACTTCTTGACATCCAGCCTATAAATTAACATTTATTTTATTATTTACTAACCTCACTTTAACAGTCTGTCACTTATTAAGTCACTCTGAACAAAGGTAGTACATAATTAATGGACTGAGACAAGCATCCCAAATAGACACTTGATGAACCATGACATACACACAATTCACCTACAACTTCAAAAGTCATGGACACACCTGACATCCACAAACACACCACTAATTAATCAAAGCTGTTTAAGAGGGACACACATTGTTGACAATAATGAACCATCATGGACACGGAAACTATTGCATTTTTGGAAATGCTGCAATTCCATTACACAGAATAATACTGTGCTTCTGTAATTTTATTAAAAACTGCAGACAAGACAATACCTATTTATAGGGATTAGATCTCCTATATTATAGGAGAGCTCTTATAACCACTTCTTTACATAGACACTCTTGGGATAAATATTTTCTAGCAAACCATAACAAATACTCATGGGAATGAACAAAATCCTAACAAACCTAAACATGGGATATGGATGATGTAAAATTTCCTAACACCCCCCCTTATTACATCTTCTCTAAATGGGAATAGGTGGAATGATAACACTTGATGAACACACTCAATAGTTCATAAAAAACACAAGGTATGAGAAGGGACAAATACATCTACTCATGACAAGCAATAGTAGAACTCATCTCACTATGCTTCTTTAGTAGGATTGACCTTACTAGACTTTATCCAAGGATATGGACAAACACATCTACCCATGGAACTAAGGATAGGGACAAACACTACCACCCAAGGTTATACAACAAATTGGGGTAGGGACAAACACATCTATCTATCATCTATTATGAGTAGGGACACACTTTTTTGTTCTCAACAATTATGGTTGGGGACAAGCACATCTAATCACCATTATTCAACAAATGTGATTGGGGACAAACACATCCAATCAAAATGTAATATCCCCAACATTTTTTTCAATTTGTTTCCAGTTACAATCACAACAAGAACCTGTTAAGGTTAGGAAATCAAGATACAATAATGCTGAAGTTGTAACTCTTCCACTTTTTGATCACCAAGTGCCCAATATGGGAAGGTGAGAGCATACGGTGTTGAGGGGATCATTAGCTTCAAATAACTGGAAATAATACAATGCTCGGGCAGCAAGCCGACCCCTTCCACTTTTCAGCGGGATATGGAGAATATTGAAGATCACTTGGCGGTAAACCAGCCAAGGATAATACAAGAAACTGAAGAACAATCACTCTACCGCTTATGCAACGGGAGGACTAGAAATGAAATTTACTATCAACTCCACCACTTATTCAACGGGAGGACAACATTACAATCAACTCAACCGCTTATGCAGCAGGAGGACACTATTACAAAATATTCAAAATAGGCAGCTAAGCCAGCCTCTTCCACTTACGAAGTGGGACTACAAGCAATAATCCAAAAGATAGCTTTTAGTACTACTAACTAGCTTTACAATGCACATTATGGATTATCAATACATGAAATATCACTATCCCAAAGATAGGCGGCATAGCCATCCTCTTCCACTTATGCAGTGGGACTAAGAAATAACATAACTTTGTTGTTAGTACTACTAACCAGCATTACAATCATATAGAATGAAGAATCAAGTGCTGATAACAAGTCCAATAGCTGCAATAATAATAGATAATCACTCCCAAACCAACTTAGACTACTTACACCAAAAAGCTCTTCTAACACACAACTATGAAATTTTGAAAATCAATAACACGCACAGAAAACACGCAGAACAGCAAGCTACGAACACCCCAAAATGCTCATAACTTCTCCAAATCAACTCCGAATGACACAAAAACAGAAGCAAATGAAAGCTATGACTAAGGCGATGCAACCAAAGACTCAAACTTGCACCGCGAACACCAAAAACAACCAACACGCAACCCAAGACAGCCAAGAAATGGTATGAACCAGCTGGAAAGTTCAATTTGCTGCCAAAAATCAGAAAGAACACCAAATGAAATGCCAAGGTAGAAGAATGATCGCCCTCCAGATACGCTTCCAACGAGCTATTACCCAGAATAATCGATTGCACAAGCAAGGAGATACGATCGAATCTTCGCTTCAGCCACACCAAAAACCAGCAACACTGAAATCCACACCACACTGAGAATCTGAAAATGCACACTAAAATCGAACCACACATTCAAAAATCCATTCACAGCTAGGAGTGATGTCTCACACTCGAAGTCTGTCAAGAGCCCTAGGAGGTATTCACCCTTGAAGATTGTCCGGAGTTAATCCGACAGCATAACGGTGTAAATTGTCTGAGATACCAAATGAGAAGCCCAACACTCTCATTTATAGATTTTGAGGGCTCAAATTCAAATTCACATTCCCTCCAAATGAACGCCAAACCCAAATGCACATTCTCTTCACATTATTATGAAATTACATTTCATTTCTCCTTTCTCCAAATCGACCTTCTCATAGGAGCAAATATTCTTTATAAAAATGCCAATAAAATCATAATGTGGCATCCAAGGTAGATAAGTGAAATATATTATAAAATTAACTTATTTCTCCATAAGGTGTCCATCTTGCCTAATTAATATTTCACTTTATAAAGTATTTTTCCTCACAATAAATCGCCCAATATATAATTAAGGAAATGACTTATATATGAATATAACTTAAGCAATCCCTTTTAAATAAATCGTCCAACCTTTGCCTTAAGTTATATTTTAATTTTAAACACCATTTTTCATCAAATACTGAACTTGCCAAAACAAGCTCCAAGGATATGGGGAACAAGCTGAGAGAATTGTCCTGCCAGAAAATAGCCATCTGAACAAGCCTGCTGACATCCTGCTAAAAATAGAACTGCTAAAAATAGTACTTACTAAAAATAGCATACTGCTAAAAATAGTAAGTGTTTCCAAAGTGATTTTAACCACATTCTGAGTAGCCGTCGCACTTACTAAAAATAGTAAGTCCAGAAAAAGTCACCCGATGCAGATGCATGTCGAACCATCATGAAGCTCTCTGAAAACCCAAAAGGAATCCAGAATCCAAACTGTCAAACTCCCACATACACCCCCTGAAAACACCAAAGAATCCTCCTAGAAATTCTTGACTAGCCTACGGGCCTCTGAAATAGGCTAACAGCCAGCTGAACTAATCACTGCGGAGAAGGGGACATTACACAAAACTACAAATAGAATACCATATTGATACAACATAAAAAGTTTGAGGAATAAGTCCTCGTTGTCATGTATACAGCCATCATTATAGTTCACTACAATTTTGATTACAAATGATATGAGCTGGTCATCGTTGCCACTAAGGAATGTATCTTTGCTTAAGTAATTTTGGCACAAATAGTTTTGCCACATATACAATTTTGTGGCTTCATCGCTAGTGATTGACGAGAGGACGCTACTTGTCCTCCAACCTCCTGTGCCTTCATCCTCTAGTTGGTTTGCTACTTAGCAAATTTGGCTTTGAGACTCAATTTTAGAATGCTACCCCTCACAAGATGGACATTGTGTACAAGTGATAATGCATCTCGTTACAAGTAAGACAACTTTTTATTTTAATTATTTTTTGCGACTTTTGAATTTTGACAAACATTTTTTTTAATGACATGACAATTAACAACTCCTGAAAATGGACCCTATTCTAAGCAAAATAATACAAGTCGACTATGACTTGCTTTGACAACATACAATTTTTTTATATGACCTATTACACTATGACACAAAATATCCCTTTAAGAACTCAAATACATTTTGAGACACTAAATTGACAATAAATTATAGTAACAACCTATCACTATGAAACTATTAATTCTTAAGTTCAATGTAAAAGCTATAATTACAAACATAGACTTCTAAAAACTAAGCTAAATAAAACAAAATTAATAAATTAAATGACTTAATGTTTTGATCAATAGTGTAGTGTGATGACCTCCATTGCCTAGAGTAGGTGCCAGCCCTTAAGCTCCTAGTTGCTCAACAAACCATTGGTGGGAGCCACATCCACATTGGGAAAAAGTGTGCTCGATCTATAAGAGATATTGAATTGATCCTCATCATTGAGATATTCCTCTCCATTTATAAAATTCTCCCATTTAGGTTGAAGATCCAATGGCAAGAGCCACATCATTATGATGATGATCATCATCATTAATATGTTTGTCTTGTTTGAGATAATAGGGCTCCCACTCATGGTCGTCTTTGCACGCTCCGTTTCGGCTCTCACTTTCCTCATTAGATGAGAATGGTAGATCTGCTTGAATATTGTCCATTCCACCATGCAAGTAGTTGTGTTGTTTCTTGCCAAAATTGTGTTCAATAAAATGCCTTTAATATTAGGTTTGGAGGATTTGAAGAAAGCCCTTATTGCCTTTGTCATTGTTGGACAAAGGCATGCCTTGTCTCTTCTATCTTCTTTGCAGGAAGTCATCAATTTGCTTGTGCAAGTTCTTCATTTCATCAAAAGAACTACCCAAACCAATACACTCTAAGAAAGGAATGTATTCTCCTATTGTAAAATGAGCATCCATGCTTAAAATATTGTCCATTAGCTCTTTGAAATGCATGGCCTTTGCATTGTTCTTGTCAAATAATCTCATCTTGAGTGTCATTTGTCCAAGAGCATTAGAAGTAAAGACATTGGTTGCAGGAGGAAGTTTCATGATGACATTCACCAAAGAACCATATTCAACTTTGGTACCATATTGAGTTTTCAAAAATGTTGCAACTCCATTACATGGAATAATGCAACGCTTTTATATTTTTATTAAAAAATGCATACAAGACATAACGCCAATTTATATGACTTATATCTCCTCTATTATAGGGGAGTTCCTATAACCACTTCTTTACATAGACACTTACAAGATCAAGAATTTTTAACAAACCATAAGAAATACTCATGGGAACGAACAAACTCCTAACAAACCTGACCATGGGACATGGATCATCAAAAGTTGTTTCAATAGGGACACACAGGCTGTAAACAATAGTGGACTCACAAAAAATGAGGATAGGGAGACACTTGCTATCCAACATCACTCTACTTGTGAATAGGAACACATGTTATTTGAAACCACACCAATTGACCTATGTATGGGGACACACTATCCACAAGTACAAAAAACCCACCTTGATTCATAAGGATAAATAACATGAAGTTTGGATGCCTCTCAAAAAGTGTACCATCTTTGAGTAAGAAGCTAGCTCAAGATGGAAATTTGCCACCTCCTACCTCCTCTGTGACCTCCTTAGATCTTACCCAGTGAATACAACATGATAGTTAGTGGAATACGTTTATGAAAATTTCTTGTGAGAACAAGCAATGGATGTAGTCTAAGTTATTGGGTACGCCCCTTGGGAGTCTCGGTCCCGTAGTGAATGGGTGCGGGTATAGGTCTTGCGATGGGAGCGGCCTAGGTATGCATAGGGTCCCACCCAAGCACCTTGGGTTCATTGTGGGGCAATGCTCCCAATTGTGTTGAGGGTGCCTAGGTGGGACCCTAGGCGTACCTAGGCCACTCTTGGGTGAACCCAAGGGCAGCCCAAATCAAAATTTAAATAAAAAACATTATTTTTAAAACATTTATATTAAATAAAATGTGCCAAATATCTAATTTCACCATCAAGTGATAAAATTGTGAAAATGGTGTGTGCCATGAAGGTTTGTGTGGTTTCAAAGATCCTAATTTGGGTTTGGTTGCAGGGGCTATGCCCCTCAATCCCGCTCTATATCACAAACTTTGTGAGCGGCCCCTAGATCCCCATAAGGGGCGTTGGACCCCAACCTTGCTTGGGGCATTTCCCCTAGACCCCCTCAAGGGCACTGCCCCCAACCTCATTGCGGTCTCCACTCCTAGATCTCTACTAGTTACTAGGATCTCGTCTCATAAGAAACTTGATTACAATGAGAGGTGATGAGGAATTGGGATCTAGCTCTTGAGTGTGTTGACTTAGACATTATTATTGCACAACTTTCCAAAATCCTCTTTAGATGAGGCAGCTTCTACATATGACATGGCTAGTGGAAGTGGCGTTGTAACCCATTGAGGTTCAAATGAAATTAACCAAATGACTTTGGTGCTCTCAATGAAGAGCAATATGAAGATTATTGAATATTGATTGTAATTTTCATTGTGTGTTGACATTTGACAAGTCAGTGAACTATGAATTATGAGTCTTTTCATTTTCCCATATGAACCCTGACCCATACCTGGGGAAAAATTAATGCTATACCAGCATACCCAAACCTCAAACCCATACCCATCCTTGTGCCAGGACTGACAACTTAGCTTTGCATCACTCCATCCGGAAAGGATCTTCCAATGCCTCTGCTGAGCAAATAAAACTAAAGTTTCTCCTATTCTGTTATTCTTACTTTGAAAAGGTCTTTAAAAAGTTTGTGCACCCTGCTTCAGATTCAGAGACTTTCAAGTTGATTTCCTCTCTCTTTATGTGCTGCTTCCAAGCAGAACAAAGATGAGTTTCAACAAGTTGCTTGGAAAAGCTATAGAAGGTGAAATACATTAGTATAATTTAAAATGTTTTGACATGAACCACAATCCATGGAATACCTATCAGAGGAGCAAAAAACAAACAGCCACTATCATTCCTATAGAAAGGTTTGGTTCACATTCTCTTAATGGGTAGGACACCAGTGACAATTCAGTTCAAATCAGCAGTTAAGTTACATTGGAAAGATGCTTTCATATGCACTAGACTCATAAGGTAAGGGACTCTACTTCTCTCCCCTCTTGTGTCTTCAAAAAGTTGTTGGGAAGTACCTTGCCAAACCTGCTTTCTGTGTCCCAAACACCAGCAGCTTTGTAGCCACTGCCCTCCCAACATGTGTCCTATGTGCTGCAGACCTTTTTAGAGGACCCCACAGGGCTTCCCCTCTTTTCACACCTCTTCTAATTTCTCCAAGTCTTACCCATTCAGTTTGCTTCTTTCTGGTTCCCCCAATCAAATGCATGTAATGCTACCCCCACCAGCTTTTTGGTTCATGTAGCTGTGTGGGGAGGGTAGAGGGAGGACCAAATGCTGGCCTCAAATATTCTCAAACACTGCTGCCCTCTTCAAAGGCTAGTGCACAAACCTTTAAAAACAAACAATCGTCTCTAGTCTTTACATATAGCACTGTCCAGTATTAATGACTCCTTGCAAGGGCTGTTGACAGTAATGCAAGTCAAAGACATAAAATTGCTCATTCCAGCAGCTGTCATCTTTGTTGGTCTCTGATATCCATGTGCAGAAAACCAACCAGCAAATAATGTGATAGTGCCTTGTAAAAGAAACAAGTTACTAGAATCAATGTGGCATAATGTAATATATATTTGAAACTGGGTGGAGGCCATTGAAGAAATACTCATTAATGAATGATAGAGGGTTCAATTCGCAGAGGTGATGCAGTGGAATGGGCAACAAATCATGCCCTTTTTGTGCGTATTCCAGATCACCCAGGGTATCTGCTGGTTCCCTAACCTCCAACATGTAGAAACAGCTATTGCGGTTGGATCCATCAAGATTATGATTCCTGCAACATGGGAGAGCAACACATCAAGAGGTGGCAATTTTGCCCCCATGAACTGGCATGAAGCTATACAGATCTTTCTTTTGCAAGCTTTGGTGCCTTTTGTTCAATTTTCTGTTACCCATATTATGATACTACAGTTAATTTTAATAGATTCTAGTTTTCTTAGGGATTTAATCTTATGTTCCACATTAATAGTTTCTAGGCTTCTCTGGTCTTAGTCATACCTGTTCATCTCTTGTTAAACTTAATCTGCCTTTTCTGCTTTCTACCCAGTGAGGTTTTTGCATCTATCCTTATCAATATAGTTCTATTTATAAAAATTGGTGCAAGTTCCATGCAAATTTGACAGATCAGATATGCATCTGTAATGGCAGTTAAGCCAGTTATGCTCATACCACGTTTAAAAAGGTGGCACTTTACCAATCAAAAATAAAAAGAGAATTTCCATGCTGATATATGTGTATGATGCTGTTGCTGATCTACTAGCAGTGGGATTATTACCTTTATCTATTCAGGCATGACTTTTCTTTCTAAACAGTGTCTGACTGCTAAACCTAGTAGAAAATAACATTAAATCTGGACTTACATGTCATATCCTATACTTGAAAATCATAATTATTATTTCTGTCATTGTAGCATTACAACATGTAAGTGCTTTCTTTTTTCATTTATATTAATATGATCTAATTTGATAATTTTTTGTTGCTGGCTCATGTGATTGGTGGCTTTGTGGAACTGGCTATGGGAATTGGAAATTTTACATGCATACAGTGTAAGTTCCCCACTGTTGAAAAAAGTTTTAATTAGGGCATTAATTTCCTGCCATCAAAGAGAACATTTTAATAATGGAATTCTCTGCTGTTGAAGGAAATTGGAATTCTACATATCATCTGATCATCATGAGCTCTTACTATTTTGTTTTTTATGGTCGAACTTGTGCAGGCTAGCTGGCCTGGCCTTTATGTTTTCTGCAAGCATTCTCTTGCAAATCCTGGTAACCATTTCTTAGCTTTATTTTGACACTTCTGGATGCCCTTTACCAATAAATGTAGTCTCAAGAGCTTGTTTTACTTTTTAAATTTAATGTGTAGTATTGTTGGTTTTTCTATACGGTTTTCTAATGATATCTTCTGCAGGCATGTGTTCTATATGCCAATTGGTGGCCAATGTTATCAGGTGTGTGGTTTACTTGTATATTTTAATCCTGTATTTCCCGTTGAGAAATTGAAAATACTTCAAGTTTTGATGTTTTTTTATAAATGAAAGCTGCTTTGGTTTTATGCAGCATTGATGTATGTGTTGGTACCAATGCCGTGCTTATTTTTTGGAGGTGGTTCAACTGCATTCTTGAGTTCTAGGGATGGCGGAGGGTAGGAATTTTGCCATCAATGAATATTCTTGACTTGCGAATTGAGGTTCCATTGTGTGCATGCATATATGTGTAACATAATGTTTAACATTATTGGTGATAGGTGGGTAGATGCTGCAAAGTTTTTGACCGGGGCTTCTGCTGTAGGGAGCATTGCCATCCCAGCTATTCTGAAACATGCAAACCTTATTGAGTCGGGGGCAATGTTCATTGAATTTACATCCTTTTTTATCCTGGTTTGTACAGTATTATGCTATCATCGTGCAAGCTTGGAAGACAGTTGGGATTACTAGGTTCTTGATTGCAAATTCCTGTTTTATCCAACTCTCGACTATTAACAGTTGCCTTATTTTAATGTGGTACTATCAATGATATAAAGAAAGGTCAGCTGCAGCAGGATATTGAAGACATTGTATTGTATAATGATCACATTTTCCTTCGACTAAAACACAACTTAACTGACACCCAGGCATATGCAAATCTTGCTAACCTATTCATTCTGGGTTTTCACACATCATCATTTTGAAGATGATTTAGAGGCAATGTTGAATTGCTATTTCTAGTTATGTCCTAAGAATGTGCGAGCATATTTGTCAGTTATGTGAATGAAGGTATAATGATTACTTTATTCCAATTTTATTAATGGATTTTGCTGTATCATATTGTTTGATTAATGGCCATGCCGAAATCATTCTAATGAAATGTTATATCAAAGCCATAATTGTACTCAATTATCTGTTTTAGTTGTGATATTCAATGATGGTTTGATAGAATGATTTGTAATCCAAATGCATTGGAGTCTGAATTTCATATCCACCGCAGGATTCATAAAACATTGGTTTTAAGATGGGCATAAAAATTGATGATTGACATGACATATTTTGATGGTCTGGACAATGAAGTGAGTTAGAGGGAGTGTTTTGTTAACTGATTTTAGTGCAATTAGTACAAGAAAAGGTGCTTACTTATGTCAGTGCAATTGGTTCAATGAATGATTCCCAACGTCTTGATTGTGCCAATGACAACCGTTTTAATTTTCATACTTAGATGTTGATGTTTGTTTAGCATTTAACTAAGTTAAGTTTCAGATATAAATATTAAATTACAGTACTTGGTGTTGTAAAATGTGACATTATTTGGTTGGAGCCAGCCCTCTGGAGATAACAATCATCTCCATATGGAGTACATGAATGTCATTTTTCAAAAAGTTACCATACAAGGCTATTCTGTGAAAAATATAAAATATTTATAAACAAAACTAAGAAAACCCAACATATGAATGGTCAAGAGACAAACTAGCGGTTTCAATTGATCAACCCTGAAGGTTGAAGGGAAAAACCATGGTTCCTGCAAATCAGCTTGTAAAGAAGATTTGTGTCTCCTATGGGTCGCTACCTACAAAATAATTGTAAGTTCAATTTTTTTTTTGTGAGGTTGGATTTGGGTAGTGGTGTCTGTTTTATCATCTACCAAACATTAGGATAGGATACCCGAAGGTATTTTATCCTCTCCTGAAAAACCACTATTGATTCCAAGGTCTATATGTGCGAACAAGCGACTTTAGTGGAATAGCTTCTTGGGTAGTGTATGCTGAAATTTTCAAGGGGGACTTACGTTTGACAAGTATTTTTGAACTGCTAGACTTGGATTTAGCAATTTAGGCTCTTTTTTTTTTGGGTGGGGATTTTTTGGGATTTAGACTTTCAAAAGAAAGGGAAAAAGAGATAGGGTTTAAGAAGGCTAATCTAATCCTACGAATTTCGGAGACGGTATCAACTGGGTGCTTTCGAGAAACCAAACTTTGTTTCGCCACACTCGGGACAACTACACAAGGCCGGTGCAATCTTCAATGGGTTGTGCTTATGATCAAGATGTTGGGATGCACAGGGGATGGGCTCAGACTAACTTTGTACGGTAGAATGGAAATTATCCATTTACCAAAAGTATGAGCGGAAATACACCATCAATTGACATTTATCAAATCCTCTATTCAAATTAACAACAATGAAAGCAAATCTAAATTAATTCTAACCAAGTGTTGAGGCAATTGAAACCATGCAAATCATTCAAATAATAGAGATTACAAAGCAGCGCACATGCAATATATTATCTGGAAATGACCTTAAGCAACAATACATCAAAAATCTCACCCTTTTCAAATGAGAAGAGGCAACCTTATATAGTTTCTCAAAAATAAATGAATGGCCGAGATCAAACAGTGATCAAGGGCCAAGATTGAAAGTCCTAAACCCTAATTAGGGTTTCTCGAAATACTATCAGTTCAAGCAAATGAAAGAGTGACAAGTGGCGTAGCTGCTAATTTTATTGAGGTGAGTGGCTACTTTCCTCTTTCAGAGATTCAACATATCTAGACACAATGAGCTTGACCTCCTCCATGGTGACACTTGGCAAACCGCCAATCTGGAAGTTGATGAGATCCACATAGTCGACGCATGTGGCAAGGATGCCTTCCCACTCCACTGCTTGGGTGAGGAAGTTGTCATCGATGGAGAGGAAGTTTGCAATCTTCGAAAGATCGCCTTTGTTAATCATCCATGAATCTGGGAAGAAGCTTGCCTGAATCCTGGCTCTCAGATTCTCTGCTTGTAAATGCTTCTCCTTTAGGCTTTCCTTCTTCCAGATCTTTGATGCCACACGGAATACCTTGCCCAGGATCTCTCTAACACTTGCCTCTGTCTCAAAACACTTGGTCTCGGATTTCTTTAGAACCTCAATCCGAGTGACCAGAGCATAGTACCACGTGTCGAAGTCGTACTTGTTTCTTGTCTGTATGATGCCTGCATCCACTAAGCTCCTCTTTGACATGCCTCGAATAACCTTCAGGTGAGGGAGTATTTCATTCTGAATTTCATCCACTTCTTCCCAATTGGATGCTAGATCCTGGATACAATCAATCAACAAAGAAGTTGCCTCGTGCCGATACTAAGTTTTCTACTAGGGTGTCAGCACACACCAAAGCGTCTAAAATCCACTCCTTTTCTTGAGTGTATGATCCCTTCATATCATCATAGTCCTTCATTGATCCCTGCTGAAGAGGCTATGGAGTAGCAGCCGGGACTTCATGGTTGAGCGGGCTAGTAAGATGGAGAACATACTTCTTCCACTGTTGGTTCTCTTCTTCCACTTTCTTCCTCTTTTCCTTTTCATGAGCCAGCCTCGTCTTTAGAACGTTGCAGGAGTCATCAAAATATTGGATCTCTTGGTCCTGGGTAGGCTTACCCATCTCTATGGTGGTAACCTTGTAATCATCTGCGGTGACATTGTCCCTAGTCTTCCCTTCTTTGGGCATTGCTATCTGGCTTGTCCTGAATCCGGCATTGTCTCTCTGAATCAGGGAAAACTTCCTGGCTGGTTTGGGCGGTTTAGCTATCGTGGGTTCATTCACCTTCTCCAGGAATGCTGTGGTGACCTCCTCGGTTGAGTGGGCCTCCTTGGGAACTTTGGCCTTTATCCTTGCTCTCAGCCAATCCGGAATGGTTGATTGTTCTACAGTGTTTCGATCAAACTCATCATGTGCCTCTCCTGGGTTCACTGGTATGCCATCCAAGAAGATTGTAGGGGCCTCAATCTGCCCCCTGTCTGGAGTTTGGAAGACCTTCTCCACCACTTCCTCAACGAGCTGGGAAAACACTCTTACTTCATCATCAATCACACGGATGTTCATCTCTTGCTCCCCAATTATACTCTGATCAGGCGCAATGGAAGCAACACTTAGGATGGAGTGCCTTTCGTTGGATTCTCTTCTCTCACCTACAACCCTTTTCCCTATGACCTTTGTGGAGCTTCCACCCAACTCCTTCCTCTTTTGAGACCCAACACTTTCTGGATTCCGAGCATCACCGGCGGAGGTACAAGGATTGACGGACAAAGTATCATCTACTCCCATTAATTCATAAGTTAAAGCCACACCTTTGGCCTTCAACTGTTTTGTCTTTTCAGACGCCCACCACCTTGAGATCTGATTTTTCTCCCTCTGTCCAATCTATCAAGACCAAGGGTTCATTCTTCATCTTCTCAAAACCTAGCTGTTGAAGTTCAAGGCTTTCTTCTACCGGATCGACAACTTTGAATACTTCCGTTGCTCTCACCATACTCAAAGGAATTCTTGACCAGAACCTCTTCCGGATCTCGAAACTATCGGCTGCATTAGCCCAGTAGTCTTCTAGATCCAGTCTGTGCTCAAACATTGTCCCTTCGATCTTCTTTATCCTATTGAATGGATCAAAATATTTTCTTGTCTTGTATTGATAGAAGGGATACCAGGCCAGTTCTTTCTCAGTGGTGGCTGCAGCCTGTGATGATGGACATGTTTCCAACCCATTACCAATTTAAAGTGAGGACGTCCCTGCCTTCTTCTGCTTATCCCTTTGAATCACTATATACTCCTCCAATTGTCTCACAACCTCGAGCAACACCACTTGGTTGGTAGGGTAAGCTGGAAGCTTGTATGGAGACCCAAAGAATCCCTGAATTCGGAGGTAAGTGAACTTTGGATATTGGATGTACCAACACCCGAACCGACCGATGAAGTCCATACACTCTTGAGAGAGCCTCTAGTGCAGGCCACCTTGAAGGGTCCGGGTAATGTGCATCAGGAAGGTATCATTCACCCTTTTGAAATGGAACTTCTCCTCCATGTGGAGCTGGGGATAGCAATCATATATTGGAAATTGGTTCTCCTTGTCCCCAACTTCTCTACAAGTGAGACCTTTGTACCTGTAGGTCCGGGCTAAAGAATAGAACAAGTAAGAACTCATGAAGAAAGTCCTATTCGCCTCTAGATTCCTTAGTTGGCTGTCTAGGTTGTCGTTGATCATACGGGCCCAGTCTATCATTTTTACTCCATTGATTATTTCATTAATGAAATAATACATCCAGGGTTCGAATGGAGCTCCTTGAGGATTTCCTATTATTCTATTGAGTAGGACAATCATGTCCCCAATATCCTCCTTGAAGTATGCTCGCACTAGGCTCTTCCTCTGGAGTTTGGAGGCACCCTTCCTCAGCTTGTCTAGCCAGGAATGGTTAACTATGGCATCATATTCCTCTAGGTGGTCGTGGTACAGACTGTCAGCTTCGTCCTTTGTCATATATACTACGTTATGGTACTCAGGGATCCTGAAGGCCTCTCTGATGGCCTCATCGCTGACATTCACCAACACTCTTCCATCAGGTGCAACAATATCCTTACTAATGGGGTTGTAGTGTTTGGCACATTCAACTACTAGTTCATTGCACTACATGGTGGGGAGGAAGCCGGCAGCGTGCATGATACCACTCTTCATCATTTTTCGCGCAATGGTGGTAGGCACAAGGTTGTCTAGACCAAACATTCACTTCTTAAACTCCCGCAGATTGATGTGTCCGAGGTTGGTGTCGCTGATGTTCTTCCACTTTGAAGTCATCCTTGATTCTGGAGGAGCATCTTTGTCTACCTGGAATTTCATAATGTATAAGGCCTGCAGACAAACATTGGAAAATTTAAAGTTAGAAAAGGATTTGCGAAGTTTTGAAAATAACGGGGCTTGGAAATGTCTAAGTGTTGGAAAATTTTCTCCTTTTTTATTCTCATACTTAGCCATAAAAATCGAATTTTCACCTTAAAACCCTCAATCTTAAGGTTGGTTATGGTTACCACAAAGTGTCAAAACTTTCAAAAAAATTCATACTTAGCCAAAAAAAATGATTTTCTTCTTCCAAAATTTTTTGAAAAAATCATTTATTAAATCCTGGAAAATATTCAGAAAATTCACAATTTTAATTTCACCTCTGCCTTGGATAGGAGTAAGGCTAGAATTTTCTCCAAAATATTCAAAAAATTCAGAAAAGTTGCCTTTCTCCGGAAATCTGTAAACTTTCTGCCAAAAAAATATTATCCCACTTCCAGCAATATCTAGAATTTTCTCCAGATGATCTTCAAACTGACATACTTTACTAAGCTCTCCTTAGTAATTTTGAACTTCTTTGTGTAATAGTGAAGTTGATAATGAAGTATTTGTAAACAAGGTTAAGCAAAACCCCTAAAATCATCCAACTCATACTTCTAATTCTAAAAAAAACTTTCCATTTTGATTTAAGTTTGAAGATAATCATCAATTCTCCAATATTCCCTTTCAAAAAAACTTTCCATTTTGAATTAATATCTCAATAATTTTCCAACATTCCTTCAATATTCTTTTCCTCAAAAAAAAAAACTTTCCACTTTGGATTTATTTTGAAGATATTCAATAATCCCTAGATATTTTCTTCATTTTGGATTTAATTTTGAAATCTCTGTGGATTTTGTGACATCATGTTGACTTTGTTTGACCTTCCATGTGTAGGTTGATTTTTCGAATTTTATCTCCATCTTCTTCAAATTTTGGTGGACTTTGGATACCTTTCCAAGGTATGGTGGACTTTGGTGACCTCTCTCCCACCTTGGGCGGACTTTGGTGACCTCTCCTCAGGACCCTCTTAGCCTATGGCGGACTTTAGGCATCTCTCCTAGGCTATGGCAGACTTTGGAGGTTGCTCCCAACACTTGGCAAGCTTGGGCAGACTTTGTTGTTAGCTCCCACATGACCTCTTTAGGGTGTGGCGGACTTTAGGCAAGGCTCCTCTTGCTTGACTTAGCATCTTGGGCGGAGTTCTAGCAAGGTTTCCACATGACTATGGCAGACTTTGGTTTCTTCTCCATCTTGGGCGGACTTCTAGTGCTTCTCCTCATTGGGCGGACTTTGATCACTCCTCCTCCTTAGCCTCCCAACCTTGGGCGGACTTTGGAGAGTGCTCCCACATCCCACATGGCCTCCAAATGCATGGCAGACTTTGGCTAAGGCACCTTCATGGCCTCCATCATTGATGTTATTTGGCTAAGGCATTAGGGCAGACTTTAGCCTTTGCTCCAACATGGCCTCCTTCAAACTCATGGCAGACTTTGGTGAGAGCTCCTTTATGGCCCCCCTGAGGTGTGGCGGACTTTAAGGATAGCTCCTCCATCACTTGGGCGGACTTTAGCCTTTCTTCCTCTTGCTTGGGTGGACTTTGGAAGGCTCTCCACATTGACCTCTTAGACCTTGGCAGACTTTAGAGTGAGGACCTTCATGGCCCTTTTACCCTTGGCGGACTTCAGAGTGTGCTCCCATGTGACCTCCCCAAACATGGCGGACTTCAGGGTGAGCACCCACACAGCCTCCTAAGGCATGGCGGACTTCAAGCAAGGCTCCTTCATGACCTCTCTTGCACCGTGGTGGGGTTTGAACTTGCAAAAATACTTCAAAACCCTTGTTAGCCAGACTTAGAATAATTTTCAGAGAAATTTCAAAATTTCACAGTTTAGTCTAATTTAATCGGATTAACTTGAAATTTGAAATCCATGCCTAGGTGGATCATCTGAAGCAGCAAAAAGCCTAAAATCTAGGGATTTAGCTTTTTAGGTCGAAACTTGGATTTTTTGAGTTCCGGTCGAAGCTGGTCAATGGTACAAGTGTAAACCCTAGGTTTGCACCCCGAAAAAGCAAAAAGCCTAAAATCTAGGGATTTAGCGTTTTTAGGTCAAAACTTGGAATTTTCGAGTTCCGGTCGAAGCTGGTCAATGGTACAAGTGTAAACCCTAGGTTTGCACCTCGAAAAAGCAAAAAGCCTAAAATCTAGGGATTCAGCTTTTTTAGGTCAAAACTTGGAATTTTCGAGTTCTGGTCGAAGCTGGTCAGTGGTACAAGTGTAAACCCTAGGTTTGCACCCCGAAAAAGCAAAAAACCTAAAATCTAGGGATTCAACTTGTTTAGGTCAAAGCTTGGAATTTTCGAGTTCCGGTCGAAGCTGGTCAGTGGTACAAGTGTAAACCCTAGGTTTGCACCTCGAAAAAGCAAAAAGCCTAAAATCTAGGGATTCAACTTTTTTAGGTCAAAACTTGGAATTTTCGAGTTCCGGTCGAAGTTGGTCTGTGCTACAAGTGTAAACCCTAGGTTTGCACCCCGAAAAAGCAAAAAACAGACATCCCTAAAAAATAGGAAAAACTTTCTAAAAATAGCCATATCGGGGATCGAGCTGAAAATGCCAAAAACGAAACTCCCTTAAAAATAGGAAAAAAGCAAACTTTCTAAAAATAGAAAGTTGTCCAAATTCCTCCAAATTGATTGCGATCTTCGTCCTTTGACCTTTCTAAGCACTCTAGTGGTGTTCACACTTCGGAATCACATAACTTGCAAAAACTAACTTTCAATCGTCAGAGCCTGAAATGCTCCGAACTGGACAAGGCTTGGTGAAACTGCAGCAAAAGGTCACAGGACGCTAACAAAACCCTAGAAAGCAAGAAAATCAGAGGGTCCCCAATAGCAATGGGGCGATGTGTGGATAAAGGTCACAACAGGGAGTATATCCAAACAACTATTCTCATACAAGTTACAAAAATAACTTTGACTTCTATCAAAATGCAAAGGCATAATTCTAGTTTATAGATCAGAGTTTTGAGATTTGTTCTCTCCTACTTGAAATCATTTTGGTAGATGCTAATATCTAAAGAGAATTCATCTATCATGTATTTTTTAAATTAAATAACAAGTTGCAAAACGCATTGTCAGGAATGCTATAATTTAGTGCTCTTTTGCACATGAACATCTTAAGTAAATTACCAAATGGACTTTGGATGGTAAAATTCCCCGTGTAAAATGCGAACATAAATTTTCAAGCAAATTGCATTCATGTTATTCTCTTTTATTTCTCTTAGAATTTTTTTTTAATAATTAATAGGAGATTTTATTGGGGGCATTCATCCCTTTGTATGGTGTCCCTGCTGGTTGAAGCTTGGGACACATGGCCTAAGCTGCTATGTTAGAACCCTAAAGAGATCAGGAAAAACCAGCACAGCTGAAAATGAGGAAACAGAACCGCACTGCATTACTAAACAAAAAACCGAAAAACAAAGGAATGCGAGATCAGAAAAAACAACACAATAAAGAAAACCAATGAAGCAAGGTGGAGAGCTTGAGTTAATTAATGGATTAGCATTCATTTCTTCTTTGCCAATGCTTCGCCCAACATCAAAACCTCATTAAGAGCTATAAATTTAAAGCATCTTAAATTTGAAGTCCAACCACTCTATTATACCTTCTTTGTCTACCTCCTTTATCTCTGCGGACCCTACCTCAGGAAGGCTTGACTAACTAAAATTGCCAATAGTTCCATTCTGGATCATATTAATTTGTCATCTAGAAATAGCCCAATTTGATTGAGCACCTACCATCCATCAATGACAACAGTTCTTCGTATACTGTCAGATAGAGGAGTTGCCAGGATGGACCTTACGCTTTGGTTTAGAAGTTTATCCTACGAACCTACAAAGCTTCAATCAAATCAAAATCCTTACATTGATAAATTTGACAAAAATGTCTACTAAGCCACAGCTGCCTCCACCTGTCCCCCGCCCACCAACCAACTTCCGTTGCACACTGGATCTTATCAAGGTTTTGATGTTGTCAAATGGGCAGAAGCCTTATTCATGAGTTAAAAATAGGGCTTTCGAACGATCTCCAATGCATCCAGAGAAATTTAGTTTCTTAGACGAAGGGTTTCATTATAAATTTTCTAAGATGATAATTTTTTTCCATATGTAGAGGTCGTTAAGTCTAACTACTACATCAATGTTTAAATGATAAACAGTTTCCCACGTTAAAGGTGGAAACTTTGTGTCCTTTGAGGGATGATGTTAAAAAATCTCCCAAGGTTTGATCTCGATATTTGATGAAGGATGAAGCCTACATGGGTTTTCATTACAAAGAAGAGTTAGATAGGCATAAATAAAATTTAGATTTTTGCTAGAGAGATTGAGCTATTCTGCATATTCTGCATTGTCAAAGAGTAAATGAGTTTTAATTTAGAGAGATTAGGTTTCCACAATCCATGATAATTCATATCTTCTGCTTCTGGATTCAACTGTGTAGAACTTTTTTGCATCAATGTTTCAAATCACATTCTATGATTCATCATCAGAGTGAGAGAGGTTAAGAAGAAAAAAAAAGTCAAAACATCCATCTACAACCCTTTTTAACATGTGCCCCTGATCCTCAGCGTCGCTCTTCTCTTGACAATTTTGATCTTCTTCAGCAACAGTCTGATGTGTTTCTGCAGCAACAGTCTGCTGGTGTTCTGCTGCAACAGTCTGACAGTGTCTCTGCGGGGTCTCCCCCGCCTAATTTGTCTTTGAATATTCCTAATGATAGTGTTGCCTGGACGGTTGTTTGTCGCAGGCGGAAAGGAAAATCTACCCCCCTTTCCCAGCCCCCCCTTTGTCAAGTTGTGGATTCTCCCCACTCTTGAGTTGGGTTGGTTTGTTGATGGTTTGACAGGTGGGTTTGTTTGGTCTGTCTAACTTTGTTTGTTTGGGGTTTACACCCCTGCTTGGTCTGTTTATTTCAGTTAGCTTTGTAAAGGGTCAGCACCCTTGTTATTGCTGCTTTATTTATCAAAAACATGTGCCCATGTAAAGCAGAATGCCCATTTAATTACTTCGTAAAGAGCCGATCACCAAGCCAAGAGAAGAGGCTAAAAGCTCTTCATGTCTAGGCCTAGAATTAAGAAGATGATGCTAATTAATTGGATTGAATTTTAGAATAGGAAGCTATTGTAACTTTCATAGCAAGAGCTTCCTCATTATTAGCAACATCAAACAAAATAGTGTCATTTCCAAACAATAGATACATCATGGAAGGAGTGTCTGGAGTGAAGGCTAAGTCGTTTCTATCTATCCTCATTATTTGCTACAACAATGCTTCTTATGAAAGCCTCTAAATAATTTTACTCCAAGCATTAGAAAGTAAAAAAATCTTCCGCTGATCGGGATTTGGTAAACAATATTGAGCTTTTCCCTCGTGCTAAAGGTTTTTTTGTCGCTTCCTTCACCTCTTTTGTTGATCGGGATTTGGTTTTGGGCATGTTGTGGGCTTGGGGAGTGCACTCCCTCTCTGTTAAGCCTTGGACAACTTCTTTTAACCCTCTCACTGAACCACTTAATGTGCATCCAGTTTGGGTCTGGCTCATCAATCTCCCTCTTCATTTCTGGGACCACTCTTGTTATGAGGCTATCGGTAACTCTATTGGTTGTTCCCTGAAGGTCGATGAAGCTACATCCTCAATGGACCACACTACTTTTGCTCACATTCTTCTGGACATTGACATCTCCTCTCCTCTTCCGGGAGATGTGGTTCTTATGATGGGGGATAGGCCTTGGTCACAACTACTGGATTTTGAAGGCCTCCCCTTCCACTGTAGGAGATGCTTCTCTATAGGTCTTCTTGCTTCAGATTGCTCTATTTCATGCCACAAAGGTGTTTCTACCTGGTGGAAGAATGCTACTGCTAACCACTTAACAATCAATGCTCTTGACTCTGCGTCTGTTGGCTCCTCTCATGAGGATGATATTGATGTCGTGCCCCTCATGGCTACTGATGCTTATGTTGCTCCTTTTGTAGCCTCATCTCCTGAGGTCCCCACTTCTGCTTCCCTTGTTATGCAGCCACGATCCCCTAATGCTTCTCTACAACAGCTTCTTGTTGTTCTATTGTAGCACTCTGTTGACACCACGGTTTGTAACCCTGCAGGGTCCCTTCCGGTTGATCTCTCTTTTGATGGACCTAATGACAACATCGCCTGGACTGTGGTTGCTCGCAGGCGGAAGGGGAAGTCTTCTTCCCTGCCCTAAACCCCCCTTGTTGGGGTTTGGGTGGCTCTCCCCCACCTTCAGTGGGGTTTTTTTTTGCTCTCTGGTTGGATAGGATTCCTTGCCTATTTGATTGTGTTTGTTTCTAACTACCTTTGGGTGGTTGTTCTTACATCATCTCTCTTGATGTTGCTTGTTGTCTGTTGATATTTTTTGACTATGTTAAGGGTCATCGCCCTAGTTAACACTGCTTTACTAATAAAAAACATTGATAAGAAAGATTTGGTCAACCCTATATGTCTAGCTTGGCTATCATACACTTTGAATTCAATTGGTAGGAAGAATGCATTAGCTCACGAGTGAGCATAATACTATCTAGGGCTTGTTTTCCTTGTACAAATTTGCCTTGTTCATGCAAGATGGTGTAGGTTTAAACTATGTCTAGTCTTTTAGGAAACACAATAGTAATGGTCTTCAACATGGTATTAAATTAAACAATAATGCTTGAGCATTATATTTTTTAGGGATTAGAGTAAGAAATATATTATTAATTTCCTTTAAAATCTAGCTGCAATACTGGATTTGGTTTATCAATGAGATTTCCCCTTTTCTAATGTCAACATGAAAACTTTGTGGAAGTTAGTTCTTCTTTGGGGTTTATGGTTGGGACATAATGCAAGGATTTTCAAATAGAGGAAAGCTAGTCCTATTAGTGTGGGAGCTAAAATATTTTAGGCTATTAAGGAGATTTTTTCAGGTATTGAATGGGGAAGATGTTAAAGAGGGGAATGGTTTCATTTATGGAATTTGAACATTAAGTGGTTGATAGCTAGAACTCTAAGATCTACATGGTGCAAAATATTGAAAAGAAGAATTAGAATAGGAAACAAGTTAAATGGTCTTGTCCTTCCTCTTAATGGTTCAAGTTGAACTTTGATAGAGCTTCTAAAGGGAACCTTGGGCATGCTAGTGGATGGGGTGTCATTAGAGATCGTAATGACCTACTTTTAGGTGCTTTCTCCATTAGCCTAGGAATTCAAACTAATCATCATTTTGAAGCCTTAGTTACTAGGGTATTTAGCTGGTCAGAGAGCTAAAAGTTTCTAAGTTGATCATTGAACAACGCTCTAGAAATATCCTAAATTGCCTGTCTAAAGCGAATTGTCCTTATCGAACTATAAGAAATATCATGACTAATACTTAAGGCTAGTTGATTACTTTGATGTCGCTAAGATAGGCCTCTTTTTTAGAGAAGGTAACCATGTGGTGGATTGACCGTTAATGAACAAGTTTCTAGGAATGGGCATGTCAAATGGCTTGATATAAACCATTTGTTTGATAGAATGGTTACCTTTATTAATGATGATAGACCCTCTAATTACTATTGCATGTTAGCCAATTACTATTCTCTTCATTCTCTTGTTAGATAATAATTATGGAGGAGTTCAAATTTGGAGCCTTCCATGTATGTGGGTGTGCTAACTCTCCTCCATGTATGGTGAAGGGTCACTCCATTAGATTACATAATATATTATGACTTTTCTTGTGTTTCTGTTGCATTAAGAGGATTTTTAGTAGGAAAAAAATATAATTGCAGAGAGGTGATTGGGTTAGGAGTAGGGTCCAATATAAATTGGATGCGGGGGTGATATAGTGAGCATGGAACATATGTCTTGCAATACTATCAAGAAGAACTCCATAGTTTGGAATGTTGTTTTTTATTAAAAAAGCAACAAAACAAGGGTGTTGACCCTATACAAACACAAGCCAAAAAGGCTACATACATTTGGTCAAGAACAATGACAACAAAGGCCAAACCAGTCCATTTACAACACACTAGCAAAGTAGCTAGTAACCCACATCAAGAGTGGGTAGGAGTTCCACCCATAGCTTAGAGAAGAGTTTGGGAAGAAGAGGAAGAACGATGTTTCCTTTGCTAGGGAAGAATTCAGAATATTGTTAGTATATGGGGACTTGATAACTTTATGGATAGGGGGTTAAGTGTCACAAACCTACTAAACTTAACTTGCTAATGTTTGTAAAGTCAAGAAGGTGATATTCAGAGGCCTTGATATTGATGGTATAGAAGGTTGCATTGCTTAGCTGACAGGGTTGTCAATTGAGGGGACAAAGGCTTTTAAATATAGGAAGGAAAATGATGAAATCATTAAGGAATTTTTGAAAGGTAAAGTAAAAATAAAGCAATAGTGAGTGGGATATCTTAGGGTGTCTTTACCCAAGCCTTGGTAGGAGGCCACTTTTTAATTGTGAGGTATTTTTCACTAGAGTGGAGGTTAAAGTGCATATATTCTTCTCATTTCACTACATTAAATCATTTTTGACATAAGAAACTAGTTAGATTCCTATTCTTCTAGATAATATCTTTTGGTTACTATATTATGAATGTGCATTTGGGAAGGGCTTCCCTCCCTTTTCATTAAGCCCTCATTCATTTTCTTGCTCAACATGCTCTATCGTTAAAGCCTCTAGCCTCCTTGATGTCTTTTGAGAGTGAGGAGAAGTTACTCTTGGTCAAGTTGGGAGACATCTCAACGAGGGAGGTGGTTTTGTTTCTAGGACCCATGAGAGAAATGGGGGAAACAAGAATTTTGATTGTTGTTGTGCTTTTGGATTTAACTGCGTGAACTTTTATTTGCATCAACGTTTCGGATGACACTCCATGATCCATCATCAAGATGAGAGAGCTACATAAAGAAAAGATAAAAAGATAGATTGCAGACCAAGACCAATTTAATATAAGGGAGGTGTGGAGGTGGGAGGTTGGACAAAGTTCAAAGAAGGAAAGGAATAAAAAATAGAGCCAAAAAGGAGAAAAGAGAAAAAATAAGGAAATAGGAGAAGAGAGTGGAAAAACAAAAGAAAGAGTCCAATAACATACATCAACCAATGATAAATAAAAAATGAATTAAAAAATAGGACACTATAAAGAAAGAGGACTAGAAACCAAAAACAATAAAATTAAATATGAGAAAAAACAAGAAAGAATCATACACAACCACACCAAAACATATACACACACACAAAAAAAAAAAAACCGAATAAATACAAACTGGTAAGAAACACATATATACATATCTATTAACTTTTGTGTGTGTGTGTGTGTGCGCCCACAGAGAGAGAGAGAGAGAGAGAGAGAGAGAGAGAGAGAGAGAGAGAGAGAGAGAGAGAGAGAGAGAGAGAGAGAGAGAGAGAGAGAGAGAGAGAGAGAGAGAGATGCATATAAGAGGAGAAGCCTAGAATAAAGGAAAATAAAAAGAAAAAAAAATTAAAAGAAAAGGAAAATTAAAAAACACATAAAAAAGACGAGAGAGTGAGAGGGGACGAAAACAAAAATACAAGAGTAGAAGGAGAAAGGAAAGAGAAGGGGTGAAGGAAACAAAGGGAGGGGAGAGAGAAGGAAAAGAGATCGGGAGCCTACAAAAGAGTAGACAAAGGGCCAGAGAGGGGAGAAGAGATGCTAAGAGGGGGGAAGATAAGGGGTTCTAAGGCTAGATAAAAGGGGATGCCAAGAAGAGCTTAAGGACCAGTTGTCGTCACAATTGAGGTTTGATGGGTGATTATAGATCTCAACAGCCTCTTTGAGCTTCCTTTTGAAGAAGTTATCTTCTTTGGAAAGTATTTGAGTGTGCTCTAAACATATATGATGCTTCGTACAGGAGTGGTTGGCCAAGGCAGATTTGAGAACACGCTCATGCTTGATGTTAATAGAGTATTCTTTGATTCTGGTTTTGAAGGGGCGGCCGGTTTCACCAATGTATGGGGTGCCACATGAGAAAACAACTTCGTAGACACCGAAATCAAGGAGGCTATCTTTAGGATATTTGATGGGAGAGATGCATTTACTGAAGGTGTGGAGAGGCTTGAAAGTACAACGAATGCCCTTTTTAAGGAGGATTATGAAATTTTTGTGGGATTTACCAACAATGCAAGGGAGGGTGGTTGTGGGAGGAATGAAGGGAGTGGTAGGCTTGGGTTTGGAGTAGAAGCTACATTTGGTTTGGTTGATGGTTCTGGATATTTGCTTGTTACTATAACCATTCAAAAGAAAGACATGAAGAAGGAAATCTAATTCTTGGTTTAAGTGATCAACATCACAAACAGAAAGGCTCTAGAGGTCAAGGTTTTGAGGATGCTATATTTTTTAGTAGGGTGGTGGTGGGATGAGGAGTGGAGATAAAGGTTAGTGTGGGTAGATTTGCGGTAAACCGTCCGAGCTAGGGAGTCACTAGGTTTCTTGGTAAGCAAGATGTCAAGAAAGGGGAGTTGGTTATTAGACTCAATCTCTTTGGTAAAAGAGATACAAGAGGAAACTATTAAAGTGGGTATGAAACTCTTCAAGCTTGTCTAAGCCATGTGGCCAACAGACATTGGCATATCCACATAGCGTTTCCGCGACTTAGGCTTAAGGGGGAAAGAGAAGAGGGTGGACTCTTCAAAGTGCTCCATATAAAGCTTAGCTATAATAGAAGAGAGAGAGGAAACCATCACTACACCATCTACCTACTCATAGATCACTCCTTGAAAGTGAAAAAAGTGGACCTAAGGCAAGCTCAACTAAAGAGGTCACTTCTTCATTGGTCTTGCGCTTGACAATCTCAATGAAGTCAAGAAGGGGAACTTTGATAAAAAGAGAGACAACATCTAAGCTCACCAAGATGTCATTGTTGTCAAGTTTCTTATTCTGAATAAACTAGGCAAAGTGGGCAGAGTCTTTGACAAAAGAGTTTGATTTGCCTGAAAGAGGAGAGATTAATTTAGCTAAGAAGGCTGCAAGCTTGTAAGTAGGGGAGCTCATGGTGTCAACGATGGGACGGAGCGGAGAACCAACCGTATGAATCTTAGGGACCTCGTATATGCAGGGGGTTATTTCCTTGCAGGGGACCAAAGACTTTTTGAAAGACTTTTTGTTAGATTCAATGAAGGACGAGCGAGAGATATAGCATATTTGACCTTTTTAAGACTGTTAGGGAAAGAATTGAAAGGCAAAACTTTGTAACTAGTTGAGTCTTATAACAAAGCCAACATTTTGGAGATGTATTCTTGCTTGTCCATGAGGACGGTAGCATTGCCCTTATCTGCTTTGATAATGACTCTCATTATTACTCAACAACTTGTTTAAGGCAGCATGCTCAGATTTACGAAAGCAACACCTAGGAGGTTTGGCATGCCTGAGAGCAAAAGAACAATCTTGCCTAACCTCCTTAGTGACATCAGTGGGGACGGAACAGATAGAGTTTTCAACTTCAGTAAGAAATTTATGATGTGGAATGGCACACGGAGGAAGGGCAAAGGAAAGACATTGAAGGCATCACGATCTAAGTGCGTTTTGGAGAGGTTTACAACGAGTTTGCTTTCCCAGTCAAGAATTGAGTTAGACGGGTACGAGGAATGGAGAGGGGTAGTCGGACACTGAATGGACAGAGGTCTTTCCTTTGAGCGTGTTCTCAAATTTGTCTTGGATCACCACTCCTCCTCTACCAAGAATCATATGTTTAGAGCACACCCAAATTCTTATCGAAGATAATTTTTCAAAAGGAAGCTGAGATCTATAACCATGAATCAAACCTCAATCGTGTGAGCACCTCTTCTCCCCTCTTTGCCCCTTGGTCGTCTCTTCCTTAGGCTCCTAGTCTCTTTTCCCTTCTCTCTACCCTCCCTTTGCTTCCTTCACCCCTTCTCTTTCCTTTCTCCTTGTGCTCTTGCATTTTTGTTTTTGTTCCCCCCCTCTCTCTAGTTTTTCTTCTGTTTTTTTCATTTTCCTTCTTTTAATTTTTTTCTTCTTTTTATTTTCCTTCTTTTAATTTTTTTTTCTTTTTATATTAATTTTTGCTTCTTCTTTTTCTTTTGCACACATAGGCAGATGTGTGTGTTAATAAATATGTATGTATGTGTTTCTCACTTGTTTGTATTTATTCGTGTATTTTTTTTTTAAAACTGTGTATGTTTTGGTGTGGTTGCATATGATTCTTTCTTGTTTTTTCTCATATTTTATTTTATTTTGGTTTCTAGTTCTTTTTCTTTACAGTGTTTTATTTTTTAATTCATTTTTAATTTATCATTAGTTGTTGTATGTTATTTGATTTTTTATTTATTTATTCTGCTCTCTTCTCCCATGTCCTTATTTTTTCTCTTTTCTCTTTTTTTGGCTCTATTATTTATATATTTCCTCTTTGAACTTTGTGCAACCTCCCACCTCCACCCCTCCCTTATAATAAATTGGTCTCGTCTCCAATCTATCTTTTTATCTTTTCTTTATGCAACTCTCTCATCTGGATGATGGATCATGGAGTGTGATTCGAAACATTGATGCAATTAAAAGTTCACGCAGTTAAATCCAAAAGCACAACAACAATCATTATGGACTATGAAAATCTAATGTCTAAGATTTTTAATGTCTTGTTGTTGGTCTTCATGCACCCTTCTATCTAAGGTTTTTGAGGGGTGAGAGGAGAAAAGAAAGGTATTTATTTAGAATGGGAAAATAAGGTGGAGGTTCTCAAAGATAGGTTGGAGGAACCCAATAGAAAGAGGGCTCACATTTAAAAAAGGTTGTTTTAGAGGATAAAACTTAGCAAGTTAAGGGAAAAGATGAGGTTTGTGAAGAAGAGGATATCAAAGAAAATGGGAAGTTAAGCAAGGAGTTTGTGGTTATCTTAGGACCAACCTTTATTTTTCTCAAGTGCTCCAAGAGGGTAGATTCTAGCGATGAGTTTACTTCTATTATCAAGCAACTAGTTAAAAAGATGGGTGGCATGGAAAATCAGATTTTTGTTCACCTCAACAGTCTAAAGTGGTTTTTTGTAAAAAAAATAAGAGACTCGATCTCAAGATATCCTTACTATATAATGGTTAGTGGTGATATGGCTTAGTTGATTTTGGTGGCTACCTTTGACATGACAAACTAAGATGTTACTAAAAATTTATGCAGTCTTGAAGAAGACAAACATTAATATGAAGAGAGAACTAATTGCCTAGAAAAAATATAATATGTCATGAAGAACTTGGAGATACTGTTAAATGTGAACATAATGAAAATTCAAAACTATGCTAAAAGCATTAATATGATATGCATAGGTTTGAGGAAACAAAAAAGTCCATAATGTAAGGTCCTCGTTTGAGAACTTGCAACCATAAGAAGGCCAAGGTGATTAGGTTTAATGAGTCAAAAGATTAGTTCGTGGTTGATCACCTACATTTTTTGAAAGATGAGTGGGAAGTGATAGTTTTTTCTCAACTCTTTGCCTTATTCTCTTTACTTTTACTCTCTTTTATTGTTATTTTGGGCTTCTATGAGGTAGTCGACTTATACTTTCTTTGTCATTTTAGTGTTTTTTGTAATACTCACTCTCTTTTCTTTGTCTTCTGATTGATTTTACTAGGTTTAGTTTTTGTTTTAGGTTATTGTGGAGTTCTTGTCTTTTTGTAGCTTTATTAAAACAATGTTTTACCTTTTGCTTAGTTCTTTGTTTAACTATTCTTTTGGTGGTGTATATTATTCTTGTTGAGCCCATTATAAAGGATTTTGTGAGCCCCTTTCAAAACCCTATTTTTACCCTAATAAAAAATTCCCCTCAAAACTTGTTGCAAAATTCTTACCTCATTTATTACATTTGTGAGAAGTTTGTTGAAAAACCATTCAAACTAGGGAATTCATCTTTCTTCTTTGAGAAAGCAATATTTATTTCCTTTCTTAAGAGAGATTTGAGAATGACTTCGTTTTGTTGTATCATGGTGAGAGGCGAAATACAATCTAAAATTTGTTGTTATGCTTATAGACAAGTTGAATTATCAAAAGACAAGAATTTTCTGAAAAAAAAAAAAGAAAATACTTCCTCTTTGATTTAATCGGAATCCAAATACTAGATTGGTTTTTTATTTTACTGTTGCAATTGAATATCATTCTAGCAACCTTAAATGACGAAAAAATTAGAGTTTTGGTCTCCATCTTTGAGACAAGACTAACAAGAATTTTATTTCAAAAAAAATCTTCTTTGGCAAGAATTTATTCTTGGTAAGAAAGACCCAAACATGGACGTGGTTGAAGCTAAATATTAAAAAATCAAGGACTTTGCAACTAATTCTCCTCCAACCAAGATTTTAAAAAATAAATTAATGGTGTTGTTTTGTAATCCCATAATTAGCAGCTTTGTCCTTAGTCTAAGGATACTTGCCTTGAAAAAAGGATCAACATAATTATTTCTACAAACAAAATTAAGGAAACACACTTGTGATTGAGTTATCTAGTTTGTGTCTTTCCTTATTTGTATTGTGAGAGAGAATAATTAAAGTGCCAACCAAGAAGGAACATCTTCTCAAACAAGGAAGAAAATGAATAGAAATGTCTCATGTTTCTATTTACGCTTTTAAAATAGTTATTGCTTAGTAATTGCCCTTCAATAAAGATAAATAGATTAAAAAGACACTAATTATGTGTTTTATGCGTGCTTGCCACTAAACTACCAATCAACTTTTTGTGTTTCCCATTGCCACTTAGCCACTTAGCTAATTGCTAATCAAGATTTGTGCCAAGGTTTTTTTTAGAGGATGTCAAGTTCTACTCTTTTAATGTCTTGGGACCTTTTGAATATTCCATGCATCACCTTGAATTCTTAAAATATATACATTTACCTACTATTACATGATATACATCTATTCTACTATTCTTATATATCACTTTGTTGTTTGAAGATTTACTGTAATCCCCTAATTTTCCTATGGAATGCTATTGTTTGAATGCTATAGTTTTAAATTATAGATCTATTTGGTAGAGATAATTTGTTTGCTTCTAAATGTATCGTGTTAGTTTAATGGATCTATTTGGTATAGATACTTTACTTGCTTCTAAATGTATCTTGTAAAAACTTAAGGTTGTAATGCATCTCTAGGAATGACATCTAATCCTTTTCACATGTTACTTTGGAACATCCATACATAAAATTAAATGAAAAATTATTCTCTAGAAATGGTTGGAGTTGGTGAAAAAAGATATTTATCAACTATCCCCAACATTGCAAGTCTATAATGATAACTGACTATAAACCTCGTGTAGGAAATTCTTCATTTACCTTGTTTGGGCTTATTAAATCATGGTTTGATTAATCCTCGAGTTTTGTATCTTATTTAAGCACTAAATATAATATCCTCCTTATCTGATAATTATGGTCTTGAGAAAACTTGATTTCTTCAGTCTCATCATAAAAATCTTCTCCAAATAGTCAATCAAGCAAAGGGAGAAAATGATTAAATTCTCCATCTCTTATTGTACACTTGCATTCTTCTTACGCAAGAGCTAAAGTATGAACATGATCATCTAATAACATTTCATCTCCATTAGTAGCTCTTGTTCTTCTGTGATATCCACTTTTGTCATAGACTCATTGGCAATTATTGAATGTTTAACATGATTCTTCATTGATATACATATGAGATGTTGAAGATGAGGATGACAATGCTTTACCTTTTTCAATATAGTTCTCTATCTTTGTCATATTGTTGGTGTAAATAAATATTCATCATGGATATTATTACACTTTACTTAAGTTTACTTAGGAAATGCATTTCATAGTAGTTTGGGTATGAGACACTTGGGTGTTTGCGCCACATTGGGATAGTGTGTGTAGGAGAATTTCCACCTTTTATGGTGTTGATCTTATCTTGTTGTTACATTCCACCTCATGTGGAATATTTTATTATTTCTCCTACCTACCCACACCTATTTCCTACCTACCCTTGTTTCTTATTGAGCCACATGTCATGTTTGTGTGCTCACATATCCCTAGCCTAGCCTATATAAGCAGGCTCATCTCCATTGTTTGTACGGGCATTCATTGAACATCTTGTAATGATCCAGTTGATCATATTTTCATCTTGATAGAATACAGTTTATTCCTATCATCTATTTTGTTCTCTCTTATTTGTGTCTTCCATTGCCTCTAGATCTTGGCAAAATCTCACATGGTATCAGAGCTGGTCCATGTCTCACATGGTATCAAAGCCATTAGAGTGCCATTGGTTTGCCAATTGAGAGCATTGTTTGCTTTCATCATCTCTCTTTTGGGGGAGGGTTTTTTCCCATTGGGTTTTTCTCTCTTTCCCCGCTTTGTGAGAGATTGCATTGCATTGCTTTGCATGCATTTGCATTTGTACATGGGTACCTAACATGGCCTCATAGTCGGGACCCATCTTGCATTGCTTAGTTGCATTGTAGACTTTAGTGCATTCCCCTAAGTTGCACTTAAGGGGGGGTGGTGTAAATAAATATTCATCATGGATATTATTACACTTTACTTAAGTTTACTTAGGAAATGCATTTCATAGTAGTTTGGGTATGAGACACTTGGGTGTTTGTGCCACATTCAGATAGTGTGTGTAGGAGAATTTCTACCTTTTATGGTGTTGATCTTATCTCATTGTTACATTCCACCTCATGTGGAATATTTTATTATTTCTCCTACCCACCCACACCTATTTCCTACCTACCCTTGTTTCTTATTGAGCCACATGTCATGTTTGTGTGCTCACATATCCCTAGCCTAGCCTATATAAGCAAGCTCATCTACATTGTTTGTATGGGCATTCATTGAACATCTTGTAATGATCCAATTGATCATATTTTCATCTTGATAGAATACAGTTTATTCCTATCATCTATTTTGTTCTCTCTTATTTGTGCTTTCCATTGCCTCTAGATCTTGGCAAAATTTCACACATATAAATCTTTTCCTCTGAATCATCATGAAGAAGTTTCATCTTCACATCCATGTGCTCAACCTCAAGATTGTTAGGATTGGTTGTTGTACACCTTGCATGATATGTATTAATTTAATTATCTGGAGTAAAATATTTATTTTAGGTGCATCCTTAGGTGATGTGTTTAGCAACATTAAATATTTATTTAGTTTGACTTGTGAAGCTGTATGTAACATTGGGTTAGATATTTATGTCTAGGTTACACATGGGAAAAATATTTAATATTGGAAAACTTAATACCAAAAATTAAATGTAGGGTCAATTGTTTTGTGGACTCGTGGTTTTACCTCACCACTTGGTTGATTTGTGTTAGCTTGACTCTATAATGTTTAGTAGTTGAGGTTGGTAGTTGGTGGTTTTGTCTTGGTTGTCATTATATTAAGTCTTCTTCTAAGGAATGCATACGTTAAGAATGACATGGGATGTGGGAATACATGTTTGGACACATGGAGGATGCATAGAAAGATCTTTATGTTTTATAAGTGTTCATGGAGACTCTATAAGTATATTATAATATTTTATTGTTGAATAATATATTGAGTGTACATGCTTTCTGACACTAGGTTTTTCTTTTGATGATGGTTTTCTCAAGTAATATCGTGTGTTACGTGTTCTATGTCTTTTATCTTTGCATATGGTTATTATTTAAGATCACATGCATATTTTCTCTCATAGGTGATGTAGAAAATGGTTTGATCAACATATATAATTTTACTAACAAATGGTATTAAATTTGTGGTTGTGGTTGTAGGGCTTCAAAGATCGATGTTTTAGTATAACCTTATTTGAGTAGATATGATACAAAGTTGAAGCCATCACAATACAAGACAATTTCAAACATTTCAAGATATGAGACACATTTTTAGGTTGTTTTATAGATCTTTGGTCTTGGGGTTGTAGATTTGTGGTTATTTTTTTTATAAATTTGGTGTTTGAATTTGAGTTTTGAAAAGGTTTTTCCTATGTATTCACTATGGGAGTTTTGTGGGGGATGTTTCATAAATTGGATTTACAAGTGATCTAGTGTTTGAGTATTGAGATCTATAGATCTTCTTGGTTATCTTAGTTTTGTAGGTTACCAATGTTATGATGAGTTTCCATGTTTCATTGGTTTTCGATCTTAGATTCTTGTAAGTTGTGGATTAGCTACCCATTTTCTTGTAGTGGGATAACTTGAATGTATATTATCTATATCCATGTGATTGATTTAGTGTTGATGTAGGGCCTTGTATATGGTTATTTATGCATTGATGGTTAGAGTGTTTGGATATCATATTGTTAGCACTTGTAGCATGTTGTTTTATCATGATTTCATGCTATCTTGGTTACACATTTCAGTTAAATATTTTGACAATGATGGTTTGGCTACTTGGTACTGATTCCTAATGTTTTGGTGGTGGTTGTATCTTCTCTTCTTGCAGATATTGGTTCTACTAATTCTATGTAGCTATTGGTATTGTAGTTGAGTGTGTGCAGATCCTGCATAATATTTTGTAGTGATTATTGGTGTCATAGAGGAGCTCTTGGATATTATTGTTTTAGTGAGATTGTATTGACATCTTGGGTTTTATTGACATGAGATGATTATATTCATGTGATTGGAGATATTAAAATCTTCATTAGTTATGGAGGATTTTTGGAATATTTGGTTGAGGTGTTGGATTTATGACTTGTTGACTTTGATAAGTGATCATTTCTTGTAG
Organism: Cryptomeria japonica; assembly: GCF_030272615.1. Lineage (NCBI taxonomy): Eukaryota > Viridiplantae > Streptophyta > Pinopsida > Cupressales > Cupressaceae > Cryptomeria > Cryptomeria japonica. The sequence goes on from NC_081410.1 coordinate 260,905,843, forward strand.
GATGGAGTTTTCTTGTTCCATGGTGTACTCTTGATAATTGATTAAAGTGTTGGCATGATACATGCTCTTAGGAGCAAATATGTTCATTGGATCATATGAACTATTGAGGAGATGATAGATAATGATGTCATGATGTGTTCCTAATTCTATAGATGAATAGTTGAAGATTTGATAATGGTCTTTTTGGTTCTCTTGGTATTGAGTACATTGATCATTTGCTTGGAAAATTCATGATAATGTTGTGTTAATTTGAATCTTGGGATGTATTGATCGGTTATAGGTTCTCATGGATACTTGGAGACTTATATGAGGTTGGAATTATCTTATTTTCAAATACATTTGTTGAGATATTCCCTACTTAGATGTTTCAAGAATATTTTTAAGGATCCTTCATCTAAATATAGACATGAGTTCATGATGGACCTATAGAGGAGATTGTTCTTAGAGAGAGTAATGATGACTTTGTTTTTTTGGAGGAGAATTATCATTCCCCACTCTTGGTCTACTTGATAGATAATAATCTTAGAGGTATTTCCCATTTTTTATTTCTCAAGGATATGGGCCTTGAGCTATGGTTAGTTAGTTTTAAAGGGTTTTCTCATAATCCATATGAGATGTTTCGTGATTTAAAGGGTTTATCTCATAATCCATATGAGATTATTCGTGATTTATTTCATTTATAAGTAGTTTAGGAGATGTTACTAGGCTGATTTTATAATTTGGGAATGGATTTGAATTTGATCTTCCTTTCTTAGAGAGGGTTACATCAATGTTGATTATATGAGATACATATGTCTTGTTTAATCTTGGAGATTGAACGGTTGGGTGTTGTTGGGGATTTTTATTTGGGTTTGTAAAGGATATATTACTTGACACAACTTAGCGTTTAGATGTATGTATAGAAGGAAATGCTACACGCTTTGATTTGTAGGCTCTCTCTTTGGTCTTGTTCTTCTTCTTGGATTTTTATATTCACATGACATTAAATTTGAGATTTATGTGGATATATGGTGATAACTGTGTTTGAGGTCATGTGTTGTTTACTTTTCTTTGGTGAAAATTTTGATTTTTTTTTATCTTTCTTTTGTTGACTGTGGAGAACTTGAGAGAGCTATGAAAACTAGTAGTGATAAATGTATTGCAACAAATTTGTTTGCAGATTTTGCATTTCTTTATGGATGTTTCTTGATACTAGATTATATAGATTACCCATTCTATGTAATTTTATTATACACTTGGTATGCCATGATATATTTTCATATTTTATATTACCCATGGAATGGGATTTTTTGAGATGTGTATATTCTTCACTAACAAGTTTGACATATGACGCGTGTGATTGTAGTTTGTAGGTTCAATATGTTTTTATTAGGATTAAGGTGCAATCTACCTTGTAAATCCTATGACATGGTTCCAACATCCTTGGAAAATAACCTAAGGCACTTAGGATGTATTGGGAAAATAATTTGTAATATCTAATTCTCACTATTGATTGTAATACATTCATAAGGGGTGATGGGTTCCACTATCTTTAGGCAATCCTATGTATCGCACATGAGATTTAGTCCCTCTTCTTAAGGGAAGGAATTTCTTCAATGCAAGTGGATCTATTGAAAAATTTTATAAGAAATGGGTCTCTTGACAAGCATAAGGCTCGTTCACTAGCAAAAGGATTCTCCTAAATTCTTACGATTGATTGATTTGAGACTTTTTCCTCATTTGTTAAGATGAATTCCATATGAATTGTCCTTTCTATAGTTGTAACTTTTCATTAGGAATTTCACCAAATAGATGTGAAGAGTTCCTTTCTTCATGGTGATATGTGAACTTCACTTTTGTGTGAACTTCAAAAATCTCTCTATGGCCTCACGTAGGCTCCTTACGTTTGTTATACCAAGATGGAGTCCTTTCGTCTAATAGTTGGGTTCACTCAATGCCATTATGAGCCAAATGTATACATTCTGCAATAGGATGAGACTCTCACATTTTTGGTTCTCTATTTGATGACTTGTTGATCATAAGGAGTCACTCATCCACCATCAGGGTTGTGAAAATTCTATACATGATATATTGTTGATGTTAGACTTGGTTATTTTTCACTACATATTGGGGATTGAGATCTCCTAATCATCTTCGAGAATCTTCCTTGGCAAACCCCATTATGCACTTGATATGCTCTCTCAATTTTGCATGGTGACTTTAATCCTACACCAACTCCACTTCTATCAAGGGTCAAACTTGAGGCTAAGTGATTTTCACCATTGGTTGATGGAACTTTATACTAATGGCTTATTAGGAGTCTCATATAATTGACTCATATGAGACTTGATATCTCATATATGGTGGACATGGTCTCTAAATTCATGCAAGAGCCACAAAGTTGCATTGGAAGGCAACTAAGAATATCATCCACTACATTCAAGATACTCAAGATCAAATGCCATCTATATTGGCAAGCAACATGGTTAACAATGGAATCTACCAAGTTGCTAGTTTCCTGCCAACAATTCAATGCAATGAGTTGAATTTGAAGAGACTTTTTCTCTAGTGACAAGAATGGAAGAAATTAGAATGTTTCTTGTTTTTTTATATTCATAAGAACTTCAAAGTATATCAAATGGATGTTAAATATGATTTATTGAATGGTGAATTAGAAGAAGAAGTCTACATTGAGTAGTCTGATGGATTTTAGCTAACAGGAGACCCAAACATGGTATGCAGACTTAAGAAGGCATTATATGGTCTCAAACAAGTTCCTAAGGCTTGGTATGCAATACTAGACAAGTATTTACACCAACAAGGATTCAAGAAAGGTACCACACATATCAATCTTTATATCAAAAGTGAGGATGAAAAAATTCTTATTGTTGTTGTATATGTTGATGATATAATATTTGGTGGAGATGATGCAATGTGTAAGAAATTTGTTGAAGAAATACAGAAGGAATTTGAAATGACTATGTAAGGTGAGTTGTTATTCTTTCTTGGACTTCAAATTTCTCAATTTGATGGTGCTATGTTTATCTCTCTAGCTAAATTTATGAAGGAGATGTTTGAAGAAGTTTGGCATGGCAAACTGCAAACTGGTGAGCACTTCTATGGCAGGAAGTTGTCATTTCAACAAAGATGACAAGTCACCTCAAGTTGATCAGACTCAGCTAGATCCATGATTACCAACCTATTGCACCTAACTAAATCCAAGTCTGGCATTATGTATGTGGTATATCTGGTTGCAAGGTTTAAATCAATCCAAAAGAAACTCATGTGAAGGCAATCAAAAGAATTTTTAGATATGTGAAAAAAACTCCAGACTATGGATTATGGTACAAAAAGGGTAATGATTTTGACTTAAGTGTTCATACTAATGTTGATTGGGCCAATAATATTGATGATAGAATAAGTACCAATTGTATAGCCTTCTTTTTGGGAAGTATATTAGTCTCATGATTCAGTAAGAAGCAAGATTCAATGTCTCTGTCAATAACAAAAGCATAATATATAGTAGAATCATCTTGTTTCACTCAAGTGTTATGGAGGAAGAAGACCTTGAAGGATATCAAGGTAATGCATGATGAGCCCATTCCTATTATGTGTGACAATACAACTGACATCAATACTTCAAAGAATCTAGTAATGCAATCTAGAACCAATCACATATCTATCTGGTATCCCATTCTAAGAGAGAAAGTTGAAAATTAAGAGGTGAAATTGGAATATGTACCCACAAAGGATTAGGTTGTAGACATCTTTACAAAGCTCATTCGAAGGACATGTTTAAGTACCTCAGACTAAGTTTGGGGGTTGTTTCCCCTCCTTCTAACTAGAAACATAGATGATGCATCTATTTAGGGGGAGCCGGAGAAATTCAAGATATCATTTTCTTGGACTGATGAGGGATACCTCTCAGGGGGAGTTGGTAGTAAGAATGTTTAATAATTAGTATATTTAAGTTGATGCTAATACGGAAAGTTTTTAAAAGATCATTTTCTATTTTACCTTTGATGTCAATGTGGGAGAGAAAATGATGTATCCAGTGAGTGTTGTCATCAATGACAAAGGGGGAGATTGTTGTAGTTATAGTGACAGTGTGTTGTCATTGATGTCAACCTATGTTTGTATGTTCAGATGAATAAGTTCATGGTTGGATGTCAAATTTAGCTCATGGTTGGATGTCAAAATTTGTTGTTCAAAAGTTTATGGTTGGATGTCAAATGTGCTTTGATTAATAATCTGAATCTCATGGTCCTGAAGAATGTACAACATTTCTCAGCAATTGAAGATATGGATTTGTAGTTTGAAAGTAAGATAAAGGAAGATATGAAGTATGTATGTATCTCTCCTAAGGTCACAAAAGTTTATGGATAAGTTTTAGGGGATTGTAGAGTAAAGTTGGTATTATTCTCTGATAATAAGGATGAAAAGGATGCTCCACACTTCTCTACATTGCAATATATTTTTACTTGCGGTTTGGGGGACTTGTTTATATTATATGTTTATTATCTTATCTCAAGTTTTAGGTGTTTAGATGTACTACAATTATGAATCTAATTTCTATATCTCAAGACCATTGTTTGGTTTGCAATAAATGTTGGGTTTTAGTATCTGTTTGTTTGCCCAAACTCAATTGAATGTGATAGTGTGAAATGAGGGCATATGAATGATAAAATTCATATGATGATTATATGTGCTCTGCATAGTGGTTCTTGATCTCTCTGGTATTATCTAATGATTGGGGTATTTGGATGAAAGGTTAAGTGTTTTTTGGGCTGACTTGGGATATTTGTGCCAATGCTTTTCTAGTTGTACCTGTGTGGAGATATGTGTCAAAGTGTTTTGTTTTTTTTAATCTTTCCTCGATCTGAAACTATTTCCCTTCGACCACAGATGTGTTTGTGGCCAACCTCCTTGGGGGATGCACATTTCATGCCTACATGTTTCATCCTAGCCAACCTAGAAATATTTTGTGGATGCTTCCAAAGGATATAAATGGAAGATTAAATCACTATCAATGTGTGTGAGTGTGTTGTCTGTCAAAGAAGCACTTAATGCATATTAGAGGAAGTTAGTCAAAGGTAATTACATTTGAATGAGAGTGGAAGTGTGTTGAAGGCAATGAGCTAAAAATAGCTAATATTATTAGATAAAGTTGTTGTGGTGGAACTTCATCAACTATTCATGATATTTTTAGTTGGTAGCCTCCTTTTGTAAGTATTGTAATGCTCGGGGAGTAGTTAATTTCCTTTGGTTGTAACCATAAAATTGTATTTCATGGAGTTGAAACTCCATTCGTGTTGTAGCCCATAAAATTTAATGTAATCTTGTTTAATTTGTGAGGCTACATTTGGACAGTATCTCCAAGAAGCTTGATCATGATTATTTGTCCCTTGTTGGGTTTTCCACGTAAATATGGTGTCTACTTGTGTAACTGTGGTATTTTACTTCATTTTTGTTGATTTGTTTTAAGGGTTTTAATTTGTTTTGAAAGGTTAAACTATACTTGAATATTGATTCACCCACCCTCTTGTTAGGTCCAACTAGGAAAGCTAATGTATTGAGAGGAAAGGGGTGAATTAGTACTTCAAAATGTTTCTTCAACAACAATTAACTGTTAAACATAAACTGAATACTGTTGATCTCATAATATATAATGCTAAAACATAATCACAGAAATAACATTCATACAAATTTCATTCCATAACACAAAGATTTTGGTTACACAAAAACTCTTTGTTAGAGATAAAAACTGTGGTGGGGATGGCACCCACAACTTCACTACTGCAATAATCGAGATTGCTCAGTTAGAGCTACATGTTTAGCTATTTCTGATAGCTTATCCTGTTAGGAGTACAAAGATCTTTAGGTCTACCTTGCTAAAGGATTTACAAACACTTTTACAAAATGTTGTACCTGGTTAAAGGCTTTACAATTTATAGACTTTGTTAGAGTCTTTTACCTTGTTAAAGGTTTCTAACTTAACTCAAAATAATTCAATCAAAATCTTTACAAAATATCTGCAACTTTACATCTGAAATGTTATAGCAGACTCTATGTGCTCAATATGAAATTACCTTGCTCATAGCATACCTCAGTAATTGATAAGTCAACTCGGTGACCACTTTTGTATACTCTGTCACTTAAACTGTTCTTTGAAAAACCTTCTTGGTGACCTCTGAATATCTCTGTTAATCTTCACATCTTATCTTCTCTCAAGATTTTCATATTCAACTCATCATTTTTCCCTCAAAAATTAGATACTCAAATGATTCTGTATATATAGATCTCAGAGACAGTGATCTTATTCATGCGTCGATCATACAAACATGTTTTATCGAATGAATAAACATAGAAATTACTTCATTGGATAAACTCCCTCAAAATCATACAGAATCTTTAAATGCAATTTCCTATGTAATAACGGTTCCATGTTCTCGAATCTTGTAATACGTTTCACATGTGTGTCCAGGTTCATTGAATCTGGTAATATGTTTTCACTCGGTTCATATTGACTCGGTATACCTTCTTTGCTGCTCGGTAGACATAGAACTTTACTCGGTAGACAACTCAGTGTGTCTCATCTCAGTGACTAGCCTTTCTCTATAACCGACACCTTAGTAATTACCGACTGCACATTTCGGTGGTATTAACGGACTAGAGTATATAGAATGAATTTGGGCATAAAACTAATGACAACTTAGTAAATAGAAACAATCTCCCCTTTTGACATTAGTTTGGTATGTTTGACAAAACTCCTTTCAAAGTCATAATACAAAATCTATATACTTTACAAAATAAACTGAAATGGCAGTATATACATTTGTTCAAATACATACTCAAATGCATACTCTCCTTATCAATATGTATAACTTGATGATCTATACTTTGTATTTCATGCTCTTGATGTTCTATGCTCCCCCTGTCAATTTCAACTCTACACTCGGTATATATATTATTAACTCTATACACTTAGATACTCTATATACTCGCTACACTCCCCCTTTTTGACAAACATCGAAACTAGTTACCATTTGGTGGGGGCAAATGGTCAAAAATAGATTTATACTTTGTACGAGTGTCTTTGAGAGTGTTGGAAAGTGCATCCTTGACACTTTCCATTAGAGAATTCTGAGCTGTGATATCAGCAAACAGTGAGATCAAACTGTCTAAAGTGCTTCCCTCTGCTTGAGTGGACAATTGGGTAGCTCGGTTGATCTGCTCTTGAACTAATGATAAATGGGGACTAAATAATGTCTGAACAGTCATGATATCCATCCTTATTTTATGCTCTACATTCTGAAGTTCTACCTGTTGAGCCATAAGAGTTTGTAGCTTTGTATAAAAATTCTGAATAGAATTTGGCTCGGTAGTCAATTTATTTGAGAGATTGGTAATCTCTTTTTCAATAACTTCGGTCTTATTCTTGATATCTTTGATAAAGAATGAGAATGTACATAGCTTCTGAAATAAATAAAGAATATGCTTGAGTTGAGGGGACAACTCAACAATGAATCCAATAAGCTTAGTTTTACCTATAGCAATTGCTTTCTACACTTCTTCAATCATCTTGGCAGTTAGCTCTTTTTCTTTCAATTTGCTAAGGTATTCTGATGCTTCTACCCCTGATGCTTCCAATTGAGTGAGTAGTTCATCTAGTTGCATATGGATGGTAGCATCTTTATTTACGGTAGCTTTAGGTAGCATGTCTATCAATAATGCTTTAACCTTCTGAAGTACTCAGTTCTTCTTTTGTATAGCTATCTATTTTTCTTTCTCTTCTTTGGCTTTACAAAGCTCGCCAAATTCTATCAGTTCTTGCCCTTTTAGTTTTGCAATGTCAACATTCGACAACATAATAGGCTTTGATAGATCTATCTTGAAACTGTGCTTCTTTAATTTCTTCTCCTTTAATGATGATGCCTTCACCGGTTGAATGAGGACAATGGCTTTGGAGGCTTGTCCTTCCTCGGTAAGTTGCTCGGTGGAGGCAACACTTTTTTTGGTTCCTGTAGCCTCTGTTGTATCCATGACATCCTCATCTAACTGAATAGTTGAAGCAGGATCTTACTCGGTGATGTCAACTATCTCCACTTCACCTTGAGGTTCTTCAGTCTGAATTCTAAATATTTCTTGCCATTTTTCTTTAGTTTCATTCTCTACTTCACGATAAAGGCCATTCATCATTTTCAAGGCCCTTTGCTTAACTTGAAAATTTGTCTGGTAGTTTTTCAAATGATCTTTTATATCATCTACCAACATATCTGGAAAGAGATGTACCAAAACTCTTTCTCTAATATGCTTCTCTGAGTCCATAGCATATTTCCATCTATTGTCAATATGAGAGTACAATGCTTTTGGAAGAAAGTCAGTTACTTCCAATGGAACTACTCGGAACTTGAGAAGTGTACACACTACTAACTCTTCTATTTGCCTCTTCTCTTCTTATGTTCTAGAGTCATACTTTACATATCTAAATGACCCAAATCCACTATATTGTTTTAAATTTGCACAAAAATTATCAACAATGTGTACATCTTCCTTAGTGCTTTTTACAATCTGAAATTTATTTGCATCTTCAGATTCTATGTCACTTGACTCTTTATTCAAAATTAGTCTTTTGGACGTCTTTTTATAAGTTTTTGTAACCTTAGGCATTTCAACATTTTTCTGCCTCTTACCGGGTGACACAAAAGATTTAGTGATTAGTCGCTTTATTGGTGGGGTCGGTGATATCTTGGTTGTATCCTGTTTCTTCCTTTTCAAAATTTTACCTTTTGGCAACTCGATGCTTAGTGTAATTGCTGCTTCTTGAACTTCAGATTCTTCCTCGATTGAAAGTTGATCACTCTTGGTAGGAGTGGAGGTAGAACCTTCTCCAAACTTTTCAGTTAAATCCTTTATCATTCTAGTGGCTTTTCTGGTAGCCTTAGGTACTACAATGCTCATTTTTACTTTTTCTTTTATCTCTTCATAGGTGCCATACCTGATCTCGGTAGGATGCCTTGGAAGTGCTAAGAAGGCATCTATCTGTTGTTGAGCAATGTCAAAATCAATCTCATAACCCATAGGCAGTAAAGATTGAGTCCTGGGCTCTACTGCATTAACATAAGAGTAGTCAGTATCCAACTCAAAACAGATGGTATCCTTGTACTTTTCCACTAGCTATGGTGGGATCCTGTACCTGCTGTGCATCTTTTTTTGAAAACTGTTAAAGTAATCATCCATTATCACATTGAAATTATCACCTAGCTGATTGATGAAATCATTTATCTGATGGGTGATTGGTCGGTGTAATTCCCAATCAATGTTACCGATTGAAGGAAAGAATTTCTGAAAATAGAAGAACATACACACTAAGAGTGACCCAAACTTTAGTGTGTTAGCAGTATTATTCTTCTTCGGTTTCCTTATTGTGTTGAGATTTTCAAAAATATTCTTCAACACTTCACATAAGTCAATTTTCATACCCTTTTTCACAATTTTATAGGCCAAACTATAGTTGCACACGGCACACTATTTTCTCTTGCCGACTGGAAGAAACAATAACCAATAACTCTAATAGCAAAGTTAAGTTCTGCATCAATTACATTGTTCAACTTAAGACCTCTGCAATCAGACTCAACTCCGGTTAATGTTATCAATTCCTTCTATGAAATCATCTTCTGTGCTCGGGCATGGTCAAATATAGGGTATTCGGTTATTATGTGAATAATCTCCTTGGTGATCTTGAAAGGTTGATCTTCTAACCACATAAAATCGTCATGCACTCTGCTCAAGACAAATTTGACCTATTGGGATTTGAAGACTCGGGGATAGGTTAGGGCTTCGATCAATCCCTTAAATTTGATGTGCTCAAACTTGCTATCCAGGATTCCATCGGTGCATAATTCATCATACATATCCTTAATTTCAGTATGACCTAGCTCTTCAACACGACACTTAGTATAAAATTTGACATCTTCAATCAACAGAAGCCTATCCGAAAAAGAGAGAATGCAGTTTTCTCATCGGGTTCGGATGCCACTTTGGGAGGTAAGGTGTATTTCATTGACGACTTCTCAATGGTCTCAACTACAACGGGTTTTTGCACCTTAGGAGCCATTTCAAACTTGGAATTCTACTTTATGGAATAGCTTAGGGTTTCAAATAACCAGAAAACGCTTCCAACTTAGTAAATACAATGCAAATATTCACAACTGATTTTGATCGGTTAACTTGCTTGAAAATGCATTTAAGATTGTGTGAAATACCTTGAATTTTCTTCTGGGAATGTTTGATTGCCTTTAATTCGCTTAGCTCTGCTCTTTGAAAACTGGTAAGTGAAAAATGACCGCGTAGAGTACTTTAAATACATCCTTTCGACCTTATCGGGCTTCATGTTGTTAGGTATACTAAGCATTAAATGCACTCGGTTCCACTAAACCGACTATCTCCCTTATATGCTTTTACCAACTAGACAGGCTTAATGTATTTACAGACTTCTCTGGTAAATAAAAAAGACTAGATAATATTTCAAATTTGCTATTGCATCTTAGCTATGCAGATCTTGGAATTAAGTATATGATTAAATAGGAACTGTTAAAATCTAACCTTGTGAGAATGCAGTCCCTTCATACCTTTATTGATTAATTGGAAGTAGATGCACCTAACTCGGTAGGTAAGGTGATTTTTTCATTAGTTGACACATTTTCCTTCTTTTTCCAGAATTTTTGTAGTTTGCTTGTTATCTCCTCAGTATCTCCTCTGGGTTGATCTCTACATTCTTTAGCCAAGTGTCCAACTTTGTGACAATGAAAGCATGTCATTCCAGGATTTCTCCATGATCTCTGGTTGTTCATTCCAAACCTTATCATACAGTTAGCACTTATATGTATGTATCTTCCACAACATTCACACCATATCCTTGTATTGTAATCTCATTGTACTGCAGTATATTGACGATTGAGATCTGTGTGAGTTTGGTAGCTTCTGGTATTTGCTCGGTGTGGAGACCACATATGGTTTTTCTGCTTAAACCAACACTTTTCGGTATTGTGTCCATATCTATTTCAATTTTTGTAAAACCCCTTGAATTTTGCCTTTTGATAATTGTTAACAGACTTTGTCCTACATTGTTTATATGTGTGACCATACTTATTGCAATTGTAGCAATAACCATTAGACCCAGTTAAATTCGGTTGCTTACCTTTTCTGATCCGGCAAACATTGGCAGTATGTCCTTGTTTTCCACAGTAGTTGCAGATAGGCTTCATGTCTTTCATCTTCTCTTTGTTTCCAGCGTTCTTTGATTATTCTCCTTTCTCGGTGGTGTTGATCCCTTTCTCGGTAGAGTTATTTCTTTTATAACCGAGTCCGGCAGATTTGTTAGGTGATCTTAAGTTTAGTTGCTCATCCAACATTCTTGATGCTTCATAACTTTTCTTCAGTGTTTCTTTGGACTTCTTTTCTTCTTCTAGTTCATCGGTCAATTTTGAAAATTCAAGTTTCAATGCTCGGTTCTCATTTTCTTTAGAGTTGCTTCATGATGTGCATAACCCAATTGATTAGACATATTATGTTGAACTCGAGTCATCCTTGATATTTCAGACACCATTGCTTCTAGCTGTTGTTTTTCTCTTTCTATATTTCGAATATTATCTTCAGTTGTTCTCAATGCATCAAGATTTTCAGTCATTTTTGTGCTGAAATACTCATGTTCCCTTTTCATTGCTTTTAGTTGTTCATTCAATGCTTTGTTCTTTTCTCTCAGTTCTACAATCATTTCTTCGGACTCTTCTGATATGTTGTTCTCAGATGATGTCTCAATTTGTTCCACCAATTCTTGTGAGTCCTGTAAATCATCAGACAACCTTCTTCTGACTTTCAATGATCTTTGCATTTGTCTTTGCATATCTGCAATCACTTGATTAGCATGATCTAATTCTTCTTGAAGATTCACAATTCTACAAGATTGTTTGTAGCCTTCCATTGATAGGATCTTTCTCTTTAGGTTGTTAAACCCTTTACCAAGAGTAGAGATTTGATACCAATTTTTAGGTCCAACTAGGAAAGCTAATGTACTAAGAGGGGAGGGGTGAATCAGTACTTCAAAACTTTTCAATAGAAAGGAGATTGTTGGCATTTCAATAAGGATATTGAGAAGGTTGTTGGATATTATTGATATAATTGAAGAAGGATGATTACTGTCTTAATAATATTATTTTGTCATTGATGTCAAGAAATTGATTTTCTAATTCAGTACGATGTTGCCATATCTTGAGAAGTATGTTTTGATAAGTATTAAGAGGTCGGTAAGTGACACGAAAAGAATGTGATAATGAAGGGAAATAATAAGTCATTCAATGGGCAACTATTACCGAGTTAGACAATGATGAGATTATGTTGTTTTGATTGTTTTGATATCCTACATATGTTGTTGATTACAAGTTTAATACTATACTATGTCACCGAGCAAAGAACCTAGTCGATAAACCCTAAGGTTATCGATATCGGTTAAAGAAGGCAGAATTTCTACCGAGTGAAGTTCAGTATTTACCGAGTAATAACAAAATGCATTGGATGGATAAATACATTATTAAATGTAGAATACCAATGAGCCGGAGATGAATAAATGATTGGTATGTCGCGCAAGAAGTCTGTTAAGGATCTACGGCAATGGAAAATCAAGAGGAAGATCTACAGCACAGATTGAACCGGAATAACCTAGCACAAGTTCCAAGGTGAGGTAAAACATTTTTCAGATTGAAGGATACATTGAACCTAGTCAAGTTTGATGATCTGATGACTAAGATTGATCATGGGAAATGTGATCAAGGAGATTAAGCGGTTAGAAATTGTTTATAAATAAGGAATTATTGATGAGCAATGCATGCGGGCAAATGTATGCACAATGATGCTACAGTAATGTTTACCAAGCACAGAAGCTTGAAGATCTGATTGAAGAATAGATTGAGAAGCCCAGCAAGCCCAACAAGGGACAAGATAAGTCTTATGACAAGATTGTTTTGAGCAAATAGAATCTGCTTTAGCATTTCAGATGTGAAGTTGCAGATTTATTTTATTACTGTTATTTATTTTGTAAGTGACAAGAAATCTCTTAACCGAGTGGACTTAACAGTCTTATTTGTAAACCCTCTAGCAAGGTAACATTCTAAATGAGTGTTTGAAATCCTTTGACAAGGTCACTTCTAACAAAGTGCAAGACTCTAACAAGCCTAAGGGAAATCCCTTAATCGGGTCACATCTAGCAATGTGTTTTTGTATTCTGTATCTGGATTAGCTTTTAACCGAGCATACTCTAGAAGGGTATATTTCTTAGTGGGTCCGAAATCCCACAGTGGTTTTTCCCTATTTGGGTTTCCAGGTTAAATCTGGTGTTAAATGTGTTATGATGTTTTAAGTGTATCTGTTTATGAGTATTGAATGATTTATAGTCATAGTTGCATATCAGTAAAGGCTACCAAGGTTGAATCTGGTGAATATATTGTATTGTGAAGTTTTTATGATTCACCCCCCCCCCCCTCTCATCTTAACTAACAGTTAAACCCTTTACCAAGAGTAGAGCTCTGATACCAATTGTTAGGTCCAACTAGGAAAGCTATTGTACTGAGAGGGGAGGGGTGAATCAATACTTCAAAACTTTTCTTCAACAACAATTTTACTGTTAAACATAAACTGAATACTGTTGATCTCATAATATATAATGGTGAAACATAATCATAGAAATAACATTCATACAAATTTCACTCCATAACACAAAGATTTTGGTTACGCAGAAACTCTTGGTTAGAGAGAAAAACTGCGGTGGGGATGGCACCCACAACTTCACTACTCCAATAATCGAGATTGCTCGGTTAGAGATACATGTTTAGCTATTTCTAATAGCTTACCCTGTTAGGAGTACAAAGATCTTTAGATCTACCTTGCTAAAGGATTTACAAACACTTTTACAAAATGTTGTACCTGGTTAAAGGCTTTACAATTATAGACTTTGTTAGAGTCTTTTACCCTGTTAAAGGTTTCTAACTTAACTCAAAATAATTCAATCAAAATCTTTACAAAATATCTGCAACTTTACATCTGAAATGTCATAGCAGACTCTATGTGCTCAATATGAAATTACTTTGCTCATAGAATACCTCGGTAATTGAGAAGTCAACTCGGTGACCACTTCTGTATACTCTGTCACTTAAACTGTTCTCTGAAAAACCTTCTCGAGGACCTCTGAATATCTCTGTTAATCTTCACATCTTATCTTCTCTCAAGATTTTCATATTCAACTCATCATTTTTCCCTCAAAAATTAGATACTCAAATCATTTTGTATATATAGATCTCTGAGATGGTGATCTTATTCATGCATCGATCATACAAACATGTTTTATCGAATGAATAAACATAGAAATTACTTCATTGGATAAACTCCCTCAAAATCATACAAAATCTTTAAATGCAATTTCCTATGTAATAACGGTTCCATGTTCTTGAATCTTGTAACACGTTTCACATGTGTGTCCAGGTTCATTGAATATGGTAACACATTTTCACTCGGTTCAGATTGACTCGGTATACCTTCTTTGCTGCTCGGTAGACATAGAACTTTACTCGATAGACAGCTCGGTGTGTCTCATCTCGGTGACTAGCCTTTCTCTGTAACCGGCACCTTAGTAATTACCAACTGGACATTTTGGTGGTATTAACCGACTAGAGTATATAGAATGACTTTGGGCATAAAACTAATGACAACTTAGTAAATAGCAACACCTCTCAGTATTCTAGTGTTTTTAACACAACCTTTGTCTCTACATCTCACATGATCCAGTTGGATTGAGAGGGTCAAGTTGGATTTCCAAAAGTACAGTAGTTAAAGTCACCTAGATAAATCTATTACTGAGGTATGTCCCAATATTAATGATAGTTTTGGCCAAACCACAAAGGGCATGAATATTATTCAAAATTAAATTACAATAAAACATATAAAGCATCCACCCTAAACAAGAGAAATCCAATTAAAGGCCCAAAGGAAATCAAACAAAAATCACACAAACAATATCAAAACCATATGAAGAGGAAAAAGAGGAAGAAGAATTTGAATAGTAACGAAGAATACTAAGATCACAATAGTGATAGAAACTCTCTAGGGGCATGAATCGTATATGAAATTTTAGCTCCCAAGAGCTCTATGCTCACCTCCTAGTACAAGTATAAAAAAGATTGTGAGATCTTTTGAAGAGCATAGATTTGATATTGTACTATAATTGTTGTTTTTGCTAAATAATATGATTGAGCTAGGTGTTTCAGAGTGGTGATTTTTACTAAGAATGGTTAACATTGTGTTATTGTGTTTTGTGTTTATTGCATAAATGTTTGTGATATTGTAAATGTACATTTGAAGATGTAATTATTAAGGGATTTGGAAAAAAATTACAACTCTCTTTAGATTGGATTGGTGCAGGAAACTGCTTCCAAGCACCTAGCTTCCTTTCAATAATAAGATATCTATTATTAATTATTTTTATATATTGTCCAATAATTGACACACATTTTTGTAGTACCATCATTTTCTTCACCATATCCAAAAGCTCATTTATAGCCTTCTCGATCTCTTTCTTGTGCATCCCAAGTCATGGTAAGGAGAGGTTATCACTAGTTTTGCCCCTATTTCAAGTTTAATAGTATGTTGGAGCCATTAGTCAAGTGGTAATTTTATGCTTGGAAACTCAACCTCCAATCTTGGACCTAAAAGTACAATTATGTTAATAATAAGAATTTTTTTTACTTTAATAATAAGGTTGATCACAAATTTTTTAGAATTTTTTGAACCAAATAAGGACCCATTGATGAGTCCTAAAATTTCCATAATTTTCTTGTTTTAAGTTTAACATTTCTATTGACATTTTTGATAATTTCAAGATATTATCTAGACTTTTTGAATGACTATGAAATGTGATAGATTTTTATGTTAATTATGATTATTAATGATTATGAGATATTTTAGAAGTAAACTAACATGTAGAAAATGATTTCCATCAACCCACAATAGAGGGATGATCACCTATAGCACATATAGTCTTCCATAGCTAATGGGGGCAGTGGTCAAAGCTTGTGAATATGGTTTGTTTATAAATCATATTACTTTTACTGGTGTTGTCACCAACAATACATATAGTTATGGGGATAAGAAGATATGTGTGGAAACAATAGATCATGGTTCATAAATGATTATGCCCTAATTCCACACATTTCCTATTTTAATTGCCTTCTTTATTATGTAGAGTCTTAATGGGGTTATGATACTTTCACCTCTACATGATTAAGTTTTCCATTAATGTTTGAAATAATAATAAGTCATCTCCCTATGTTTTTTGGGGAGTCAACATTTATTCGTTGGTTCTTTTGAGTCCAAGAATAATTAGGGTCTCATGATCCTATATATATGTTAGATCCTATCAAATTTGAGTAGTTGTTGGTATATTTTCGTTATCAATGCTTTTGTTAATCAATACTCTATTATCAATTTCTATTATCCTTTTTGAATTGCAACAAAATTGGATTCAATCAATGAAATTATGAGTTAAGATTTGATAGTGATATTGTGGGATTGCAGCTACTCAAGCAAGGGCCACTTGAGTTAATTGAAATGCTCCTTATAGTTTAGATTGTTACTAATATTAGGATAAATTACTAGGTTTTATTTCTTGATTTAATTAAATTTAATTAATTTTTATTGGCATTCACTTAGAAAAGAGTTGTATGTGAGTCGTTACAACATAGTTAAGGCTATTGCCAATATCTACCTTTGGTGATTGTTATACAATTAGGGTTGTTTATGGATAGATATGTTTTTAGTTAAGTTATTTTTCATACAGGATTAATTTCAATTAAAGTCTCCTATGGGCAATTTATAGAACTATTATGCACACAGATATACTAAGAGGAGGGTGAAATAGTATATACCAATTTTAAACCCAAATCTAATGCAACATTAAAACCATTGTTGGATCTCACATTATCATCAAAATAACTAAGCAAATGATAAGCATATCCACACAACACATGAGAACAACCAAATCTAGCCTCACAAAATAGTGATGAACTTACAATATTTTGTAAACACCAACCCATAGTATTTTCAACCAAATATGGAGATACCAATCCCCAATCAGATTTACAAGAACCAACCTACATTAGACAACAATCCCCTAACCCAAAGAAGAATTGAGCATTGACTCAGATTATGATGCACTAAACCCAATTACAAAAAATATGAAATACAAAACATGAATCATGCAAACCTTCCAAACGCAGACTACATCATCAGTTAGATCTACTCTACTATAAACATTGTCACAATGTGTATAAGATATACACTTTAATTCACACACTTCATTACATGTACTTCTCTTTATCGGCTATACAAATTGCACAACTTTTTTTCACTTCTCCATACCTTAATGACACATTGGAATGGAACTAATAGACATTATATATGCATTCCAATGTTAGTTACAACTTTATGTTGGCTACATCTATGAGCATATCAGATAAATCAAGATGGAGGGAAATTTGAATTCTATGAATGGAGGGAATAGCGCGGCTGGTTCCTCTAGTTCTGTTGCCTCTGCAAATCAAGGACAACTTGTCTCTTTGGGATCTACAAGGGATGATGAGGATGATCGAAAGGATTGGGACCCACGACATCAGGACCCTCCTCTTGATTTTAAAAACACTGAAGATTCTACAAAGTTGGGTCATGAGATCTTGAACGATGAGCTGGAAAAGACGGTTGAAGACAAGGTGGTCAAACCCTGGAACAGTTTATTTGCAAACAAGCCTACTAGTAAATCTACCTTTCCCTCTGTGGAAGATATTTCTTATAGAAAGGTAGGCAGATTAGCTATTGCAGTACCAGACGTGGTCGTAGATCACAGTATTTCTCTTATGGCGTTTTCTCTTGTGGGGAAATTTGTTGGACCCAGACCTAATTTTGAAGTTGTTAGGTCTTTTGTGAAGAGAAAATGGAGGGTGAAAGGATAGGTTGATGTTTCAGCCTTGTCAAGGGATTTTTTTGTCTTTTCCTTCTCCTATGGTGAAGACTTGGAAATGGCTCTGAGTGGAGGACCCTGGATTCTTGGGGAATCTTCTTTATCTTTAAGAAAATGGTCTCTAAAAATGGAGCTCAATGACTCCTTTTTTGAATCTACTTCAATCTGGGTGTGGCTCCCTGGTTTGTTGCTTGAATTTTGGTTGGAGGACGTGTTTTCAGGCATTGCTACATCCTTCGGGGAGCTTGTGGCTATAGACTCTATGACAGCAACACGAAAGAGACTGGTGTATGCAAGGATGTGCATTAATATCTCACAAAACACGGACCTTCCTAGCTCTATCAAAATAAATTCCAATCTAGGTAAGTGGGAACAAGTCATAGAGTTTGAATCCCTCCCTTTCGTGTGCTTTTCATGTAAGAAAGTTGGACATTGGGCAAAGGCTTGTCCTAGTAACAAATCTGGAAAGAGAAGATGAACAAAAATGAGGAGGGTAGATCGGAAGGAGGAACTGGACTCCCTAGTAACTCAAAAAATATAAAAAGGGATGAAAGGAAAGCTAGTCCTTCCAAGGAGATTCCTCGGAAGGAAATCAAAAAGGATGAAGAGAAGGTATTTGAAGTTAAAACAAGCAATGGCTTTGAAGCTTTACAGATTCAAGAAGAAGAAAATATAATTATAGAAGAAATTCTTGAAGATGGTGAGATTGGAGACACAAATGAATCACAATATGAGATTCCAAAAGATACAGAACATGAAAGTAATAAAGTGTGTTCAAAGGACTCTGAAGTGCCAGATGTAATCTTTGAAGAAAAGACCCAGTTTAGATCGCCCCAGGTTAACCTTAACTCTCTATTCTAGAACTTTGGGACTAATTCGCCCACCTCATCTCAGCGAAAAGGAGAACCCTGGAATAGTAAGAAGTTTGCATATAAAGATGAAGAAGATGAAGAGGTAATAGAAGTGGGAGAAAAGAAAAACAAGAAAACAGGGTGTACTAATGGGGTTAAAACTAGAACCAGATCTAAGGCAGATATTGGACTTTCCAAATCTCCACAGGGGCGCAAAACTATGAAGTGGCATAGGGACAAGGAGAGAAAACAAAATATAGTTGATGGAAGGCAGTGAACCATTCAGGAATCCTGCTCCTAGGTTTCCAAATGAAGGTAATCTCTTGGAACATTAGAGGCCTAAATGGTCTCCATAAGCAGGATGTGCTCAGGAATTTTATTAGAGATCATAAGCCAGACATTATCCTAGTTCAAGAAACTAAAATGAGTAAGGAAAAAGTTGAAAAATTAAATTTCTTTAAACTTGGGTGTGTATGTGGCAGTAGTTCTAATGGAGCGTCTATTGGGGTTGCCATATTTTGGAATAAGAAAACTATTGATGGAGACCTGATTGATGAAGATGGCAATATCATTTCTATGAGAGTCAAATGCATTGCTGAAGGACAGGACTGGGTGGTTACCAAAATTTATGCTTCCAACTCTAAAGATGCTCGGAGCAAGTTTTGGGACAAAATCCAGCAGAAAAGAGGGTCTTTTTCTTAGGATAGTTGGCTTTTGATGGGAGATTTCAACACTCCTCTGCAGGAGATTGAAAAATTTGGTGGAACTCAAGCTCAACTGGACATCAGGATTGATCTTATGGACTTTATCAATGCCAATGCCCTCATTGATGTTGACCTTTCTGGAGCTTCCTACACTTGGTCTAATCAAAGGGATGAAGGAGAACTTATTCAAGTAAGGCTTGATAGATCTCTTATTACTCCTGACTGGGTCCTTAAGTATAGATGCTCTCTATTTGTTGTTAATAGAATTGGATCGAACCATTATCCTATTTCTTTTGTTGTTGATTCTATTAAGGGCAAATGTTGCTTTCCCTTTCGATTTGAGAAAATGTGGATCTCACACCCTTCCTTGGAAGCTTCCATTTCCAAATGGTGGAATATAACTGTGGATGGTTCTGCCATGTTCAAAGTTGCTAAAAAGTTAAGAAATATCAAAGATAACATCAAGGTTTGGAATAAAAAGGTTTTTGGGGATTTTTTTGAATCTAAGAGGAAGCTCAAGGAGGAATTAGAACAGATTCAAAATTCTATTTAGAAACATGGTTATAAGAATTTCCCCAAGGCTAAAGAAGATGAGGTTCTAGCCAAATTACACACCACTATTTCAAGAGAATAAATTTACTGGAGGCAGAGATCCAGGGCAATTTGGCTAGAGGTTGGTGACATAAATACTAAATTCTTTCATATGACAACAATGAAGCATAAAGCGGTAAGTAGAATTTCCAGATTGATTGTTAATGATAAAATTCTTGTCAAAGATGATGATATAGCTGATGAAGTTGTAAGGTTTTTCTCTAACCTTCTGACTGGTAGCAAGGAACTTGACCTTGTTAAGTAGCAAGATCTGGTTGAAAATATTCCTAAGATTATTGGACCTAATTAGAATAGGATTTTATCTGCCATCCCCTCAGTTGATGAAATTAAAAGAGTTGTTTTCTCCTTCCAAGGGGATAAGGCACCGGGCCCAGATGGATTCCCCATGTTTTTCTTTAAGGAATATTGGCACATTGTTGGGGCTGATATGGTCAATGTTGTCAAAGAATTCTTTGGTTCCAGAAGAATTCTTAAAGAAATCAACTCTACCTTCATTTCTCTAATTCCTAAGGTGGTTGGAGCTGATTCTATGGGTAAGTTTAGGCCCATAAGTCTATGCAATTCTTTTTACAAGATAATCTCAAAAGTCCTGACTTCTAGATTGTTGGTTGTTCTTCCTCTTGTTATCTCTAAGGAGCAAAGAGGATTTGTCCCAGGTAGGCAGATTTTGGACTCTATAATTCTTGTGCATGATAATATCCATTCTCTTAATCCTGCAAACAAAGAGGGGTTCCTTATAAAGTTGGATTTGGTAAAAGCCTATGACAGGGTTGAATGGCAGGTTCTTTTTAGGATCATGGAAGCCTTTGGATTTGATGAGAAGGTCATCAAAATCACTAGAGAGTTGATATCTACGCCGAATTTTTCTATTCTTGTAAATGGATCTCCTTCTAGATTTTTTAAGTCTTCAAGGGGTCTCAAGCAAGGAGATCCTATCTCGCCTATTATTTTCACTATTTTGGCGGAATGTTTGAGTAGATTGGTTCAAAAGTTGAAGGAGAAAAGGATCATCAAAGGATTACAACCCTCTTCAACTAATTTCTTCTGCACTCATCAACAATTTCTTGATGATACTATATTATTGGGATATTCTTCTATGAGTGAAGCTTCTTCCTTCAAAAATGCTCTCATCTCTTATTCCCTTGCTACTGGCCAGCAAGTTAATTGGGAGAAATATGCTATTTACTTCATCAACACCCCCTTGTTGAGGCAACATAGGATTGCTAGCATAATTGGTTGTAAGGTTGAGTTGCTCCCCTCTACTTATTTAGGCCTCCCTCTTGGTTTGGCTCCTCCAAACTCTCTGAAATTCTTTGATTGATAAGTTCAACAAAAAATTGGCTGGATGGAAAGACTCTATGTTATCACAGACTGGTAAACTCCAGCTCCTTCAATCTACCCTTCAGAATCTACCTGTTTATGCTCTTAGTTTGTTTAGTATACTGGTCAAATTTGCAGAAGCATTAGAAAGATTTCAGAAAATATTTCTTTGGTCTGGTGTGGAAGATAAGAAAAGGATTGCTTTGGTTGCTTGGGATAAAGTATGCGGTCCTAAAAGTAGTGGGGGGTTAGGTATCAAATCCCTTAAACCTTTAAATAAAGCTTTGTTAGCCAAACAGGTTTGGAGGGCCTATGGTATTAAGGGAGACTAAAGTAGGGTGTGGTTTGACAAATACATCCATAATCAACCCATTCATTCCCTTCTCTATTCTGAATATATCCCTGCAGGATCTTTTATTTGGAATAGTATGATAAAATATATTAAAGTTTCTAAAGTTAGAGCTGGTTGGGTCCTTGGCAAAGGTAACAAAATCAGATTTTGGGAGTATGTGTGGATCAAAGATGAGCCTCTTTTTAACCAGGATTGCAGCCATATCATTGAAGATTGTAAAAGGAGGTTTGGTTTTGTGGTCTGTAATTATTGGGAGGAGAATAAATGGGTTAGACTTGATGTTGTTTATGCTGGATTTTCTTCGCTCCAGCACAATTTGTTGTCCTTTTCTTGTTAGCAAAGAATCAGATGATGTCTTCTTATGGAAGAGTAATCCTAGGGGAGCTTTTACTGTTGCTTATGCTTACAAAAAGATATCAACTCGGGCTTGTAACCCTATATGGACTAAAGTTTGGAATAGATTCCTCATTCCTAAAGTTAATATGTTTTTTTGGCTTGCAATTCATAACAAGATTCTCACTATTGATAACCTGGTCAAAAGAGGATTTATGATCCCTAATAGGTGTGAGTTATGTCAGAAAGAGGTTGAGTCTGTGGATCATATGTTCATTCACTGTTCTTTTACCTGGGAAATATGGGGTAAAGTGTGGACGCAATAAAAAATTGTTTGGGTTATGCAGAATAGTTTTAAGGAAGTCTTTTGGCATTGGATTTTCCGTACCAAGATTCCCATAATCAAGACCCTTTGGTCCTTTCTTCTTCCTATGACCTGTTGGCATATTTGGAATGAGAGAAACAATAGAATTTTTAGGGAGACTAAGTGTTCTTCTCAGGTGGTCTATGAAAATATTTGTAGGGCTATTAAAGAAAACATCAACACCATTCACAAAAGCAATAAGCAGTGTAGTTATATTGATATGATTGATAATTAGAAAAGGATTCTAACAGAATGGATATTAATGAATAAGGTTTGGCAGTCTGATCTGAAGAGTAGAAGAGATAATGTGGTTTGGAGGTTCCCTCCTCATGATTGGGTGAAGGTGAACTTTGATGGCACAGCTAAAGGAAATCTGGGTAATGTTGGAGGGGGAGGTGTTATCAGAAACTCTTATGGCTTTTGTGTTGTTGCGGTTGCTTCTCCCTTTGGAATTCAAAACAACCATGTTGCAGAAGCTCTAGCAATGTTAAAATGTCTTCAGCTTGCTCAGGGTTTCAATTTTTAAAAAACTTGGCTGGAGGGAAATTCCCTTAATATAATTCAGGCTATAAAGGTATTAGTTCCCCTTCTTGGAATATCCAAAATATCATCGATGAGGCAAAAAAAATGTTAGATTCTTGTGATAGTGTGGTTATTACCCATACCTCTAGGGAAGGTAATAGGGTAGCCAATTTGTTAGCCAATGAGGGGGTCATTTTAGCAGAAGATGCTAATTATATCGGAGAGTCATCATGTAAGAACAAAGTCCAAGAGCAATTATTTTATGACAGGATCAATGGTACATATTAATCTCATTATTACCCTTTTTGGTTTGGACTTCAATGATAGAGTTTGGAGTGAGGCGGATTATCAGATGATGACCTGTCTTAGGCATCGCGCTAATGAGTATAGGTGTGAAGGGCCTTATCATATTAAGTACTGGGTTAATTTGCATGTTTTAAAGGGCTACTTGAAAAACAAGAAAATTACCTTGGTTTTCGATTCTAGCTTCTCTGTTCTTCAGCATCAGGTCAGTTTGTGCTCCCCTGAGGGTTTCGATTTGAACAACTTCTACATTATGGGTGGAAATCTCAACCGTAATGAGCCCACCAGCTGTGATAGTTGGAAGGGTGAAAGGAAAATTTGGAGAAGGTTGCATAAAAATGGCTTCACTGATTATATCGAGAAATTGTATGGGAGCAAGAAGTCTGTTTCCCGTGGTTTTGCCAAGGGTTGGAAAAATAATAGAGTTACTATGTTTGGTCAAACCTAGAGAGTGGATGAATATTTGGCGGCTGAGGTGACTGGTTTGCAGAAGGATGACATCAAGTTTTATAGAGATCCTAAGTTCTCAATGGAAGCCATCAAAAATTTCCCCAAGAACGAAGAAGAAAGGGCTCGCCTTGCCAAAAAGGATAACACTTCCTATTATCTCCCTAACCAGGTAAAATCCTTTTGGCAGAAAATGTTGAAAGTGTTAATGGAGTATCTTACTGTTGATGGTAGGTTTTCGAAAGTCTATAATTATCACTTTGTTATCTTTAATCACTTTCGCCATGGCTCTAAGATATCTCTACCCTTCTATCTGGCCTCCTCCCTTAATGATAGTCTGGTTGACCATGCTAAGAAACCCAATTCCTACCCCATTGCCCACCAAGGTCTTATTCTATTAATTTATGAGTATCTTAAGGATAAAGTTAAGGCTAATAAGGATGATCCTGTTGTGGAGAATGCCCATATCTCTGAGGATTATGATAGTTCTGAGTCTGATGAGGATTCTACCAATCCTCCCCCAAAAAAGAAATCGAGGGTTAGTAAGAAAGCTTAAGAAGACGCTAAAGAGACGGTTGATCCCAAGTAGGAGCGGGAGAAGGGGGTGGAAAAGGAGGTGAAGCATGAGCAGGAGAAGGAGGTGGAGGGTGAGAAAGGAGACAAGGATAATGAGCAGAGTAAAGAGGATTTTGATGAGTCAGAGGAGAAGGAGAGTCCCTATGATACGGACAACAGGGATGCGGTTCAGAATAATATGGAGGAGGGCAACCCTAGGTCTGAGGATTCTGCCCAGGACATGGAGGATGTGGATACTATTATGAATGTTGCTAGAAACAACTCTCTCGAAATGTTTAATCTCCAGAAGTGGGTGGTTGATAATATTACCAACATTCAAGAAAAACAAAGAGAGCTGGAGCTCAAAATTGATAATGTGGTTAAGGATATTAATGATAAAGGAAAAGAGGAAAATTCTGAGGACAATAGTGAAGCAGAGGATGAAAAAGAAATTCCTGACTGGTCTAAAGGTGAGATCATAAAGGGAGATTTGAAGCACCTGGAGGATGTGGTGAGGACTCCCAAAGATAAGGGTGAGTCTGATTATGATCTAATAAACAACAGGATTCAAAAAACTGAGAGTGCTCTAAGGAAATTTATGGAGCATAGCTTGGTTGTGTTGAAGGTGTCTTCCCAAAATATGAATGTGTTGGTTGCTTGCCTGGAGAAGGATAAGAAGAACAAAGACACTATGATTGTTGATGATGAGTCGGGTTCTAGCTCTATCCAGCATTCTTCCAGATGCAGAACTAAGTAAAATGCTAAAGAGTTGGAGCTGAAGACTAAAGGTAATCAACATGTGCAAGAAAACAAAGACCTTAAAGAGGCAGCAAATGCGATGATGATGCTTGTTAGGGATGTTGAGGAGACCATAAATATTTTCACCTAGATGTTCTAGTTTTGTGTTACGCGTGACAGTTTCTCGCTGGTCTTTTGTTGTTCTTTTCTCTGGTTGTTGTCTTTTGTGTTGTTCTTTTGCAGCCTTTCTTCCTTCGTTTTATCCTCTCTTTCTTCTCTAATGCTTTTCTTTCATTATGTAAGTGGGTTTCGGGTCCCTTAAAACATGTTTTTCCTAAATCAAAAAATTTATGTTGGCTAGGATCTATTTACAATGTTTGCATGTTGGCCAAGAGTATATTCCTTAAATCAAACATGTAGCTAATCGATCCTAAAGCCAAAATGTTATACCAAGAGTGAGATCACACTATGTGTCACCCAACACAAACTCAACTAGTCCCAAATAAACTTCACACGCTTCCTTCGACTGGCGCACATTACTAGACTCTTGCACATCCATTAGGAACATCTTCACAATCAATGAACTAGCACTATGAACACTTAAAACCATCTCTAACTTTTTGTCTACTTGGCCAAATTCTTTAAACCTTTGGGATATTTATCTTCAGGAATAGCCTTACTTATCTTCCAAACCACAAGCCATAATATATCACAATGATAGAATATGGTACCAAGAACTATGATAGTGCAACTAGGTGCACATACTATCTCTAAGATATAAACCTCAAAAACTTACTAGAGACACTTTTAGACCTCTGCAAATATTCTAAACAATTCCATTGGTCTTGGGTTTGACTCTAAGGCTCAGGATTACTTGATGCACGTAGTTTGTTGATATTTCTGTGCATCCCCAAGGGATCAGAGTCGCCTCAACTCACCCCTTACTAGCCCCAACTTGGCAGTAAATTAAGACCAAGGCAAGGCAAGTTGGATGTTGGGTTGGGTCACAAGGATACCCTTGAGTTACCAAAAAAAAAAGAACAACTAATACTAATACATGATGATAACATTAACATTCTACAAGAGAGTTATCCAGCATTGTTGTTATGTCCTAATTTGTTCTCAAATTCTATGACATGACATGATAGCAATTCAATCTCTTTGACTCGACATCATTGGCAACACTATGTTCAACAAGGATAGCATAGAATCCTTAACTATGTATACAGTGCTAGCACCATTCAAGAAAATGTGTTTCCCTGGTTGATAAATTAAATGTAGCACATCTAAGTCGGTGAGTTTCTTGATAAGGGATCTATTGGTCTATTGAGTTGTATGCATGTTTTCTTTGCATGAACTTATTGAACATAGGTGGAGCTAGACACCCATTATAGATGGCAATATCTAGTTTTAAATTATGTAATTTTTTAATTGTTGGAAATTTTTTTATGTCTATTTGTTAATTTTTAAACAAAGAGACTCATAAAATTAGAATGACATATGTTAAATTTTTTAATAAATTTTAATTTTAATTTTATTTAAAATAAATAACGCCTTAACCAAGTAAGACGACATTCTTTACATGATGAAAAATATTTACAATTATTTTATAGCATAAATTATATTGGTCATGTATGAGGAATTTTATAAATATATATTAGAACCAATAAAGAAATTATTTATTGAAATATATATACAAAATATGCTAATGAAACTTCACCATCTTTCCACAAAAGATATTAGAATAATATTTTTATTTAGGTCAAAATATGTGACTATACACATGTATGATTTGGCCCTAAATATAGAATTTTTAAGAAGTCACTTATATACATCCTATACAAAACCAACAATTATCATCTAAGTATCAAAGTAAATTACATATTTCAAAACTAGAAACAAAATTGTACATTTCATATTTTTACACCATGTCAATATTCTATATGTAAGTACTTCAAATTTTACTCCAACAATAACAAACTTTAATTTTTAGGAAAAAAATATTCCAATTTTCCAAAAGCATATTCTTTATCTTGCACTTACCTCGTATAGCAATATGATAAGAATCCTTTGTGCTCATGGATGATTTTTTGGGTGCAATCAAGTAGCTAAAACCCAAGCTACTTGTCCTCGTTCAAAATCTCTTTCCATCCTCTTAGTAGTGATTACCCAATGTACTTCATTTTGGATTTTCATAAGAACTACTTACATTCCTTTATTTTTGAATTTTAATTCCAAGTATTGGTAATTCTTCAAGATATTGTAGTCATTATACTCAAAGAACTATGTCAATATCTTCTAATCTAACTACTTAAAAAAAATCACATATTGAATGATCCCCAAAAGTCATTTTTAATTATTGAATTCTTTGTGCACATGGTATGGTAAACCCATCAACAATAATCACATTAAATCCCTAAAATTATTCAATGAATAAGTCCCTTTTACCACAAAGATTTCATCTATAAAATTGTGGGTTTTCCCACTGTCGATCAAGATGATGATCCCTGGCCTACTAACAATTTATGGATCCTGAATGGGTTGTACCTTTGAGTTCCAAATATATATCTATGAGAGTTCCTCCACCTCTATCTTCTCCATCAAATTCTTCATTCACCTAATCACTTTTGTTGATTCACCAAAAATAACTTCATTATAGTGCACCTAACCTTTTTCCAAGCATTTGTGTCCTTGTTCCCAAGGTTCTTTGCAATGGAAATAGAGTTTCTTTCTTAGTTCATTTTAATTTCTACATTTCTTTTCATTGGTGGCAAATTATTTTGTGTGCTTGACTCTCCCTTTTGGAATTTCTTCTAATTATAAGGAGTATTGGCCTAAAATTTATTTTGACACAAGGAAGAATTCTATGCAAAAGATTTTCTATTTCCTCTTGAAGAGTGGAAGGATCCAATGTGTTGACCAAACACTTTAATGCCTTTGCTAGTCCTTCTACAAATAGAACCATAATCCTCTTCTCAAACACCATCAATAACTTTGACAACTATACTCTAAAATTCCCCTATGTGGTGCAACATTGATCTGTAGTGTTTTAGCTATGCTAATTCTCAAAAGTGGATTTTTGAATGAACCTTATAAAATATTTCAACCAACATTTGGCTAAGTTCTTTAAAAGTGGTGATGAGACTATGCCCTTGTGTCACCATGCCATGGTACCAACATTCATGGGCTACTCCTTTCGAGTGAAAAGAAGAAAACTCGATGGCTTCTTCTTCATACATTACGTTTAGAGATAAGGAGGTATTAATCTTCTATATCGTGCATGAATTGAATGCTTCCCATCATACATAGATACAAGAAATTTGCCCAAGCATTGTTGTATTTCCTTGTTAGCTTGATTTTGAACTAATTTCTTCTTTATTCAATGACCATTTTAGAGTTTGGTGTTACAAAATGCAACAAACTGATCATTCCAAATTCATCTCTCAAGAAGTATATATTTATCACAAAGGGATTAAAAAAAAAATTCTATCTCAGTTGCCCCTTTGTTTGATGGATCTTTGTTTTATTGAAGGAATTTGGGTTAGAAATAATTGAAAAAAGAACCAATAAAATGGTTAACCTTTTATACACTTCCTCTTTCAATCAATGATAATGGTGTTCTAGGATCTTTCATCCCTTGAATGACGTGTATCATCAATGTCATCATTCATTTTAGTGTTTGATCCATGTTCTTTTTCTCTATATCCAATTGGTCACTATTTCAAACATTATGTGAGTCTTTTATTCCTCTATCAAATTGTGCCTTCTTGCCATCTTGCATTCCCTCTAATGCACTAAAACCTACTTTTCACCAAAATTGTGTTGAACCATATTTCTCCAAGGTTGACAAAATCAAGGCTTTGTACCACTTTAATATTCCAAATAGGAATAGTTATATGCTATTTATTTGAGTCAATTCCATTCAACACAAATATTTGAACTTGCTTCAAAATTAGATCCTATGCAACATATATTATTTTTGGTAGAACATGCAAAATGGATTTTAACCCCTTAAAAGTGAATAATTAACAAAGGGGCCATGATAACTAATTACTCCTATCTATTCAATATGATTTCTATTTACAATCAATTTAGTTTATACTAGACTTCTAGGATAAACTACAACAACTATTATAATCAAGAAATATAGCAAATCAACAACAAATGGTGCTAAAGGAACCACCACAAAATTACAAACCCTAGGCACTAAGGGAGCACCCAAATAGTGAATGATTGGAACTCAAACAAAATCCATGTGGAATTGCACAATGTTGGACTAGGGTTTTTTTCCCACTAACCAACTAAGAAAATTAGGAGGTTTATGTCTCCAATCTTTAATGATAGGCAAACAAAATCTCCAAAATCTTTTAAAGAATAAATTAAAAAACAAGCATAACTTCTTTGATCTTTGAATTAGATTAAACAAGCACTTGAGCATTGAAATTCCCTCCAAAAATCAACTTAAAATTATTTCCTCTCCCCTCCTAATGAACCCTACTTTAATAAATAAAGCTTGAATACATAACATAAAAAGGACCCTATAACTAAGGCATCCAACTTAAAATTACTTAGCTATTTATTTAATAAAACACCCTCAAATAATATAATTCATTTCCCTAGGGTATTTCCCTAAGTCTACAAGAAATGGAAAATAGGCTTATGGGACATCCTTGAACCTCATGGGAAAAGAGGACATGACATTGTAAGGGTTCCTCTCGTTAGGAGGGTTACAAACTTTTGCCTCTCAAAATAACCATGTCAAAGAAATTGTAAAGAGATTTGTTCTCTGAAATTTGAAGAACTTTCTTGAACTTTGTGTAAATTGTTCTCTATCAATTTTGAGTCTCTCATATGTCTGACTTGGAATCATTTCTTTTTATTTTCCTTATATATTTGATGACGCAAAAAATGTAACAAGGACTTTGTACTCAAAATGAAGGAATAAGAAGAATTTTTCAAAAAGTTGTCTTTATTTTTTTTTGTTTATTATAGATTATTCATGTGTATATTGTGCAATTGATTCCTCAAATTTTTTCTTGTATTTTGAAAAGAGTAAAGTGTCAAATAGTCTCTTTTTTAGGATGTTGTATACACAAAACAAATGACTTTTTGTCTTTGTTAGCTATACATTATTTCTTTCTTCCAATTTGTCATTCTCATGTTTTTTTCAAGAAATCTTATGTAGTATCTCATATAAACTTTTCTAGGTCTTTTAAGTGCTCCTTTTGTTTTTCTCATTTTCATGTTCTTTTTGTACTTTTCGGTTAAAATTACACAAAAACCCCAAAAAACCCAATCCTACAAGAGAGCCACTCCTCTCAAATGTAAAGGACAATTATCAATCTAATAGTAATTTCAATAATTGTTGTGTCCTTTTAGCATGTCATGTTAATTTTGGTGAAATATCACAATGAAAAAATTGTTTAATAAAAAAATCACAACTCAAGGTATTTAAAACTTGATGTCATGAAGATGTTTAAGCTAATTGTGCTTGCAATGAAAGATACAAAGCTTGATTGAAAAAAGAACAAATGAAAAGGAATGTCCTACTTGTCCTACTTGAAACTTGCCACACTTTATTGGAAAATGGCTAGGAAACACTTAAAATGCCTACAAAACAAATAAATGTTAAAAGAAAGTATTTTTGTAACAAGATTGCTTTAAGACAAGGATACTCTTCCATCAAAACATCACTTTTTAATGAAGGTTTATGGTCTCCATATAAGTGTTAGATGGTTGTTGAATTAATGAAAGAACACTCGATGTGTCCTATGTGATGATGGGTGTCCTTGGAAACTATAAAATGTATTAGTTGATGGACGATGTCATTGTAGTTGAACTAAACAATTTTTTTCATGGGCTTGGGAAGGAGTCCAAGAGATAGGGTAGCAGATCCTATTTAAGGAAATGTTTTTTTATCCCTTCTTTATAGGATGAATAGTTTCCTTTGTACATGGTGTCAACAAAGAGTGAAATAAAGTGCCCAAATACATGTTTGTAGTGACCCCAAAAATGTTGGCATTTTATACAAGTGCATTTACAATGAGTACATTAGATGATTTTACTTAATCCCAACCCCGCTGCCAATAAAGACAACTAAGGGGTGTTGGTGGTAGCTAAGAGTTGCAATGGTGATAATGGCTCTTACGTGGAAAGGTAGCAAATAGGCAAAGAGGATTGGACATGGGGTGGTGCATTGGGCAAAGGTTTGTGCTTGTTGGAAGTTTTAAACTAACCACCAAAATGTGGTGACGACACCAATCATCAATGTTTAGCAGTATACCACTCCTACATGGGTGCAAGGTGTAGTATGCCCACCCTATACCCATAGTGTGCCATGTTTTAACTGCTTAACAAAATATTGTATTATTTTCTCTTTTTTTTAATCAAAAATAACTTTTTAAATCAAAATTATTCATAAAATAAAATAAAAAAATTTAAGTTCTTGTGCAAGAAGACTTATGGTTTCCTTAGGGGACTTATGGTTTCCTTAGGGGATAAAAAGTATTTTATTAGAACTACTCTAAATCAAACGAATTGTATTTCAATTTTTTTAGCCCCTCCAAACAAAATGGTGAAATCTTATTTGTGTTGATATATGAATTGAAACTCTACAGATAAATCTTTATTAATTTAACTTTGAAATGTGCGATGGAGACAAAAAAAAAAATTAAACCTAGCTAATTTTACCCTTCTAAATTTCATAGATTAGCCTATTTATTTCTTGGAGAGCTCCTACAACGAGTCATCTAAAAACACACAATTTATAAGACTATTAAAAGAAGTATAAATGATATCTTTGATTGAATTAATTGACACCTAAACTATCACATTTTAATATCAGCTCTAATAAATGACTCGCAATGATTAAATCTCCCTAAGTCTTTAAAAAATGCAAAATGATACTAATTCAAATGTTAGAAGATGAGAACAACAACATTCTAATATTTATATTAAAGGTGTGTAAAACAAGTGAAGACTACAATAGATCACCATGAGCATGTACAAGAATTCCAAAGAAGCATTGAACTAGAAGATTAACCCAAAATGAAGAAGTAGAGATGTCAAGTGAACTCATCTTGATGAGGGGGAGATGACACTTTGACTACCATCAACCATGAAGATGAATTTATACGAGGCAAAATAATCCTATTAATCCAAGAAGTTGACATGTACTCTTATTTCTTAATTTACTTAAATAAACTTGATATAAGATATAATTATATAATTCCACCACTGCATCAATTACTTAATCATGTAATAACTTGCCCTTATTATTGTGATATGTATAAGATATGGGAGAACTCGCACAAAACAATTCTCTCAATTATATAAAATCCTTCAACTCTAGATTGCTTCATACATGACCCTCTTAGGATTATTATTAATAATATATAATTCTATTAAGATTACCATTTTCAAAAGTTGGTGAAAATGGCGTTGCGAAGGAGATTGGGTCTGCAACCAAGGGAGTTTAGGGATTTCAGGCAAAATGACCGACCAAAATTCTTCATGAACCCTGGTTCTAGATCGTGGTCGAAACTGAAATGGGTATGGGAGTATCAGAACATACCTGTAGGTTTTGGGTTGGATTTCAGAAACCAAGAAAAATGGCAGAGAGATTTCCCAAGACCCAAAGCGGACTTTCAACTAAACCCTGGAGAACGCAACACTGTAAATTTTAGGGCAAACGCGGACTGGCAAAGGGTGCGGGAGAAATAATGGCGACCTAAGAAGATATCAAGATCTGGACCGGATGTAAAATCGAAAACCAATCTGGATAACACACACAAGGTGACATTTTTTTCTAGACACCAAAAGTTGGAGTGATTCAGTGACTTTTTTCAAAGACAGGTTTTTTCCTGAAATGTTTCAAAGATTGGTCGGCCTTTAGTTGAGTGAAGAAGTGGTGTGAAGAAACGTGGCCCTTCAAGATGGAGATCAAGACAATGCCAAATGGGTATTTCCTTATCATAGTGGAAAATAATAAGGACAAGAATTGGGTCTTTCAAAATGGCCCTTTTTTCCTGGGAGGATGAGGAATGTCAATAAGGGATTGGGAATCAAATTTTAACCCTACCAAAGCCTCAGTGGAGGAGGTCCTAGTCTGGATACGTTTATATAATCTTCCCAGGGAGTATTGGAATGAGGATATTTTCCAGTTGATTGGAATCAAATTGGGGTTTTACCTTAAGTCGGATGAAGCTATTTCTAAAGAGGATTTTAGCTCTTATGCGAGGATTTGTGTTAGCTAGAAACCAAATTTTCAACTCCCGACATGGATAGAAATCAACACAAACGCGGGGAGGTGGATGCAGAAAGTGGAGGTTGAGGAAACTCTGGAGAAATGTTCAGTCTGTAACAAAGACAGCCATTCGAAAGAGGTTTGTTTGATAGGCCCAAAAGGAAAACAGATCGATGATCCCTTGGAAGCAAGAGTTGAACACTTTGCTGAAATAAATCGAGAGGATGGACAATCGAATTGTCCCAAGGAAGGGAAACTCCATAAGCAACTGACAAAGCGGGTGAATCGGGCACCTCCAGTTGAGAACCCAAAGATGGATGATATTTCGGGAGGGGCACTTCAAACAGCCCATTTGGATGCCACACAGCTAGTGAATGAAGCATTAAACAAGATGGAGGTTGCTATGAATGTAATAGATGCAAGTATGGGGGGCTCCCAGGGGATCAGCCCTTTAGAGAGAGAGGAACTACATATGCAAGAGAATAGTGAAATCAAGATCATAGGGGCGGATAAGTTGGAAGAAGAGAATGCAGACAACTCTTGGGATGTGGAGGAAGAGGAAGAAGATTGGGTAGTGTTTGATGAAGAAGATAGTCTAGAATGCAGAACTATTCAGCAGTCCACCTCTCAAACTGAAAAAGCGGCCATTGGCGAAAAGAAATCGAGGGGTCGTAAACCAAACAGAGTCTGGATTGCAATAGCAGGCAATGCAAAAGGTCAGTCAAAGTTATCAGTAGGGAAGGGAGCTACCCTTCCTGAAGGACAATGAAGATCCTTAGTTGGAATGTCAGGGGCTGCAATGCCCCTGACAAACGTCGTCTGATCAAGCGAGGGCTTGATTAGGTGAAACCAAATATTGTCTGCTTGCAGGAAACTAAGCTCAGCAAGGAAGATGCGGAGACCTAGCTAAGTGCTAGGAGATTCTAGGAAGGGATTTTCTCAAGTGTAGAAGGATCTTCAGGGGCTTTGGGGATAATCTGGAATCCAAATCTCATCAAGGTTGAAGAAATTTCTCGATCCCATTCATGGCAGGTGTGTAAGGTTTACTCTTTTGGAATCAATTGTGACTTTTTCTGATTAATGTTTATGGACCCACGAGCGATAAGCCTCAGCTGGATACCTAGAATCAAATTTTGATTATTTTAAGTAATCTTTCCTAGGAATTGGTGGTGCTTGGGGGAGATTTTAATGCTATTCTAGAATCCAGTGATAAGATAGGGGGAAGGTTGGGTATCATGGCATCCCAACTGAGCTTTCAAATTTTCATTTCTGATAATGGATTACAAGAAGTTAAGACCAATGAAGGATCCTATACTCGATCGAATAGGAGGAATGGCAGAGAACACATTGCTAAGAAGTTGGATAGTTTTTTTCTAGGAGGTAACTGGGCTGCTAGACCTCTTCTTTTTTAAGCCAAGGTTTTACCCTTAGCAGGATCTGATCATTTTCCCATTGAGATTCTCATTTGTTTAGACTATGTTGATTTGGTGTCCCTTCAAGTTCGAGAAAATGTGGTTAAGGGACCCTACTTTGAAAGAGTTTGTTGTGTTGACATTGGGGGGAGGCTCCTGTGAGGTCAGGCTCGGAAGCTTTCAAATTTTTCAAAAAACTTCAGCACCTC
Organism: Cryptomeria japonica; assembly: GCF_030272615.1. NCBI lineage: Eukaryota > Viridiplantae > Streptophyta > Pinopsida > Cupressales > Cupressaceae > Cryptomeria > Cryptomeria japonica. Next base: position 260,940,847 of record NC_081410.1, read on the forward strand.
GAAGGCAAATTAAAGGAATGAAACAAAATTAAGTTCAGGAACATCTTTGGTAGTAGAAGAAAGGTTGAAGCGGAATTAAAAGACCTGGAGTGTTTGATTTTGAATCATGGAATGACAATGGATGCTTTTAATAAGAAGAAGACCTTAAAATTAAAATTGAATGAAATGTTAGCAAGGGAAGAAGTCTACTAGAAGCAGAAATCAAGAGAAGGTTGGTTAAAGGAAGGTGACAAGAACACAAAATTCTTCCACAATTCAGTCAAAGTTAGGAGGTCTTGGAATAAGGTGTCGAGTATTAAGAATAGGAATAATGAGGTTTTAAATGACTTGGAAGAGATCAACAAAGAAGCAATGGACTTCTTCATTGAGTTGTTATCAAAGAATCAAGACTTAGATTCCCAATATCAGGAAACTCTTCTAAAGAACATTCCAAAAATAATTTCAGAAAACCAAAACCAGTTTTTGTGCAAGCCTGTCTCTATGGAGGAAGTAAAACAAGTTGTTTTTTCAATGGGGGTGATAAAGCTTTGGGGCCAGATGGTTTCCTCGCCCTTTTTATCAACAATTATGGGACAATGTGGGTCAGGAACTATGGCAGGGGGTGGAAGAAGCGAGAGAAAGTCTTAAAGTGGAGAAAGAGCTAAATTGCACATTCCTTACACTAATTCCTAAAGTGGAGAAGCCTTCCTCTTTTGGTGACTTTAGGCCAATTGCTCTTTGCAATGTGATATACAAGGTAATTACCATAGTCATTATGAGCCGTTTGAAACCTTTGCTCAAAATTATAGTGTCGGAAGAGCAAAGTGGTTTTGTTCCTGGGAGGTCAATTGTGGAAGGAATTATTATAGCACGTGAAGCCATTCATTCAATCAGGCAAGCAAAGGTGGATCGAATGCTCCTCAAATTAGATATCAGGAAAGCATATGACATGGTGGATAGGGAATTTTTGTTCCGTGTCCTAGAAAAGTTTGGGTTTTCATCCTTTTGGATAAACTGGGTGAAAGCTTGCATAGATGGACCCTGGTTCTCAATTCTTGTCAATGGCAGTCCTCGAGGATTTTTTCAAGCCTCTAGGGGATTAAGGCAGGGAGACCCGCTCTCCCCTTTTCTTTGTATAATCCTGACTAAAGCCTTGGGACGATATATTCAGAAGCTAAAAAGTGAGAATAAATGGAAGGGTGTCCGGGTAGCTAAGGGTGTGGACCCAATAACACACCAGCAGTTTGCAGATGATACCATTCTTTTCGGAGACTCTTCCTTAAAAGAGGCCCGCACTATTAAAAGAACTCTGGATGTTTTTTGTAATGCTTCTGAGCAACAAGTAAACTGGAGAAAATGTGATATTTTCTTTTTCAATACGGATCCTAGGAAACGGAGAAATTATCAAAATTTTGGGTGTGAAAGCTGGCACCCTTCCTGGGAAATTTTTGGGAACGCCTTTGTTTGGGGGGGCCAATAGGACTCATTTGTGGCAAAGATTATTTGGCAATTGTGTTGACAAGTTAGAGGGCTGGAAAAGTAAATGGCTCACTTCTGCGGGTAGAATTTTACATTTAAAATCAGTCTTGTCAGCAATTCCGATATACTCCATGATGTGTTTTAAAGTTCCAAACAAGATCTCTAGTAGTATTAACCAGTTGATACGAAAATTCTTTTGGAATGGAAAAGGGGACCAGGACAAAATTCCCTTGGTTGCTTGGGATAAAGTATGTCAACCTCATCAGGTGGGAGGGGTTGGCCTGAGAAAGTGGTCCTCTTTAAACGAAGCTTTGGGAGCGAAATTGGTCTGGCAAATGTATGCAAAACCAAACCCGAAATGGGTTCAGATTCTAAAACATAAATATCTGGATCCATTAGAGACTGAAAGGATTTTTACTGTTCGAGAACCTCCCTGAGGCTCTGCAATCTGGAATTTCTTATTATCTTGTAGGAAACTGATAACAAAACATATAACTTGGCAAGTGGGGAATGGGGAGACAGCTAAATTTTGGGCACTCTTGGGATGGCCGACCAGCTCTCAAATTGAGGGAAAATATAAAAAGTATCAAACAAATCACTGAGGATTGTTGGGGGACTTCAGTTAAGGATTATGTAAAGGCAGAGCGATCTAATGGAATTGAGGTTTGGCAGTGGAAAAATATGGAGGAGTTGCCTCTATCTCCTCAGCAGAAGAAATCTTTTAAAATTATTCTGGAAGAATACTCCCCAGTTCTCACTTCAAAAGAAGACTCCATCAAGTGGTGTGGGTCAAAATCAGGTGCATATTCAGTTAAAATTGGATACAATCTTATTGAGAATGCAAATCTCCAAATGAATTGGCCTACTCGACTATGTTGGAGTTCTAAGTGCCTCCCAAAGGCAGGAGTCTTCACTTGGCTGGTCTTTAAAAGGAGGATCTTGACAGGAGATAAGATGGTGTGCCTGGGTTTCAATGGGCCTTTTCAATGTGTCATGTGCAAAAAAAATGAGGAATCTTTAGATCATCTTCTACTAAACTGTGATGTGGCTCAGGGAGTGTGGAGGTTTGTCTTGAATAAATTAGGATGGTCAGTACCTCTTCCAAATAATATTACTGACTTCCTCTGAAGTTGGTTTGAAGAAAAGGGCAAAACGGTTCTTTCGAGTGTATGGACAATCTCGCCCTCTACAGTAATTTGGGAATTGTGGAAGGAAAGAAACAAGCAGATATTTCAAGATAAGTGGGAAGGATTAGACAGACTGTGTGGGAGAATTGAACGGGCTATTTCTGAAATTGTCTCATTGGCAACGCACAATCACAATTTTGTGAAACACCCATATAGTTTGATAAATAGTTTAATTCTTGCTAGGTGGCCTCTTCTCATTCTCAGACCCATTCATGGGTTCCCCAGGGTTAATCCTGCTAACGATCGTCTAGATAGAGAGACGATTAAATGGTCAAAACTAGAGAAGGGGTGGGTGAAAATAAATTTTGGAGCATCAAAAGGCAATCCAGGGATCTCAGGAGCAGGATGTGTGGCTTGTGACGACGAAGGAAAGGTCTTGTGTAAAGGGGCTAGAAGACTTCAAGACAACACTAATAATGAGGCGAAAGTCCAAGCAGCTCTACTTGCAGTTGATTTAGCAGCTAATCTGAAGGTGTCGAAATTACATGTAGAGGGTGATTCCCAAATTGTTGTCCAAGCTCTGGTTAAAAAGGACATACTCTGTGTTGGAAATTAGATAAATATATAAATATAATAAGTGAAAAACTAAAAAAATTCAATAATTATTGCATCTCACACGTGAAAAGAGAGGGAAACACTCTTGCAGATGAGTTGTCAAATGAAACATGTGGCCTCGAGCCAGGGGAGGTGAGGTGGCGAAATGACATAAACGAAACTGTTGAATGGAGTTAAGACGCACTACCAAGTTGGTACAACATTAAATTCAAATCCCTTGTCAAAAGCTGTTTTTTCTTGCGCAAGTGTGAGTTAATGAGCAGTTATTGCGAGATGCTCTGAATTGGCGGCGATGGTGGAGAGCCATGCATTAAATGACAATTTCGTAATGCCCATACGGATTATGAATAGACCTGGTGAGTTGGTGAAACCAGCTTTAAAACTGGTTTTATCAGAAACCTCTGTATTTTCTCAGAAATGGAAGCTAATTTCACCTTGGAATCTTCCAAACTGATGTTGGCATTTCGCGGTCCTGTTCCATCAGAGAAACTCGAGAGAATGTTTCTCGTTAAAGACTCGTTGCTTCTAAAAGCGATTCAGTTGGTTTTAGGAGAAGAGGTGGTTGTCATTGGTCACCGCTACAGGTGCAGAGCGGACATCTACTCGCTGCTCATGACTTGGGGTCTAGAGCTGGGACACACGGTTGAGGAGGTGCGAAAGGTGCTGCAGAGACTAATCCCAGTGGAATATCTATTAAACCTGGAGTCCTTGTTGGAGTGGGCAGTGTCAGGATGGGGATTCAATCTTGCAGAAGGTATCCCGGAGGCAAATGAGAAGATGAAGGGGCGTCACTCGCGCATTCAGTTTCTTCAACGACGTAAGTTAAATTGCGGTTCAAGGATGATGCGCAAAGAGGCTAGGAAGGGCTTTTAATCTTCATCCAGATTATGGACATAGAAGATGTGATCAGGCAGGAGCGTGGCGGGAGAGTGGTGGAGAACATGAGCCCTAGGAGGCGGATAACAAGGAGACTATCCGCAAAACTAGCTAAACAGGCGGGAGATGATGCAGAAGGTGGATGGGATGGCGGGGTGGTTTCTCTGAGCCGACGAGGTGTAGCGAGCAAGATGGCAGAAGGAAGGAGGCGACAACATGCCAAAAGCAGAGACTCGCCGTAATTGGGTGGTTGGTGAATCGAGTGCCTCAGCTGCAAGAGGCGTGAAGGAGGAATCATTAATAGGTTATTACAGGCACGGTACCCATAGGTGCCAATTTTCTCTGCTCTTTTTTCTCAGTTAATTTCACAGTTGGACTTTAAACTTCAGTTTGAAACGCCTATTTTTTGATAGGCAAGATGTAATAAGTTTTTTGGTACTCCCAAGTTTGGGGGGGGATGTGTGGGTGTTGGTTACTAGTTTTGAATTCCAGCTTTTGGGAGGGTGGTGATGGCAGTGTCATAGATGTCTTGTTTTGGGAGCTTTTTGATAGTTTATTATCTTCGAAGTTGTAATGCTTAAATTTTAATTAAATAAAAATATATATTTTACCGATCAAAAAGAAAAAAAGATTACTATTTTCAATGCAAAATTCTATAGGATTATTATTTTTAATGGATGAACAATGGTGACAAATAGAAAACAAGGTACCAAACCCAATTAAGAGACAAAATGATAAATGGTTTTCTTATTGTTTGGAACACTTTGAATTTCTCTTATGTTTATTTCTAGGTGAATTTGACATGTGATGAACCTGCCTATATCTCTATGTTTATGCAAGACAAATTCAACAATGTGTTGATTATGTTGTCAAATTTGTGACATTTTTACAAATGTTGTGGAGCTAAGGATGTTTACATCATCCTTAGACCTTTTCTTCCTTGTAAGTTTGAAATAGGAGGCCTTCGTGGCTTTTTAGATACATAGTAGAAGATCCAAGATATAGAAAGAAAAAGAAATTACGTAGACAGGGATTGTTAGTCTCTTCTTCATGGTCCCTTTGTGGTTATCCAATTTACTGATTATATGTGTGTCTAATAGGTTGTTATATCTGGTAGACGTCATTAAAAACATTCATTTATTCAAAGTTTTTGAATCAAACATCCTTACCTCACTTCAAATTTGAAGAAACATCCCAAAGGTGTGAATTTGAGGCAAATATTGCTATATTGCTATATATTATTGTTATGTTAATATTATATAAAGTCTAAATATTAATACATTATTGTTATATTAATTTTTAAATATGTAATTATATGCACCAAAGAAATTCATTCCCCATTAAAAAAAGGTAATCTGTTGTTGCGTGCCCTAATCAGCTATCGTGTTGCAAACAGAGGACGAAATGCAGTTAAAAGAGTGCCTTAATCGATCATCACATACCCTTAATCGCTCGTTGTGTGCCCTAATCACCTGTCTTGTGCCAAAGAGAGGCTGAAATGAAGCCAAACTAGTGTTCTTTTCAATTGCAGAACAAAAATCATCGATCTAGCGATTTACACGAGTTTTTCCCGGAAAAATGGCGATTTCTTCAGGTTAATGACGAGTTTTTCATGGTATGTTCGTCAAACAAAATTCGCAGGCGAGTTAAACGCTGATTAAATCGGCTAAGGTTTTGCGGGGAGTACTCGCCGATTTTTTCAAGCTTGGCAATAACAGTCGTTCCTAACAACAGCGATTCATATGTAAACCATTGCAATGACTCAACAATTTCCCAATGATAAAGATCCATATTTAAACCATTGCAAGGACTCAATAATTTCCCAACAATGCAGAACATTTGTATATAAACATTCCACTGCTTGTTTCCTTGCTACAAAATTTCCAAAGTTTAGAAATAAGCAAAGAGACCAATTTAAATCATTGCAATGACTCAACAATTTCCCAACAATATATTTAAACCATTGCAATAACTCAAAAATTTCGCTATAATACCAAAGATACGTATATAAGCATTTTGGTGCTTGTTTCCTTGCCACACATTTCTATGTTTAAGGTCTTAGGTAAGTAAAGAAACCAGTTTAAACCATTACAATGATTGAATAATTTCCCAACACAAGATTCATGTATAAGCATTCCAGTGCTTGTTTCCTCGCTACACATTTCCATCTTTAAAGGTCAGAAAAGACACTAACGTACAAATAATGAAATTATCAGACTTCTCACCCACCTCCAGCCATGGCTCTACCAAAATATACCGATTATGACAATGACGTCTTGCAATTTTGAGCATCAACAAAGTATCATCAATGGATAAAGCATCTAATCACGAATTCATACTTTTGAGACTGAAATATTGAAATTGAAGGCATGGATCCTGAATATAACAAACATTATTGCAAAGATATGTTCTTATGTTTTTGGTGTAGCCTATTTATATGCCAAGTAAAATCCCTCGCCTCATCACATCAACATAAATTGCATATACTTCATGCTTCAATCATTTCCAAAAGTAGAACAAATGCAACGATTCCATGATTTACAGCTAGATCTATGCATTTAAACCTCTGCAGTGACAATAAACAAGAGTGAATCCTATAACAAGCAATTATTTTAAAGGGCTATGCTATGTTAATTATTAAAATCCATTTCATTTGGCAGTTTGTATAATCTCGAAGACTTGTGCAAACAATTTAATTTTCTCACTTATATTTTTATTGTCTTGACAAACTTCTTGATTCCTGGTAGCTCCAGGGGATATTTAGTAAAGACAATCAACCTGCAGTATCAGCCCTCCTATATATCCTTGATGCCACTAAGTAACTCAGCTCATCCAAAAGAGATAATGAATTGTAATGTGATACCATTTAAGGTGTCAATAACAAATTTATATTTGGAAGTAATGACATATAAAGTGATAATAACAAATTTATATTTCAACAGATATTGTCAATGAAATTATCACTAATAAGCATTAATAGATCATTTCCTCAATTTGTAGTTGATATACCAAATTGCTTATGCATGCCTTGGTCTTTTCACTTGTTCGATGAATGACTCCCATTTTTTATGATCAAGTTGGTTCAGATCATCCAATTCTGCTATAGCCAGTAAATACCGTGTGAGTTTAACCAATTCTTGATCAGTACTTCGATTCAAATGAGCTTTACGAAAAGGTCTTATTGCAAGCCCATTCTGTGGATTCATGACGAAGTTCCTCTTAAGGTCATCAAACATGATAGTGTTTTGGTGATTGTAGTACTGCAAAAGCATACCAGTAAGTAACAGATTATTTTAAAATCCCAGCTCACTAATGCTAATAAAAATCCAAATATCACATGAACTAAAAATGTAACATATACCACCTTGGGAAACAATGCCCAAATTAGTCCAAGAGGCTTGCAATCGAAGACACCATGTGAATCAGATTGCACGGTAATCATTGCTAGATGATCGAGAAGTGCTGTAATTTTGTAATTGGGGTTATTGAGTACCCTAAGCTGCTCCATCTTAACCTCAACCCACTTCATGCTAGAGGCAGAAATCAATAATTGATTGGCATTTCAGCCACAGAACATGATAAAATAAGAAAATCAAATTAACAAAACTCTACCCACACATATCTAAAAGTAAGTACAGAACATAACTTGCATGCAGAGAATTTGACGGACCAATAAACTTCTTGTTAACAAGGCACTATAATTAGAAACATTTCTGACCTGGTTGCAGACCATATGATTATATCATATTCCGCATAGGCAGTTGTCAAAAATTCATGGAGATCTGCCAAAACAATCAATGAAATGAAACCTTGATCCATAAGTGAACTAAAATCAAACAGCATCACCCTTATTCTCACTTACAAGGACGCATCAACTCCATTGGATTTTCAGCTGTAGACCGATGATCAAATAATGTGTAGTCAATATCCAACACAAGTAGTTTCTTGCCTTCACGACATGGATTAAGTAGTTTGATCTGTCATCCCAAACATTTTTGAATGTTACAACAAATATTAACTATCTAAATGGACAGATGAATCCCAGACTAGACAACAACTCAGCAATGCCGAGCATAGTCACCACATTGCCTACTAAAGAGGTTAGCTGATTTCAAAGAACTACATTCACATGCCAATAAAAATCAATGAATCATTTCACTAAAGTACACTGGCATAGAAACAGACTGAAATCTTTCTATTGAATGTATTAGAATGAAATGGAAAAATCCTGTATTCCTAGTATTAAAGTTGTGATAAAGATTACAACGCCATTATATGTTCCTGACCCATTTAAATGGAAAGACAAAAATTGAAAAATGTGATCACTCAGGCCCTCCACCACAATTTATTCTATTATTCCTCCTTGCTCATTATAGCCAATAAGTGCTAAGTACAAGAAAATTAGTTTCAAAACAGGGAAAAATACTTCACCTTTCAATTGAATAATTAACAAAGATCAAAATCTAATTTTTAGACCACAATTTAATACAAATATAATAACATTTGAGATAGGAAAAAGGCCCTATTAATTAGTGCATAAAAAGAATATTTCAAATGCAAATTCCTCCATAAATGACGAGCAATAAAATTCAACTTACGTTAAAAATGAAATTCGTTCAATGTTTTCAACTACAATTGTTATCTTTGTCTCCAGCCAATTCTCGATGAGTCTCAAATTCTCAATCACTCAACTTAGAATCTTTACTTTGTAGATTTTAATTGTTTGATGCCAACCCTTTGATTCAGCTGTTTAAATCTTCAATTTTCAAATTACTTAGTGCACTTGTAGTCTGAAACTTCTGAATCTGGTGTTTAAAAATGAAGCTAACTTGAAAAAACTGAAACTTTTATAAAATAGAATTCCAAAATATCACTCACAGATCGTAGCATTGTTATCAAAGCTGGCTTCTAACATAGACAAAGCGCTGGATTACAAAATATATGTCAATTCTCATGGGAATGCCCCTAATTGGACTGCTCCCAAGAAAATGTGCTGGGACTATAAAATTGTGGGGAAGGGAACTGGAGGTGTCCATCTCATGAAATTTGGTGATGGGCATTAGAGGTTTAGGCTCTATGGCACTTAGTGGTGTGAGGTAGATATTGTGGTAGCATTAGGACTAGGAGGGAATGGAGAACTTGGCATAGGTGTGGAAAGGGCTTGTATTTAAGGATTGATCGTATTAATTGTACAATGTGAATCAAAGGGGTCATGAGTATTGGTAACTCCATCAATGACATGTTTGTTTTTGTTCTTAATGAGCAATCTAGTGGCGTTGTTGGGATTGCTCAAATGTACATTTCATTAGGAAATTAAATTTATTACATCCTTGGTTGATTATTTTAAATTAGTATTCACATAAGGAGTTCACCTATATGTTGTTTTGTTCTTATTCACATAGAAATGGGTGGTTATGAGACTATTGGTCATTTATAACCAATCTTGTTTGCACTATGAGGAGTATTTATATATATTTGGATATATATAGATGCTTTCTCTTGTTGCCATCATTTGGTGTAAGAGTGGTGAGATTGGTGGAGCAGAAGATCCTGGGATAGCAAGGAGAAAAGGGAAGAGCACCATTGTATTCCCTTGTGTAAGATTCAAGCAGCAGATAAATTTCTGGAGAGTAAAAATATGCAGCAATCTATAGATTTATCTGTCAAAAAATATAGCAAAGAGCAATCCTATGGCTTGTGAGAGCAGCCCAGTAAACTGGAAAATATTGCAGCAATAAAAGTAAGTGGCAGGGGGGCTGAGAGCCTGGCTCAATTCGCAAGAGTTTCTTGTGGTAAGCAGAAGGCCACGAGGTCCAGTCTCCCCCCAGCTCACGTGGTACCAGAGGGTGTGCCGTGCCAATGTCACCGTTCACATTAAAAAGTTTACCTGACATACTGCAGTTTAGACGGGGGGCTACCCGATTCCTGCAATCTAAAAAAAAAAGGTAAGTGGCAGGGTGCACAGCAGATCTGAAGATCTGCACTGATTTCACAAACTCCTCCTTCCACAACAAGGTTGGCACGGAGAGCAAAAGGATCAGGTCCACTCGTGCCCCATAAAATTTGTTCCAAATCCCCATTTTTTGAGAGGGAATAATCATTCTGCTTGGAAAACAAAAATCAAAACTCATCTTGAGTTTCCACAGATACCAATCAGTAGCAGAATTTGAAAGACTAATCAGAAAGTCAAGCTAATTATTATGTTTGGTGTATTGGATGAGATCCAGTCTCACATTCAAGATTTTACAAGTGCAAGGATGCATGTTAAATTTCTAAATGATTTCTAATTTTGTTAGCATGTTAAATGATTGAATTGAATCATTTCAATTTGTCCAAATTTGTGGATTGATTAATATTTAAATGATTACGAGAAGGATACAAACTAGGTCTCAAATTGTTGTATCTTTTTAATCACTATTTTTTGTTCTTATCAATAATGTAGGTTAATATTTAATCACAATGGAATCCAGCTCTGCATCTAGTTTGGACTCGAGAAGTGGAAATCAGCCCATTGGAAGGACATCCCTAGAAGCTGTGACCCCACTTGGAAATATGGCATAATGAGGCAATACAAGGATCCATGATTTATACTTGGTGCAAGAAGAAGCTTACAGGAGGCATCAATTGCCTCAAATAGCATCTTGCAAGCATTCCTTGCTACAATGCCAAGCCATGGGAAGCAGCCCCAAAAGAGGTGAAACAAGAGAGATGGAACTTCTTACAGCACTAGATGAAAAGAAATTGGAGAGGGCAAAGGCACAAGAAGCCATTGCTCCTAAATTGTTAAGAGAATCTGATGTGGATACACAAGGCATTGTGGGCTCTTATCACGGTTCACATATACATGGTCCATCTTCCTCATCCGGTTCGGGCAGATTCAATTGCGAAGGCTTTTTGTGCCTAGAAATGTACTAGGAGCACATCCTTCATTGGAAGCAACAAGGTGGAACAAGAAGGTGCACAAAGAAGTAGATAAGGCTTATGCAATATTTTTGTATTACAACAACCTTGCCTTCAATGTGGCAAGGAATCCATATTGGGAGTGTCTGGTGACAACAATGACAATTGCATGGAAAGGATACAAGGTGCTCCCTCCAAAAGATTTAAGTGGCAAGTTGCTCCAAGATGCCATTGGAGATGTACAAATTATGAAAGATCAAAAGAAGCAAAGACAAGAGTTTGGATGCACAATTCTTTGAGATGGGTGGACAGATGGAAGAAACCGCACCCTCAAGTTTTTAGTGGCTTAAAATGATGAGTTTTTTTAACTCGATGATACCTCCAACAAAATAAAGAATGCACGAAATTTGAGCTTGATGTTAGAGGAGATTGTTTTAGAGCTGGGCATAGAAAATGTTGTCCAAGTTGTTACTAACAATGCAGCAGCATATGTGATGACTGGAAGACTGCTTCAAGAGAGGCATCCAACATTTTTTTGGACCCCTTGTGCACCTCATTCCCTTGAGCTTCTTTTGGAGGACAAAGACAAAAAAAAATTGAGAGACCAATTGAAGAAGAAGCAAGAGATATAACAAAATATATTTATAATCGCCCAAGGATTCTTCACTTGATGAAAGATCACACAATGGGAAAGAGCTGTGCGATCAAGTGCTACAAGGGTTGCAACTAATTTTCTAATGTTGCAAAGTATTTCTAATTTATTGACTCCCTTGAAGCCAATGTTTGTGAGTCAAGCATGGGTAGACTCAACTTATTCAAAGAAGGTTGATGGAGAAAGGATCGCAAAAATAGGTTTTAATAATATTTTTGAGACTAGAGCTACAGTCAAGGTAACTTCAAACTTAATTTAATTTTTGAACTGAATCCTTTGTTTTTAAAATTTAAAAGTATTTTGTTTTATGTAAGTTGTAACTTAAATTTGCTTCTACTTGTACTTTGAGGTAATTGAGCCATTGGCGAGGGTTCTATGCTTAGTGGATGGGGAGAAACATTCAATGGGATATATTTATGAGGCCATTGATAGAGCCAAAGAGACCATCCAAAACTATCACAAGAGAGATGCAAATAGATTTGCCCGTATTTGAGAGATCATTGATCTGAGGTGGAACAATCAACTCCACCAACCTATTCGTGCAATAGGATGTTACCTCAACACCATTTTTTTTTCCTCCGATAGCTTCACAAATGTCAATGAAGAGGTTATGGAGGGCCTATCCATATGCATAGTGAGGATGACATCTCAGCTTGAGGTGAGAGACCTGAGCATTTCTAAGCTGCAAAATTATAAGGCAACAAGGGGGAGGTTGTTAAATTCAACATTAGCCATATAAGGAAGAACCATCCAAACATTAGGTAAGAAAAAGATAAGTTCTTGCAAGTTATAAATTACAATTATTTATAGAATATTGTTTATTTACAAAATCTTAAATGTCTTATTCGCAATTTCTTGGTGACAATATTGGAATTGAAATACCCCAAATCTGCAAAGATTATTTGATGCCATTCACACCAAGAAGAGCAATAAGTTGACTCACCAATGCCTAAATGATCTTGTTTTTGTGTAATACAACCTTTAACTCCACACAAGAAATGTGGAGGGCCAAACAAAAAAACTTATTGATTTGGATGAGATTGATCCCTACAATGACTGGACCATGCAAGATGATGAGCCCTCCTTGTTTACAAAGGATGGATTGTTGATTTCAAGAGGCAAGCTATGGAGGATATGACCATGGCAGAAACAAAGGTGAATGGATTGGATGACATTGGTATGGTAGAGCAGGATTATTGGCATCTAGCAATAGGGTGGAGCCAGAGGCACAATCTTCTAGACCAACATGGGAGCCACAATCAAGTGCAAAGACCATACCCTCTACCCCCAATTTTTCACTAGGTTGGGGAAGAGCAAATTGTAAAAACTTGTAATTTTTTACCTACCTTGATATAAAATTAATAATGATGTTAAAAGACAATCATCATTAACTCATGATAGCATAATAGTTATCAGTTAGCAGCAAACTATTGTATCCACTATCCAGCTTCACATGATGCAATTTTGTAATCCATGCATATTCAAGAATCAAATTTAATAGAAAGCACCTCCTCATACTTTTTTAGACTCTTTGATACATTTTGTAATTGAATTTTGCAAAAAATCATGTTTTTAAAGAAATTTTGGTAGTCTCTGAGTTTGATTTTGTGAACTATGGTCACATGTGGCTGATCTATTCTTCAAGGAGGTGATGAAAGTCCATGGACTATCCAAGAGCACCATGAATGACAGGGCAGTCACTTCATGAGCTTTATTTTGGCAAGAGCTCTTTAGGTAGGAATTGAACTCACTCTCAACACCAACTACCACTTGCAAACAAATGGCCAGACTAAGATTGTGAACAAATGGGTGGAATGTTACTTGAAAAATTATGTTGTTGACCAATAGAAGACTTGGATCAAGTGACTCTACTTGGGGAGCACTATTACAACACCACCAACATGTCAATCAAGATGATGCCATTCTTGGCTTTGTATAGGTATGAAGCTCAAAGCTTCATTGATCTCATTTTGACAAATAGCAAGGTATTTGGAGCAAGTGATATGATCAAACAAAATTCTAAAGTCACTCAAGAATAATCTCTAGAAAGCTCAAAACCAACAAAAGTTGCATGTAAACCATCATAGGATCGAAAGAACCTTTGAGATGAGAGAAATGGTGTTTGTAAGATTGCAGCCATACAAACAATCTTCTTTAAGGGAAACGGATCTAAGTAACTAAAGCCTCATTTATATGGGCCTTAAAAAATTCTGAGAAGGATTGGTGAAGTTGCCTGGGTTGGAGCTATCGGAGGGAAGTAAGATTCATAATGTGTTCCATATATCTTGCTAGAATAAAGCACTTGACAAGCATATCGTACAATTAGAAGAGGAGTTACTTCCAATTGATGAAGATGACAAACTGGTTTTGATTCCTAAAGGAGTCATGGTTGTAAGAGAGAGAAAGCTATGAAACAAAAGCACCAAGGAGTACTTGATTCGATGGAAATATCTTCTAATGGAGAATGCAATGTGGAAAAGCCCACAAATATTGGAACACCCTAACCTACAATTTCTTGAGGACAAGCAATTTTGGGCAAGTTGGACTCATCATGTCCTGTTTCCGATTAGTATAAGTCTATACATATTAGTTTTGTACTCGTCTTCCCTATTTCTATCTGATGTGTGTTTTCCCTTCCTGAGTATGCCCTTTTTCCAACTCTTCTTCCTTTCTACCTGTCGAAGTTTTGTTGTCCCAATTTTGGATTTTAAAAAATTTGATAAGCCCTATGAATTTCTGCTCAAAATGTATCGTTTTTTGTCTCTAAAGCACGTTTTACAAGGTGCAAAAACTCTTATTTGTTAATGTTAAAACATGCGGAAGTGTGTTTGCCATTGTTGTCCAAGTTTTAGTTGATTTTTTGCCTTCATTTTCCTAGCTTTATGTGCAATTTAGGGTTTCAGAGAAGTCACTACAAGTAGGAACTTTTTGCTTGAAATTTGTGATTTTAAGGCTCTACGGCACACTTTTCAAGGTGGAAAGTCTACATTTCTTGATGGTTAATCAATCATGAGTTTATCTTCCATCTCTGCAAAAACATTGGTTACTTTTGGCCATTTTTTGTGTAGTTTCGGGTTTCGGAGCAGTCACTGCAAGTGGGGGTCTTGTTGATGTCATTGCAAGTAAAGTCACTACAAGTGGGGGTCTTTTAGATGTCATTACAAGTTAAGTCACTGCAAGTAGGAACTTTTTGATACAATTACAAGTTTTAAATTTCACTTTATGTTTTTTTTTTCACTTTGTTAAGTGGGGGTCTTTTTGAGGTGATTGCAAGTAATTCAAGTTATTTTAACTTCTCCTGTGTCCTTTAAAACCCGAAATTGGCCTTTAAGTCATTTTTTAAAAAACTTGTAAAGTGACATTTTAAGACCCGAATTTGCCTTTAAGTCATCTTTCAAACTTGTAAAGTGATTTTAAAAGCTTTCATTACAAAATTTTCAAAAAGCAACTTGTAATGAACCAAGAATAACCCAATTTGCTTCAAGTAAAGGATTACAAAACATTTTCAGCTTGTAATGGGTAATGAAAAACCCCAAATGCTTGCAATGAGGAGTTACAAGTTATTTTAAACTTGTAAAGAGCCTTTCCAAACCCGAAATCAGTTTTGCAACTGATTTTTACTTGCTCTTGCTTATTCAAACCCCTATTAGAGAGATTTTTGGCATGAAGAACACTTGGCAAGGTCTGCAACTTTATTGAATCCCCCATTTTTGCTCTACCATTGCCACGTTTTTGCAGATTTGAGTTTGATGATGCCCTTCCCTCCTTGGTCGGATTATTATGTTGCTGTTGCAAGTACTTTTCACATAAAGAACATTGCCTCCATTGCGAACAATTACCAATAATGCCTATCGTTGTTGTTTCCTCTTTATTATGCCCACATGTTTCATTTCAGGTCTCGAAAGGGTGATTGTAAATTCATTATCCATGGCTTTCATTACTTTCAGTTGGGTCTCTAAGACCCGATTGTAAGAGATTTTAAAAGTTTAAAATAATGCTTGCCTCCACAAAATTCCCATAGACAGATTATGAAGGCTTTCCCACAAGATTGCAAGCTTATACCCAATCAAAATGCTTACTTGTGTTAATGCATGATAGCCTCGGTAAGATAAATGATTGAATGAGAGATAAATGAAGTCTCTCATTCAAACATTTATTATCGTGAGGGGGCACGATCAAGTGATGTCTTGATCAGCCATGTCCAAAAGACATGGCCGGTCAAGGCATCGCTTGACCGTACCCAGCCCACTACATATACCAAATGAAATGTGTGAGAATGGACATTGAAATAAAAATGCTCCTCCTCTTCTGCAACATAAAAGAAGACAATCAGATTTATACAACAATTCAGTGATAGATAATACATAGAAGAAGATAAATTTTAATTCTGATCCACAAAATTAACATGGTATCAGAGCAAGGTTTCCTTCTATAAAGCCTAACCGCTTGAAGGAAGATCCGATTAAGATCAGATTGATATCTCCTTGAAAGTCTCGAATATGGCCACATTGCAAGAACTTGTCCTCTCAAACTTAAACTACAAGCATCCCTTGCTGAAGTCAGAAATTCAGACGTATGTTCAGAAAAAATATGTTCTCTAGAAGAAACTCAAGATACCTTGTGATTGAGAGGGAGCTTACTAATCAAGATTGAGCACTTCTGAGGTAAAAATTGTAAATATTGATTATTATTATTAATACTAATAATTATTTTATGGGCCCTGTGTAAATCATAAGGAAGTGACGACTTCCAAATGATTTCCACTTGTATTTTTGAGGTTATTGGAAGGTGACGATCTTACAATAACTCAAGATTGTGGATAGAATCGTCGACTGAGGCAATCCACGCAAAAGCTTGTGGATAGAATCGCCGACAGAGGCAATCCACGTAAGAGCTCATGGATAGAATCGCCGACTGAGGCAATCCACGTAAGAGCTTGTGGATAGAATCGCCGACTGAGGCAATCCATGTTAAAGCTCATGGATAGAATCGTCGACTGAGGCAATCCACGTGAGAGCTCATGGATAGAATCGCCGACTGAGGCAATCCACACAAGAGCTTGTGGATAGAATCGCCGACTGAGGCAATCCACTCAAGAGTTTGTGAATAGAATCGCCGACTGAGGCAATTCACATCTTGAAACTATGGTCCCAAGATAAGCATCATACGATTTATGAATATTGCTCCCAATACCTTTTACATTTATCTTACCTAACTAAGAGGGAGTGTTAATGCATGATAGCCTCGGTAAGATAAATGATTGAATGAGAGATAAATGAAGTCTCTCATTCAAACATTTATTATCGTGAGGAGGCACGATCAAGTGATGTCTTGATCAGCCATGTCCAAAAGACATGGCCGGTCAAGGCATCACTTGACCGTACCCAGCCCACTACATATACCAAATGAAATGTGTGAGAATGGACATTGAAAAAAAAATGCTCCTCCTCTCTTGCAACATAAAAGAAGACAATCAGATTTATACAACAATTCAGTGATAGATAATACATAGAAGAAGATAAATTTTAATTCTGATCCACAAAATTAACAACTTGCAGTCAAGTCTTCAAGACCCGATTACAAGTGTAAGTGCCAAGGTTTTTCCCTACATTGCACTTGCAGTTAGCCTTTCAAAACCCAAAATTGGTCCAAAATGCACTCAAAAACACTTGAAAATGAGTCTCTAGGATCCAATTACAAGT
Organism: Cryptomeria japonica; assembly: GCF_030272615.1. Lineage (NCBI taxonomy): Eukaryota > Viridiplantae > Streptophyta > Pinopsida > Cupressales > Cupressaceae > Cryptomeria > Cryptomeria japonica. The sequence continues at coordinate 260,958,177 of NC_081410.1, forward strand.
GCAAACTTGCATTTTCCCATTACACATATAAGGTTGCACGTTTGTTCTCCACAATTGCAAGTCAATGCTCTTGTTTTTTCACACTTGCAATCAGCCTCCCAAGATCTGAAATTGAGCTTTGACCCCACTTTTGTAGCCCCTTTGTCTCATCCAGGTTAGTCTGTTTGCACACACGACCTAACAAATCAACAAATTAAGGCATGGGCCTTATTTTGCAAGAAGATGATACAAAGAAAGAACAACATCATGACGGGGCCATACAAGGAGATGGATAAGTGATATGAATGATCGAGAGCATAGAATGCTTTCAAGACAGAGATAGGCTTCTTACCTCAGCCTTCAAAGAACTTCCCTCCTGAAAAGCTAGTACTACCCCAAGCAAGAAGATAAGATTGAAGTTCGTTGGCCAAGGACACAAAGATCATTAAGGATGTGAATTCATGTTCCGGTTCGACATGTCTTCACTAATCCTGAATACTTCAAGTTATAGCATCCTGAAGCAACATGAAGATCATCACAAACAAAGGATGATGTAAATAGGGTCGTGTCTTGGACACATAGAATAGTTTCAATTATGCATTTGTAATTTTGTTTTTGACAAATTACATGTCAAAACAAATTTTGTAATTACAAGAGTTGCTTTCACTTGCATTTTTGTAAAATGCAATTACATGTAAAACAACTACAAGTTGAGTTAGCTTAGGACTGTAGTTGGAATAAGTCATGGTGGTTGAGAGAATTTCTCAAGTTAATTGGGATCCTCCCACCTTTTTCTCAACGCTCCTCTCCTATAAATACTTGAGGGGTTATATTGTAATCTATATCTTTTTGCAAGCAAGTAAATTCTACAGGATTTTATACTAAAAGACTTTAAGCTTTATAGTTGTAAGTTGTCATCTTTTGAGTAATATAAAGAAGTATGGGATTTCAGACTTTGTGTTGAGATCTTGCTCTGTTCCCATTGTGTTCTTATGTCATTTTGGGATATATCTTTGTGCTTACTTGAAATTGTGGAAGGCTGTTGAAAAGAGCTTCACTTCAAATAATTGCAGACTTTGTGTTGCAGATATTGAAGGTGAAATTAGTTTTAGTTTGCAATTTGAAGTTGAGAGGTGTTGCAAGACTTTGTGCTTGTAGTAATTCCCATATAAAATAGTTCTACAAGTGCATGATATTTGCAAGACTTTGTGCTGCTATATGCTGCACTTGTTCTTAAAATAATTATTCTAAAAGGGTAGATAGGATTGCGGATATTCAAGACTTTGCGCTTGATAATGTTTTCCCATCTCGGAGGAGGCGACGGAAGTCTTTGTGCTTTCAGAAAACTTCATTTCCTCTCTCATTTTGCTTTATAAGTTGTTGCTGTTATTTATTTACAATTGCTATTATTTTTCTGTGAAGAGGAAAGAATATAGTTTTTCTTGAAAGAAGAAAGATTGTTGTCCTACCCATATTAGTTTAGATTAGTTAATAGATAGGGGGAGCCTTCCCTAAATTAGGAGAGTATCAAACTCACACATTGTGGCTGAAACCACAATTTTGCACATCCCCCGGGTGTACAAAATTTTCACCTAACAAGTTCCAAACTTCTCCATCCTGTCATGCCCATTGCTTGACCCCCAAGGTCTTGTCCTTTAGTTGTATCTTGTGTAATAGCTGACCCCCAATCCCTGATATTTCCGCCTATGTTTATGTTTCCCTCCTAACTTTCTAGAACATGTAGTATTCTTTCCAGTAATTTGTTTTTGGCACCATTATTTTCAAAGTGGAATCTTTTGTGAGGATGATCATTGTTCAAATTTGAAGTTTCAGGTATGCTTGGTGGCCAGCCTGTCTATTTGTGATCATCTACACTTATCTTCAAGTGTGGGAATCATAGGATGAAAACCCTAGTGATTTCGAAGGGCAATCTCATACAGAGTTCGCATTTTTAGCTTCACTGGATGCCAGACTCGGCCGCATTGAGTTAGTTTAATTAGCTATTGCTGTTGCTGTTACTAATATTGCAGAATTATCTTAATGATATATAGCCAATATTGTAATAAGAAAGAGGTCCGTATTTCCCATTATTTGTTGTTCTTTATAATAAGATGAGAGTTCTTTCTATAATTTGCTGGTTGAAATTTAATGATATTAATGATGAAAATTTGTGTTTGATAAGATCTGAGTTAAATATTAAAATCCCATAATGTTGCCATTCAAATAATAAGTGTTTGTGGAAGGTTAAGAATCAGACTTGCATTATTATTTTAACTCGTGACATTACAGAAACAATTGAAATTTTGAAAAAAGATTAGAGGTGAGAAAGGAACTCTTTTCAACATTGTTGGAAGCTTGACTTTGGGAGATAGCATCCAATATTTTTATAGTTTACTCTCTTGTTTCTCCATGATTTTGAGAGAGTTAAATGGTATTTTAATAATTTAATAACCATGTATACATTTGAATACACATTAAAGTGCTATGAGGTAAGAATTCTACAAGTAATCTGTACCTTCATATGCAAATGAGGAGCGAGTAAAAATCCCTTTTAAGGTCTAGTTCTAGATCTTGGAAGCCTCCTTCTAAGGGATTCATTAAGCTGAGTTTTGATGGAGCATCTTGTGGTAATCCGAGTTTTACAAAAGCTGGTTAGTTCTTCATGCAGAAGATGGTAGTGTCCAAACTGAGGGATCTCTACATTTTGGGCATAAAATGAACAATAAAGCTGAATGGGAGGTAGTGATATTTGGCATAGTGTTTGTTAGCCTCTTTTTAAGGTGTGCAGTCTTATGGTGGAAGGGGATTCACAAATAGTAATCAATATTTTTAATAGAGGGAGCTGTCCAACTTGGAAGCTAGGTAGACTCTTAGAGACATGCTCCCTCAAATAACACTTTAAAAATGTCTTTTTTTATTCATCGTTGCAGAAATGCAAACTCGGCAGTTGATTCCCCTGCCAACAATGGCAAAGATCAAGATCCCTTAATGGCATTGTATAGTTATCAACCTTCATGATATATCTAGCAAAGTTTCCTAGTTTAAAACCTCTATGATTTTTCATTTATTTTAAGGTGGCCTTTAGGTTCCCCTTTCTCTTAAAATGTCACTGTTGTTTGAGAGGGCATCCTTAGAAGTATACGAGAGATAGCCTTCATTTAAATGGCTCCTACAGATTCATTTGCAATTAATGGCATTGGCAAGAATGCAATGGTTGAGCAATTTTTATATTGAGGTGACTATCACCTTTGGTGGTGCAAGTGTGATGGCTTGTATCTATTTGGCATCTAATGTTGGCATGGGTTTTCTAGTTGCTTGTTCAAAGGTGGCCATATCTATCTAAGGCAAGCTGTAAGAAGGCACCTATTTGAGACCTGCATTGCAAAGGAAAAGTATCTAATTGAATGTTGGAATCTATTTTCTCTTGTTCAAATCAAACAGGGCTAGGGTTTAACAAAGCATTTTTGGGGGAGGATGGAATGCAATTGGGAGGTGCCCCTTGGTCTAGGGCTTACGAATGCAATGATGTCATCTCAAAGCTTTTCATGGCACTACAAAATGAAAATTTGAGACTGGTTGTTAAGGCTCCTTTTGCCAATTGAATTTGGGGTCATGGACTTAATATCTACTTCAACGATGGCAGGTGCTAAGGTGTTGGAAAAGACACCAACTCAAGAGGCGGATACCACTATTAAGGGCAATAAGGCAACGGAAGAAAAGTTTGAGGTATTGGAAGCAACATGCATGAGAAGGGAGCTGAATTGCTATAAGCTTACTACAACAACATAGGGAAAGCCATGGAAGGCCTTATGGTGACCCATTCAAGGGGTCACCTTGACGTTTCAACCAACCTTACAATTCCAATGTTCTATATGGATATTATCCATCAAGCCCATAAGTGCAAGGACGAGTTTTGTGGTGTGCAATTCCCTTCACTAGATGCTTCTACATTGTACCCTCACTAGACAATAGGGGAGGAAGGAAGTTGCGTACAAGTTGAGGAACTAGTTGGATAGGGTAATGAAGTTGCATCAATAATGAGGCAGTGAGGCAGATGCTTCATTTTGCTCTTGGTTTTGTTCTTGTTCAACTCGTTTAGCCAACCCTCTATGGCTCTTCACTGTTGGTTGTATTATGGTGTTTTACATAGGATGATTGAGTGTCTTTTTGTATGCTTCTCTTGATGTCTGTTGGTATACATAGTCTTTATCAGAGTTAGAAGAGTCTACGAGTCTGGCCCGGACTCTGCGAGTCCAGAGCTGGGTCAACTCTGCAGAGTCCAAACGACCCTGGACTTGGACTTGGCCGAGTCTGGCCGAGTTTGCTCAGACTCGCCGAGTCCCGAGCTTGAGAATCTGCTGCGCCCAGCATAACATAATGTCATAAAAAGAAAAAATAATAAAAAATACTTTGTTTTAACTTGGACAAAAGGATGGAAAAAAAAAAGCACGACCCAAAAATCAGCTGCCACAAGTAGAAAACTCATTCACCGATCACTGCTTGACATCTACATTGCTAAAAGCAATGAATAGTGTGAGAAATAAATTTGACTCTTCTTTCGTAGATTAGCAAACGGCATAAGCACCTTAAATGATATAGTTGGCAGCTGGTAGAATAAGGAGATACAAATATATTGTTTTTATATTATTTTGTTGCATAATATAACAATAATCTTTATCTAATCAATGATAATACAAGTAACTCTACATTAATACAAGAAGTAGCCCTTTATATCATTCCTATTGCCACCTAACACTAAGGTATAAACACTTTAGAATACACGGTCATCCTGTAGCTGAATACACAATCTGCTTATAGCTGGATTAGACAGTCCCTGTAACAATAATTTAATACAAAGCCCCTGAAGCAATTTTTGAAGCAGTTCAAACAAAACCATCTGGTAACAACAAATGTAAATCTTGTAGCAACTTGTGAGAATCTGATAACAATTTATAAATATTTTGTAGCACAACTATGAGTGTGTATCATCTAATGAACCCTGCAACCTTCCTGTAATACTTTTTGAGAATCAAGTTGAAGGAAGCTAAAAACACACCCAAAGGAATTAGAATACTCAAAACAAAAACAGCAAATATTTTTGGTGATGAGGATTGCTTGTGGAACTGGATACTCCTACATCAAGAAGTCAAGTAATAAAAAGATCTATGTTAACTGTGTGTCCTTGGTTCTGGAATGTACAAAGCAGCTTTGAATGTTTTGTAGTGATTAATTGTCTTCATTCTTTTTCTAGTTGTTGTTATTTCAAGTATTATTTTCTCTTCAATCCAAATCAAATGTTGATTTGATTCCAATGATCTTTGTTTTAATCATTGGATAACATTGTTGTTCAATTCTAATGTGTTATTTAGTTTAATTTATTTCCTTCAGCTCAAGCCTAAAATTTGCATTTATACTTATGTGATCAATGTAAACTTGTGTATGTGTTCAAAGTATCTTCTATTTGATGAGATTATTGTGTCTTTAAGGTTTATTTATTAAAGATTGCATGAAACAAGTTTAAAATCGTAAAAAATATTTGAATTTCTTGGGTTTTTCAATTTGCCTAGTTTTTGTTGAGTCCGAGTCTTGTAACTATGGTCTTTATTATGTAATGTTTAAGCTTACTTTCTAGGTTGGGACCCCTATAGAGTCCCTCATCTAATTAATCAAAAAAAAACTATGTATGTATTTGAATGGTTTTCTCTCCTTTACCTTGTCATTTATTTTCAAAGAAAATGTTGTAAATGTGACCTTAAGGTTATATTTGTGAACTATACATAGGATCATGTATTGTGAAAACTCAAAAGAGTCACACTTGATTATCTATGTGCTTCGAAGCCTTGTTGAACCACCCTATGGATTGTTGGCCTATCATATTTAGGGTGAGTGGAGTGTGGGAAATCAAAGGAGTACATATTTTTGTTTGTGTGTAAATCCATATCTTTCCTCCATATCTAGAGGGTTGGTGTTTGAGAACATCATATGGTCATGAGGTAGCTTCTCCCTTTGGCTTCTTGAAGATCTCACCCTTAAGAGCTACATGAAGACTTTCAATTTTGTTGGAAGTTGATGTAACTATGTTAATGAATTTGACCTCTCTATGTCTATAGCTCTCCAATTGTAAAGAAAGAACATTCGAGCAGTTGTATGTATCTGATGAGGATGGTTAGAAGACCCTAACCAATTGTAATTGTTGCGTATTAAATTCTAGAAATGAGTTTTGAACATTTAGTTGTATGGAAATTCTCTGTAATTTGATCAAGTTGAGTTCTTAAGATGAGACTATTTTGTAAAGGTGTTTTTAAGTAAAGTAATGATAAGAGTATTGTTTGTCACATGATGTTTCGAATTGGAAATGAATTTACATTAGTAAAGGTTAATGTTGATTCACATGTTGAAAGGTGTAAAAGTTGATCATTTCCTTTTCTTTAATTTCTCACAATTAACTAGTTTGCCTCGTGCCCTTTAGGTGAATTGAACAATCATAATGTTGGATAATTTGGTAAGCCCTGCAGTTCCAAAGTAGAGAGGACCATGGGAATCCATAGGATTTGTGGTCTCCCAGTGAAACAAGCCACTGATTTTCACAAAATCTGTTGTCAGAAGTTTATACTTCGAGCTAGCTTAGATGAAGGATCCTTACAATTGAAGGGTAGAAGCGAGTGCACAATATTGACAATTTTGTCAAATGTTGTCAATTTTGTAGATGTGTTGTAAAGTTGTCAAGTTTGTTATAAGGTTGTCAAGCGAAGGTCTAGGTGAGCAAAAGTTGGAATTTCCTTCTAGGGGTCATTTTTCCACCCTTTGGAGAATAGGTGAAGTCTAGTGTTGAGCAATAAAGTTTGTTAGACTATTAAAATTGGAAATTTTCTCCTACCTATCGAATTTCCACTCCTAGAAATTAAGTGCTAAGTGAAAGAGAAGTTGGGAATCTTCCTTGTGAAGATTGATTTTCCACTCTAAAGGAAATCTAGAAGGCGAAATTGATGAAAGTTAAAATCTTCCTTGTGGGGTGCGAATTTCCACCCTCTGCAAATAGAGCAAATTATCAAGAAGGAAAGGGAAGTTAAGGAGAAATCTTCCCTCTAGAGGTCGAATTAACACTATAGGCGAAATTTAGCTAGTTAGAATTGGAACAAAGAAGGTTGAAAAACAAGGAAAATCAAATCTTCCTTCTACCTTGCAAATTTTCATCCTTCTAAGGGTCGATTTTCCACTCTTTAAGCAAATGATGAACAATGTAAGTTAGAAATGGAATGAAGAAGGTCAAAAAAACAAGGAAACCAAATCTTCTTTCATGAGCACTACCATAAAATCAACACCTTCTACATGTCAATTTTCCACTCTACCTTCTTGTTGATGTATTTTTTATGCACAAAACATTTCAGAATAAAGTACCAAGGTAATTTACCCTCTCTTGAACAAAATCACCTCAGATGCTAAGAATGAGATCAACTAAAATGATTCCAAAGTTTCTACATGTCAGGTCTTGACGAGTGGCTAAGTTCAGTGGTTGATGTGAATTGCTGTGTTTCACTTGGGGGCTTACACAAATGTTTGGATTATCATGAATGATGCGGAATAGGTGTGCTGACAACTTAAGATTTATCAATAAGGCTCTGGATTTACTTCTTACTAAAAAAGGGGGAAAAAGAATAGGGTTCAGGAAATCTATTCTAAGACTAGGAATGTAGGAAATGATGAATGGATCTAGTGGAATCAAACCAGGCAAGGTCTCACAATCAGGTATTGACACAAGCTTAGTGCAATCATCTAAGGTATACTTAATGATTTTCAAACTATTACCATCAAACGTAGACACCATCCAAGTTGATGCTTGTCAACGGACGCATAATAGTTTAAGTTATGCTTACTCAAACTCCAGTTGACCACACAAGGCGCACTTACCAGCGGCAAGAGGCTAGTGGTATGGATTAAAGATTCCACACAAATGAATTCAACAAATCTTTCACTCAATCTAACATACATGAAAATAAATTCTAATCTAACTTGGAGGAATTGAGAACCATGAATGCAAATACAACATTTGAAGAGCAAAATCACCAACAATTGAACAATGATTAGGATTCAAATAGCTGTAGCATATACCAACAATTCTACAAAAACTCTCTATTACAAATGAGAGACAAGGAGGCTTATATAAAGTCTCTCACAAAAATGGATAGCCCAGATTGATCTAAGATCAACGGCCGAGATCATGCCAACAAAACCTTAGAATTGCCCTAATTAGGGTTACATCAAAAATGGCGCCACCAACATATGGCCCAATGAAAAGATACCTAGTCATCATATAGGAAATCTTCTAGAAGATTCCTTCCTGCATCTCTCTCTCTCCTAGCATACTCCAAGAATCTAGCCAATACTGAATCTAACTCTTCCATGGAAATGCTAGGCAAGGTATCCTGTTGTAAATCAATCACATCCAATGAATCCGAGCAAGCATTCAAAGTGTTCTCCCATTCAGGCATGAGTTTCTGCGAATTATGAACATGAATCAACAAAGAGACCAAGTCATCAATCTGACTCTTCTGCAACGAGTCCAACTGGCAAAAATACATAAATTTTATTTTCTCTCTTAATTCGGCTAAGTGTAAACCACTAGCATCACTAACATCAACACCCAATAATTCCTCAATCGAGGCAAGGATCTTCATCTGAATGTCCTGAATTAATCCTTCCATCTCCATACAACTCGATTGGGCGTTCTCATAAGCTGATTTCTTCAAGGCTAATGCACAATACCAACCATAGAAATCATATATGTCTCCACTGTGCACAATGTTCTCGCTGACCAAGGTGGAATTAGGAACCTTCTTCAATGCCAGGAGGCATGGAATAGTCTTCTCTTGGATAGGTCGGAATTCTTCCCAAACTCCCTCCAAATACTGGATTCTGAATACGAGCGTTGTTGTCTTATCATATGCTTGGACAAATTGAGTAAGGAAATCATCTGCCTGCTTCCTTGTGCTTTCAATCCACTTTTCCACCTCTGAGTGTGTACCTCTTGCTACCTCGCAGTGTGAATGTATTCCATGGTCAACTGCAATAGGGGAAATAAGGGTGGGATCTCCACGCCTTGTCCCTGCATTATACTCTCTGAGTCTAATATTTTCTTCTCTGTACCTTTCATTCTCCGCAATCGCTCTATCTAACCTTGCATTGATTGCCTGGAGGTTGTCACCAATCTCCTGGAATTCCTGCCCTGGGGTTGTACGACCAAGGGCGACTGAAGTAATTTGGAAATCCATAGGAGTAGCAGTGTCCGCTGTCATGCCGGCTCTAGGAACAGCAATCTGCGCAATCCGCATTCCTGTCTCATCTCTAGCTATGTGCGACAAAATCTCCACTCTCTTGGGCTCCTTCTTAGCACTCCTAGCTAGGTAGTCATCAATATCATCAATAGGTTGTACCTCTATCATTTGTTTACTTTTCTCCATGCTCCTCCTCAGCCATTCAGGAATAGCGGCCATTTCCATACCATCATCGAGACATATTTCTCGATCAAGTCCTTTCAATGCCGAGATAACATCCTCATTATCATCAGGATTATCCTTAGTCCAATCATATACTTCATTTCCCAAGCTAACTTCCAAAAGGACAGTAGGGGATTCCGGCTGATCATTATTCTCATCAAGAGGTGCAAATGTCGCTATGGCATGGAATTCCTGAATATTCTCTAGTAGTATCACTGTGTTGGAACACTGCTGAGTCTCCTTATTCTGTTTTGTTACTTCAATCACTTCGATTGATGAGACACTGGGAGGGGGTGAAGGAATGATAAGTGGAGGAATGATAGTCTTCTATTTCTTCTTCACATCCTCAATCTTCTTCCCTCTGGCCTTGACTTCTCCAGGCATGTTCTTCCTTCTCTTGGGAGCTTGACTCTCTTCGTCTGCATGAATCTTGACGTCACTGACAGTCCTCTGATCATCCTCGGAAGTAGACTCTTCCGGCTTCATCCTTTCATAAGTGAAGGGAACACCCATGTCAACTAATCTGTTCATCTGCATATCTACCCATGTGCAGGAGAAATTCAAGACCTCTTTCATCAATATATTCAGGTCAATCTCTTCTGACTCTGACCAATTAGGCAATAGGATTGCCTTCTTCATTTCACTCTCATACTGTGGATGTGTATGATCTCTATCATCTAATACCTAATCAGGAATGAGGAAAAGTCCACACTTCCTCATGAAATCCACTGACATTCTGGACCACATTCTTCTCTTCACTGCTTGCTCGTCCATTAGGTTAGCCCAATAATCTTCTATGTCAATCTTATGAGTGAATTTCTCTCCTCTGATCTGTCCGACCTTCTTGTCTGGATCGAATCTTTCTCTTTTCTTATAGGTAGCAAATCTGTAGAATGCAATCTCCTCACCTGCAGTGCTGGCGGCTATGGCGGATTGGCAGACCTCTGACGTCTTCCCAACTGAAATAGGGAATGTCATCCCTGTCCTGTGCTTCTCTCTCTAGATAACATCGAACTCTAGAAGCTGTCTCACCACTTCCAACAATATCATTCTATCGGTTGGATACCTAGGAAGTTTGTAGGGTTCAGATTGAAACCCATGAATCCTGAGGTATGTGAAAGTGGGGAACTGTATATACCACGATCCATATTTTTCTATTAACTCTGTTGCCTCCTTAGACAATCTTCTGTGGATTCCGCCCTGCAGCATCCGTGTGATGTACATAGTATATGCATCATTCACTCTCTTGTAGTCTTCAATTCTGTGCATGCTCAGCTGGGGGTAGCATTCATAACTCTTAAATTGTCCTTGCCCATTCCCGACTTCACCCTTGCATATTAATCCTCTGTATGAAACAAATCGTGCAAGCAGGTACACAAGGTAGGACGTCATGGCGAATGACTTGGATCACTCTACATTCCTCAGCTGGAAATCCAGATTGTCGCTTATGATCTTGGACCAATTCACCAGTGTTCCTTTAAGACAATCCTGGATGAAGTAGAACATCCATCCATGAAATATTGCTCCCTGCGGCATTCCCATCACTCTATTGAGTAGGAATATCAAATCACTATATTCCTCCTTAAAATCTATGCACATAAGTGTCTTGGGAGCCTTGGAATGATGAGACCTAGGCTCAATCATCCATTCTTTATTAATTAAATTCTTACATACACCCATCTTCTTCGTGAATCTGTCTGCATAATCCTCCTTGGTCACATCCTTCATGTCTGTTCCGCGTGGAATTCCGAACACCTCAGCGATGGCATCCTCAGCAAGGTAGACCATGACGACGCCCTTGGGACTCTTAATCATTCTTGTGAGCGGATCGTAACATCGTGCACACTCCAGGATCAACTCACTGCACTATATGGATTGTGGAAACCCAGCGGCATGGAAAATGCCACTCTTCATAATATTAGCATATGCTGGGGAAGGAACCTGATCTCTAGATCCGAACATCCGACGCTGCATCTGGTTGAAGTCCAGGAAATGCATGTTTGTATCAGCGATCTCCTTCCATCTGGATGAAATCTTAAACTCTGGATAAAATCCAGTCTCCAATGTCTTCAGCAGCTCTTTCCTTTCCTTGTATCCTGATTTTGACATCGCACCTGTACGAGGCTGGAAGTTAGTCCTAGGATAAAAATAAATACTTGTAATAAAATTTCTGACTTTCTAGAGATTTAGCTAGTTTAGAGCATGGAGTCAGGAAAATAATCCATACACTTGGTAAATTTTAGCAATTACGTTCAAAGTGTGACAACACTAAGGCATGGAAGCCTTCCACAAAATTCATTTATACCTCCTTATGCTTAGAAAATATGCAAGCAAAGAATGCAAAAGAGTATACCGGATTGATGATGACTAAGGAAAAGGTGTGAAAGATTGTGTTTTCACACAATGAATGTCTGAAGACACCTTCCGCAGTCAACAATGGAAGTCAAAATCTGAAGCAAACCTCAGATATGAAGCGAATCAGCAGGCTGGAAGTGATGGCAGCCACCAAACATGCATGAAAATCATCAAAATATGGCACCAAAACACCTCCCAAGCAAAATCAAATTTTTTCCCAAGTCTAGCGCCAAAAATGGAATTCTGAAAATTGATGTCAATGGCAGCAATCTGCAACAATGAAGGTCTGAACAGCAACAAAAATGGTGGAGGAAAAATCGCCCAAGTCTCCAATCATGAATTTGCCAACTTTTACCAAAAATTGCAAAATTTGGGAAAAATCGCCAAACTTAGCAAAATCGAAAATCTGAAACTGGTCTTTAATGGCAGCCAAAAGGAATAGATTAGCAAGCTGGAAAAAATGGAGGAAAACAAATCCTCAATCCCACACTTCACAAAACGCCTTGCTAAAAAATTCGCCCAACTTGGAGAAAAATCGCTTTCATGGAGACACCTGGCAAAAATAATAATAAAATAATGCTAAAGTTCCTCTCATATACTTGCTTTCATCTCACTTTCACCACACAAGCAATGTGGGATAAAAAACACTTGTATAAATACTTGCTTGGTGAAACCCTAACTTGCTTCTAGAAGGTTCAAACATTTAATAATTATTGCAAGTTATTAAATTTGCTTTTAAATTTTAAATAATCATTTAATAATTATTTAAAAGCAATCAAAATGGGGCTTATTTATTAAAATATTTTAATTTAAATCCAAAATAAAGCCTCCAGGGGAAAATCGATATCAATTGGGATTGAAAAATCCCTTCAAAAATCACTTAAGTGTCAAAATTTACCCCATAGGGGAAATTCGACCCATGCTTGGACAAAAATCCGTGCTCAATTTCATCAAAATGCACATAAAAACCCTCCCAGGGGAAAATCGATGTTTGGACAAAAATCTAGACAAAAATGCACTCATTTTGCAAAAATCACCCCCCAGGGGAAATTCGATGGGTGTCTGGACAAAAATCCACACTCAAAACTTACTTAGCTTAGAAAAATACCTCCCTGGTGGAAATTCAACCTTAGTCTGGATGAAAATCCGGACTCAAAACTCTTACAAAAATGCTTAGGGGAAAATCTACTTCTGTCTGGATAAAAATCCGGACAAAAATCCTCACCTAGTTGTCACAAAAATCCTGGTGGAAAATCGACCCAGGAATGGAATTATCCTTGCACTCCAATCCGCACTCCCAAGGGAAATTCGATGGCAGTCTGGATAAATCCTAACACTTAGCCAAATTTTAACACTTCCAGGGGAAATTCGACCCAGGTGTGGATAAACAGTGGGGGAAATTAGTGGCCAGTATGGATTCCAAGGGAAACCCATGTGTAGTATGGATTTTGAGTGGGGGAATGGGTTGGGTAGTCTGGAATGTGAGGGGGAAAACACCTCTAGCATGGATTTTGACCCCTTTAGCCCTTGGAATATGGATTTCCCTTAGGATTTTATCATTTTAACCACTCAAAATCACTCAGCGACTTTAAATTTGACTGGACTTATACTAATTTTCCAAAAATATGAGCGAAACGCTAGGAAAATATTGGAATAAAGTGTGAAACCAACTTAAATATTACCTTAGGAGCGAGAAAACAACTCCAAAAGGTCTGTGAATACCTTGGCACTTTAAAATCATTTGATGCGCGTGTTTAAAAACACGTTAACGTTCAATAGGTCTAACACTTAGCAAAATTTAGGATCATTAAAATATCATTTTTTTGCAACTTGATCCTAACACTTCAAAAACCCTAGACGGCACTAGGCATGATCAAAACTCCGAGACTCGGGCACGGGAAACGCAAAATTGCCCACTAAGCAGCCAAAACCCTAACCTAACAACGCAAGAAACTGGCAAAGAGGGGGTCCCTGTTAGCAATGGGGCGATGTGTGAAAAGGTCACAACACTTCTACATGGTGAATTTCCACTCTTGCTCTAAGTTGAACGATGAAAAAGGAAGTAAAATTCTAAGGCAATAAAAATCAAATATTCCGAGTGGAGATCGAATTTCCACTCTTCCTTCTAAATCAACCCTTTAAATGAAATTTTGAGGAAGGAAAATCTTCCTTCTTCCTTGTGTTTTTCCACCCTTCCTTCTAGGGTTTGAATTTCCACTCCTATTTTTGATGAATTTTTTTAAGAGAAAACCTTCCTTGTGCGTTGAGAATTTCCACTCCTTCCTTCTATGATGCGTTTTTCCACTCCTCATTTTGGAGATTGAAGGAAGATTATAAGACTGAATTTGAAAAAACAAAATCTTCCTCATAAGGTTCGAATTTCCACCTTTCATTTGCAATTCAAACTTGAGCGCTTAATGATTATTTAATGGCAAAATCGCATGTAGGAGAAGAAGGTCGACTTGACAAGGAAGAATGTGAATTTGAAATGCAAAATCAAAACGTTTAAGGTAACAGTTGGCCCATGAGGAAGATGAAGGGTTGCGACTTATGTTGCAAGCCATATAAAACAAAGGAGAAAACACTAATTTAAAAACAAATTCAAATCCGCTAAGCAAATTCGCACCAAGAGAAGCGTTTCGAATTTGTATTAAAGGTCTTCTAAATTCACAATCAGCCAACAAAGAGAATTTGGAATTCAATCACATTTTCTTCCACATTGGAAGGCGAAGTTGTAAGCAAAATCGAATTTTAAATAGAAGGGAAGAAGGCTGATTGAAGATCAAGTCCTAAATCGCTTCTTGTCAAGGAGGAGCAATCGAATTTTGGGGCACACTTTTAGCATTCAAACTTAAAATCAGATCTTATCAAGTAGGCAATGCCTGATTTTGGCTTAATTTGTGAGGAGTTTTCAAATATTGCAAAATTCATGATTCTATTCCTAGAATTATCATTTAAAGTTGTTCAATTCTGATTTTAGGATTTAAATTCAAGATTTGTAAGCAGAAATCAGGACTTAAATAATTCTGGAATTAGTAACTTGGAACCATTTTTAGTCATTTTTCAAACCAAGTTTTTGACTTAGAGCTTCATACAAGAACATGTCGAGAGTGAGGACCAGAGGTAGTGTGAGGAAAGTTCAAATGAAGACCGTGCTTAGAGATTTCTTCCCGAAGTCTCAAATTTCATCAAGATGCAGGAAAGTTAGAGATACCAACTTGGAACAATTGGATCTAGTCAAGCTCAAGAGAAGAATGTTCGGCACTCAAGATCAAATGCCATCTATATTGGCAAGCAACGTGGTTAAGAATAGAATCTACCAAGCCGCCAATTTCCCGCCAGCAGTTCAATGCAATTAGTTGACGGTTGCATGGACAAGGCATTATGATCCCCAAACCAGGACGATAGCAGCACCTAATGGAGTAGTTCTTGCATTCCTTTCAGAAGAAGCAATTAGAGAGACATTTGGTATTTGTCATTATTATGAGATGTTGAATAGAACAAGGCAAGAATAAATGGCATTATTTGAGAAGGCGCCTGGAAGATGTATGTCACTACAGATTGGATGAGTGGACCGAAGAGACCACAATCTAAGATACCGAAGAAACTCGTGCACAGATTTCAAGGACAGGTACAGTGATATGGTGTTCATGCTAAATAGAATCATGGGGAGTCCACAAGGAGCAATGTTTGAAACGTGGATGTTCTACTATGTAGAAGAGATTTCTCTAGGTTTGAAGATGATAAATTGGGCTAAGCTGATTAGCAACAACCTAGATGTGCTTGAGAAACTTAGAAAGGACAAGAACATTCTACATGGGTTCTTATGCGATATACATGTTGGCCAGAAACATAAGATACAAGGGGTTGATATGTAAAGGTGAAGTAGGAATTAAGAGAGGTCAGCTCAAGGTATATGATTGCTATCCCCACCTGCAACTACATGAGAAGGAACATTATAGAAGAGTAAACGATGCATTATCAATGTATCTCACTCGTTTACAACAAGGGGGAACAAATAAGAGATTATCAAAGGAAGCTATGGCACTAGTAGAAAAGTATGGTTAATGGTTCATCCAATTTCCAACTTTCCCTGATTTGTAATGTAAATTTTTTGGTTGGAGACAATTTTATTGCATAGATACATATTCAGTTGAACAGAACATCTTGTTGTATTGTGAGCTTTACAAATATGCCTATAAATCCTGTTTGTGTTGATTGGGATTTCAA
The DNA here is from genome assembly GCF_030272615.1 of Cryptomeria japonica. NCBI lineage: Eukaryota > Viridiplantae > Streptophyta > Pinopsida > Cupressales > Cupressaceae > Cryptomeria > Cryptomeria japonica. Next base: position 260,974,235 of record NC_081410.1, read on the forward strand.
AGATTGTAGTGCTACCTTGAGTGGTTAAGGACTAACAGGTCAAAGAGGAGGCTAGAGGACATTAGAGGTTGGAGGAATCTCATCATCTCAAGCTAGCTTTTGACTCAAAGATGGTACTTTTTATGAGAAGAATTGGTTTTGGTTTTTGTGTTATTTGCTCTGGATGCTGCCAATATTGAAGAATTCATATATTAATAAGTCTATTTTTTAAAATGCTTCAAAGATGGTGCTTTTTATGAGAAGAATCGGTTTTTGTTTTTTGTGCTCTTTGCTCTGGATGCTAACAGTGTTAAAGAATTTGTATATTAAAAAGTCCATTTTTTTAAGACATGAGGGGATCAAGCATAGATAAAACTTAATATCGATAGTTACCTTGATAGTTTGGGACTTTATGGATCTTGGGAATTATACCCTTAAAGGGTCATTAGACAACTTGATGGTGTATTATGGATGTAGCTTGACATGGATTGTTGTTCAATAATTCAAAAGATCTATCATTCGGAAGTTTGGTAATCAAAGAACTCAAGAATTCAGCTGAAAACTACACCTTTATGAGGGTTACAAAGCAGCTTGATGGGATTCGACCTGAGTCAAAAACCTTTTCGAAGAGAATCTTTTGAGGAATATGTGGTTATGATTAGTCAGTGCATTTTGGTTTTTGTTGTGCTCTGCGGAAATCATATGGCCAGCTGAGACATTTGCCTAGACACAAGTAGTTTGGGGTGTTCTCGACGAAGATTTGGTGCCCGGGCCAATTAGTACATTTTCCTAGACACAAGCAGTTTGCAGTGTTCTAGATTAGTGAATAAATCTGGTGGAGGTGCTTCTGCAGAGTTCTAAATAAACTGCTGCAATCAGTCATGTAGTTTTTGGAAATATAAACCTTAAGAGGCGCATTGGAAATTAAGATTTACATTTTGTAATAAAGTCACCTTAAGATAGTTTGAGGAAATTGCATGGGAATGCAATGCTTTTATAAGAACTTACATAATACATTGTAGTCTGTAGAAGACCCTAAATGAATATTTAAAAAATTAATATGTTTTGGTGTTTTTTGTGAGAGCATTGTGGTTCAATTTTTGATATAGATGAACCAGCCTTTTCAACATTAAGCATGGCGGAAGCTATTTGAGGCTTGTATCTGTTGTATTTGGGAGCATTTGTGAGTGTTTTAAGCTCAAGTTGATAACTGCCTTGTAGCGAAGGACTGAAGAATTGTAGAGAAGTGTTGTATTTGATCTTGAATGAGTGTTTCCAAGCTCTTGAGTATGTCTATGAACTGTGATCAACTGTAACAAACCAATTTTTGGAGTACTAAGTTTGGTTTCTCACATTTTTGGTGGATTTTTTATCCACAAGGGGTTTCTCCATATTAACTCTCTATCTCCTTTTAATGGTTTTATCTATGATTTATGATTTCATGCTACATTTGCAGTTCATAATGTAAATTTCAGTTAAAAGTTTATTGTCATAATTGAAGTCACATATTCTGTATATTGGTGATTACATGATAAAAATATCCCCACTAATTTACCAATCAACCTTTCTGTGATGTATTTGAATTCATTGAAAATTTATTGGTTGCATTAACTGAGTTTTTTCCATGGTTGTTTTTGGATATTATAACTTGGATGTAGTCCATTGTGAGAAGGGAAAATACACTTCAGGGATTTCGGAGAGAGTAATTCAGTAAGAATGTCTTCGAAAGCTAAGAGAATTTTGACCTAAATGAAAATTTTCAAAAATGACCCAACCATGGGGAGGGTAAACTCATGTCAAATTCACCAATTAATGTAAACACTACGATGAAAGTATCTAACAATATTAACATCTTAATAGGGTAAAAATAAAAGTCCTCTCTTAGTGGATACACAATAACAACAAATTTATATAGAATGACAATATATCAATTAACAAGGTAAGAGAACAACTAAGTAAAGGATAGCTAAGCCAAGTGTTAAATGTACGGCAATCAGGTAAAGGATAGTGTAGACACCTAAAAAAATCCCAAGGCCTAATCCAACACCTAGTCTTAATCAACCAGTTCCATTGCCTAAAACATGTCCCTATCAACTAAGGTCTTCCACACTTAATTAGATAGATAAATAATTGTCTTTTCCACCTATTTTCCACTTCACACATGGCTAGAATAATTAAATAATAATATTATTTAATTATGCCTATTATTCCCTCAACACATTCCAAGAATAAATAGCACCTAAGAACACTTGTCCTTATGGTTCCATTCTTTTCTCCACGAAACCCAAGAATATAGCCCCACTAGATGCACATGTCCCTTATTTCCCTCATGGTCACAACCACTTACAAAATTTAGTAAGATTCATCCTAGCCATGTACATTCTAACACATTCATCTCAACCCTCTATTCTCTCCTAGATCCTAAGGAATTCCTATCAACCATTCTCCACCCTTGATTTCTTCTTTAGATCTTGACTGTCCATTCCTCCTTCCAAAATTCTATAAATTTAGGCTCTCTTATTCATTTCATGAATCCATCATTACTTGAGCTAAGTGCATGCTGTCGAGCTAGTAGTCTTCAAGCAAAGAAGCATCCACATACCAATTGTCATTGGAGCAAATCATTCAACAATGAAGATTATGGCAACATTTAAGTTGATTGTTTGATGTTAAGCTTTGTTAAATTCTCTTTTGTTGAGCTCTATCTAGATTCTACAAGTTTTGCTTTGGTTTGAACAGAGACTTGCATACTTGTTTGTTTATTTATGTTTTGTATATGAAAATAGTGGATATCAAGGTCTTGGCTACACATCCCAAACAATCATTCTAATGGTGACAAGTCAATGGAGTTGGGGCCATCTCATCCAATGAAAGTATCAAAATAGAGGCCATTCATAGCTTTTCTAAGAATCCTCCTTCCACCCATCTTTGCCCTAATCTCCCCATCGATACTAACAAACTACGCCCACATCCTAAATCCCTTGATTGGGACCAATAGTGTCATCTATCTTACAAAGTGAAGCATTTCCATGAAGCAAAAGATCACAATCAACTACCAAAGAATAAACAAATGCAAACTCTCCATGAATCTAAAAAACAATATGCACCAAGAAATCAAGAAGAAAAAGCAATATGGATCCTAAAGCAAAGTACATTGATGAATCAATCAAAGAAGATCATCAAAAGCAATCCATTAATCAAATTACATACAATGATGTACACCAGCTTCACAATTATTATACAAAACTTCACAATCCAAAAATATTGTTGGTCCCAATCCTAAGCCTAATCCCAAATCCAATTTTACCATCCAATCACAATGTCCTCCATTTCAATTGAAATCTTCAACCCGTAAATCCGAAATCTATCAATCCACACACCCACCTCTGAAGTCCTAATTATCAAGTAACCAATCCAAATCCCAATCCTCACCTCCAACATCTAAATCCATACCCCTTCATCCTAAATCCAACCTTAAACCTAGAATCAATCACATCCTTACAGCACTTTATCACAAGAGCTATGATGGCACTCTATCAAGATGTTTATATTTGGACAAGGCCAACCCAACTATCAAAGAGCATAATCATAGCTCTTATTTGTATACTAGTGTAAAGATTCAAACAAAACAACTTTGTAAGGCAAGATACTATTGCCATATCATGACCAAAGCATCTAGATCAGCTACATCAAATGTGCATGCACGTGATACCTCAAGTGACTGAAATCCAAAATAGCTCAAAAAGTCCAAAACATCACCAAAAATGTACAAAATTAGAAAAATTCCCAAAAAAATAGAAAAAAAAACAATAAAGAGAAATAATTTGTCCAAGGGTGAAAACCACTTCTTGTGGTACCTTGTGAAAGTACCATGATGAAAACCCATTCATGGGCGTCATGTGTAGATCAACTAGCTTTGTGAACCTTATTGGCGGCAAGCTGTCTTCCATCATACCTATCCATCCTATCATGCCATCTCATCCTCCCATCCAACATATCCATCTAGTCATGCTTCATCTATCTTCATTACCCACCTTGACCTTCATAATCAGAAGAAAACAGTTAATGCATACTTTGGCAAACTCTTGGCATAGTCATCTTTTGGCCACAACACCATCTACCATCACTTAAATGCCTACATACCACTACCCAAGCCCCTTATCATAGATCAAAACATATTAACCCTACATGATGCAATCCTTGGACATATCCCCTTAAATCCCTTCATAAATCCATATCTTCTCCATTCCATCCAACCCATCAACCATCCCATGTAAACCACCCTATCCTTGTCTCTAGGCTTGGATTATCCCTTGCCATTGGTTTCACCATCAATGCGACAAACAAAAGAAAACACTTATCCAAACATATTCTCAATCTACAAGCATGATCTCCAAATAACTTTATCCATGTTTAAGGCCTTAAATCCCAACATACCCCACTTAGAATCGTGCATCCATCCCAAAAACACCCATAAGCTTTGTTCTTTATCTTGCTTCAAGATGTGTTTTATATAAAATCAATCATCATTGAGATATGTCCTTCCCAATCCTTCGAGATGTGTCCTTTCCACATCAACAATGCTATCATCATCATCAAAACAATCTACAACTTATAGGTTCACCAAGGGAAAAAGAATCCAATCCTCATCATTAATCATTTGATCCTCACCAATCAATCCATCCCCCATCCCATATTCCCATACACCTTTGGCTTCAACATGTCATTAGATACAGGTTTGTGTTTTATGCATGTTTTTGATTGCTTGTTTGTATGGTTTTGTGTTTGTTTGCTTCCTATAGTCCTAGTGTTCCATCCACCACACTGTCATAGTCGCCCTCATCCTTTATTATCATGGCATGCATCACTATAATATTTGTAGTTTCTTTTTTTGTGTGTCGGTCCATACACAGATAGTGCATCGTCATCATGATCCCTTATACATGATGCATTATCCTAAGTGCTACAAAAAATAAAAGGTTGCTCCTTGCACATGATATTACCATGACACAAACAAAGTAGCATCCACAAATCAATAGTCATTGGAGCAAATCAAATCACAATGGAGTCATGTGTAACTTCTTAGTTTGATTTTGATGTTATTGAGTTGTTTTTATCTCTTTTGTGAGCTCTATCTAGAGGTTTTGCTTTGGTTTGAATAAGAACACCACCCAAGACAAAGAAAAGAAGGGGAAATTTGAGCCAAATTGGTTGGGTCTCTAAGTGTCAAGTTTGATCCGAAGTATGCAAACTATCCACTCCTAAAGGTCTTGAGCTAGATGAGCCTATGAACATTATCCATCTCAAGTGCTTCTATGCTTAATCCATCTAGCACAAGTCTTTCAAATATCAAAAATATAGAAAAAAGCAAAAATTAAAAAATTAAAAAGAAACCACTCTTTGTGACGACTTGGGCAAGTACCATGATGAAAACCTAGCAAACAGGTGTGATGTGTAGTAGGCAACCACCCTAGTTTATGAGCATGTGTCTCTCCATATTATTCACACCATCATATTCTATTCATCTCTATTTCCCCCACCTTGGATTGTTAGCTCAAGTCCCTTACCTATCTTCCATTCCATCCCTTTCCACTATTCCCTCCACACATACATTACTTATTCACGCCATCCTCCATCAAAAAGCTCAAACAAACAACACATTCCTTCACCATCACCCCTCCACCTTCCCCCATCTCTCCATCCACTCCCCTTCATCTATTCATTCCATTTAATTCCTACCCTTTTCCCTTTTTTGCACAAAAATGGAGGCATCCCCTTGCTGATGTTTCCTATGAAATGGTTATCACATATATACCCATTGGAGCATGACCTTTTACACCATCTATCATCACCTTTCTCAATGATCCAATCCTTGTTTGGAATATGTTCCCCACATCCCCCTATCATTCCACCCTCTTGTCATCCAATTCACCCATGGCTTCAATGTTTCATTAGATACCACCTTTGTGTTTTCTACATGCTTTTGATTGTTTGATTTCTTGCTTTTGTTTATGTTTGTGTCCATTAGTGTCACTTTTTGTTTTCATTTCTCTTTGTCTTTTTGTTGCATCTAGTCCTAATGTTCCATATATCACATTATCGCGGTCACCTTCATCATTCACATGATGGAATGCCTACAACAACGTGTCTCTTGGTTCACTATGCTATTTGTAGCTTCTTTGCTTTCATATGTCTTTGTCTTTGCATCTTTGTTTGTTTCTTATAGTTTTTCGTGTTCCATGCTACTGGTTAACAGATTTGTATTTTTAAGAATGCAAACAAATAGACTCTCTTTGCCCCAAATATGAAGACAAATTGCTAACAAACAGTTGGAGAGATCACCATGGTATTGATGATCTTCCTCTGAATTTTAGAGGTACAGCTCCCTCTTATGATATAATTTATGGTTTTTCAGGGCTATGCTTTTAACTAGAAAGCAATTAAGGCGGAGCTTTTAACCAGAAAGTTTTAAAGGTGAAAAGCCATGACAAAATTATAATTGAATAGAATACAAAGATTCTACCCCAAAATACTAAGATTTATAACAACTGAAACATCACCGTTACATTTATCCAACGCTAAACATTCACAATCTGCATATATAAAGTTCAAGATCCATTCAACTGATAACAAGAAAAGGTAATCCAAATAGCAGAGTATTCAACATAAGAAGAACAAAACAATTCATCAACAATGACTCAAAGTTTATGATCCATGAAACCGGATTCAGATTTCTCTTACAAATATCTATTCGAAAACGGTTAAGTATTAAAAAACTAGCAAAGAAAGATTCCCACTTCTTTTTCTTCTATCTAACATATATATAGACAGCAATTAGTAACCCTCTTTTAAAATAACGGTCTTTGAAAACAATCGTTCCCAGAGAGAAACTGAAAAATTACTCAAAATAAAACAAAAATGGCTTACTAGAGCCTAAATCTACATCACTAGTTATGGCCATAGGTCTACGAAACAAAAAGCTATTAACCAAATTAGGGTACAGTTTTTCTTGCCACTACAATCATCAGCTGAAGCTAGACATCCTGCATTTCCACATTTTCTTCTTCTTCCAACACTAAAATAACTCTCATATATTCTTGTGGGTCCTCAACCAATTCTAGATCAGGCTGAATTACAAGAGCAACACCTTCTCTTGGGAGAACCATTTTGCCTCACGTCGACTTTTGTCAATAACTATTTGTGTACTCTCTTGGCAGCAGACCTCTGCTATGTACTGAATTAATTTGCGCCCCAGGTGCAGAATTTCTAGCTGCAACAATTTCTCTTTGTAGAAGAAGATTGTGAACTTTGGCCCATCCCTTTTCTTGCTCCAAAATGAAATTTATCCTTCTATACTCAGCATAACTAGTCTTTTCCCTCCATGCAACTGTGTTCAACTAGGCAACTATGTCTTCCTGCTCTCTTTGAATCCAATTCAAATCAAGTTGAACCATGAGAAGCTAATCTTCATGAGGAAGAACCATACTGTCTCAAGATGAGTAAATAACCCATATCAAGCACTCGTTCAAGAAATTCTGAAATAGACATTATTGGGATTCTCGAATTCCTACTCCTCCAACAGAGTTGCCAGTTTGTCAGTTTACCGTTTTTCTAGCTAATTCCTAAAGAAGGAATGAGTTTGAGAATATTGCCACCTTTCATTTATGGACGGGGCCATCAGCTCATTAAATTTTGGCAGCAAAGAATAATATTATTCACCTTTAAAAATCGCGTTAGTAACTCTACACACTTTGGCCACCCAATTGGTCATTAAGGAGTTGTATTTCCCAAATCTTTGAGCAAATTGTGTCTCGACGGGGCCATCAGCTCATTAAATTTTGGCAGCCAAGAATAATATTATTCACCTTTAAAAATCGCGTTAGTAACTCTACACACTTTGGCCACCCAATTGGTCATTAAGGAGTTGTACTTCCCAAATCTTTGAGCAAATTGTGTCTCGAAAAGCAAAAAACTCCATGCAGTTCAACGGTTGAAAGATTTCTGAACTTTTGCACTCCTTTCTTGCGTATTCAAAAGTTCAAAGAATTACCAACCTAGACAACACCAACTTGGGTGGCCAATGACAAGACATACTGAATGTAGTCGAAGGATCTACAAAATTAAGGACTAACTCAAAATAGCTGACATAAAGAAGTGGGCTTTGGAGAGTAATCAACTAATTGGCAATTTCGCAAACTCGAGAACCAACACAAACAACTAAGTACAAGAATTCGGAAATGTCCCGACTGCCTGATCACATAGGCCTTGACACCATACATGACCGATGACAACACTTCAACTTAGAGAGAGATTGGGGAATCGGCAATTTTTAGAACTTTAAAACCATGACACTTAGGTTTGAAAATTCACGACTTAGCCGATAAGGTTTTGAAAATCTGGCAAAGGGCCCATTAAATACTGGGAATCCACTTTTAACAAAGATTATCGAAAGTTCAAAAAATTGGGGTAACACATACATCACACTATCATGGTTGGGCTCATCCTTGATATGATGGCATGCTAATAGAACTATGAATTTTGGATCATTATGCTATTTGTTGCTTCTTTATTTGTGTGTTAGTCCATATGCGCATGGCACATCATCATCATGGTCCCTTATATCATGGTGAAAAACATCAAGTGCTGCAACAAAATAAAGATTGCTCCTTGCACATGAAGTTACTATGATAAAATATTTCCATCATCCATTTTTATCCTTCATCTTCATCCAACCATAATCTCAATCATGTGTCACATTGTTCCATTACATCCTTACAAGATTTCATCATCTAATATGCATGTCCATGTAATCTAGAATCTCATCATCTAGTCATCCTAGTGGCATCAATCAATATGCCCAATCCCAATCCATCATCTAGTCTATCCTCATGGCATATACATCATCCCACGTGATCTATCTCAAGTTATGTTTTATACATCATGGTACATCTTTTATCATCCCCTGTATTTTCACGAGACCTCCTAGACTCCATTTTGCACAACAACACTCCTGGGGGTGCATCACTTCCGTTGTCATCAATAAGGAACTTGGGCAACTTGCTATCGAAGCTTCACTCCACTCTACTTTGTATTCTTCTTTGGCACAATGCCACTTAGTTGCATTGTGTCAAAGAGGGGCAAAAATGTAGAAAGCTAAATATTTCCCTGGGCTTAATCTAACACCTAGTCTAAATCGACCGATTCCATCACCTAGGACATGTCCCTTTCACCTAAGATCTTCCACAATTAAATAATCCTATTATTTTAGTAATCACCTTTTACATCTCCTCACAACATATAAATAAACAAACTTCAATTCCACTTATGCATGGCTAAAATAATTAGATAATAATTTTATTTAATTATGCCTATATTCCCTCAACACATTCTAAGAATCAAGAGCACCTAAAAACACTTGTCCTTATAGCTCCATTATTCTCTCCACCAAACCCAAGAATATAGCCTCACTAGATGTGCATGTCCCCTTATTTCCCTCATAGTCACAACCACTTACTAAATTTAGTTAGTTCATCCTAGCCATGCACATTCTAAATGCCTCCATAGCAACCTTCCATTCCCTCCTAGATCCTAGGGAAATCCTCTCAACCATTCTCCACCCTTGCTCTCATCTTTAGATCTTGACCATCCATTACTCCTTCCAAAATTCAATAAATGCAAGCTCTCTTATCTATTTCAAGAATCCATCATCACTTGAGTTAAGTACATGTTGTCAAACTGGTTGTTTTCAAGCAAAGGAGAATCCACATACCAATTGTAATTGGAGCAAATCATTCAAAAATGAAAATTACGGTAACATTCGAGTTGGCTGTTTGATGTTATGCTTTGTTGAATTCTCTTTTGTTGAGCTCTATCTAGAGGTTTTGCTTAGATTTGAATAATCCATTTTGCAATTCAAATTTTAGGCATTATAGACAAGTCAAGCAAGGACTAAATGTAGGGCATGGTAATAAACTAAATAATAGGATGCAACATTAAAGTGACAAGTATATAATGAGAAATTAAATTTGCATAAATGGGAGAGAGATAATTACTTGCGGTCGACTTTTAGATCCATTAACCTCCCCCTGGGCTTACATACTTGTGAAAAGATGGTTGTAGGTGAAATCGAGCAATATTGAAGATACCCTAGTAGACCTATTGATGCTCCAAAATGACATATCCAACTAGGGTTGGATGTGCCAATTCGAGGGCAACAATATTGGAAGGTTGCGCACACAACTCACACGTGCAAGCAACCTCCAATGAAAAACAATTCCTATCTAACCTAGAAATTGCAAGGAAATGGGATAAGATGAGGCAAAGGGTTGCAAAGAAACAAAAATAAAAGGAGATGATCTGCCAAAACAATTAATCAATTGGATCTTCTCTATAGCATTCAACCATCTATTTCTCCTAAACATAATGACTATGGCCAAAGATTCTTCAACCAACTTTCACTCGAGTGTCATAAGTAGACAGCCATTACAAACAAAACAGCGCGACAAAGGAAACACTCCAAGGTGAGTTGTTAAGCAACAAAAACAAAGACAATATATTGATTAACAATCCCAAAGATCCCTTATAAAGAGGGAAAACCCTATACTTATAGATTGTCAAAAGGACAAAGGCAACCTTAACCATCGATCCAACATGGCAATTTGATAGATGAGATTTAATTAAACAACATGCAAACATAATAAATGAACCTACTTATTAAATTCCTCGCCCCGCAATCCACTTATGGGGAAAGGAAAATATTACATTTAATTTAAAGGTCGCTACAAATAGCAATTCTAACATGCTATAGTGAAAAAATCACTACAAGACCATAGTTACAAACTTTAGAGACTTAGCATACATTAGGGTGAATTAAATATCTTTGAATGTTCTTGGCCCTTACATGCAACTTGTCTTCCTTGGTAATGTATTCCTTCCACTAGTCTTCCAAGAATTCGCTAAGGGTAGATGTAGGCACAAATAGAATAAATATGAACTAAGGAACCTATAAATAGGAATCCAAATGCTCAAATTCAACTTCCAAAATAGAGGGCATTCCTAGCATAACAATGATGTACAACTTGAATTATTTTTATATTGCATGAATCAACATAGTCCCCCAATAACCTGCAGTGCGCCGAGCAAACTTTTAACATGATTGGCAGCACTGGTGAAATACACCCTCCAATACCACACAGACCAGGAAATAGGACCTTGTGACCAGTTGCCTACAACAAGATACCTTCAGCCAATCAAGCCAGGTCCCCCGACCGATGTATAGGTTGAAATAATACATGTAAATTGAATTTGAATTTCTACCTAGTTGATGACATATAAATTGAATTTATATTTCACTGGCCAAACAAGAATGTTGGCTCAGAAAGGAGAAAAGGGGAACATCATCAGTCGATCTAGTAATGTCTACTAGATAGGGAAAGGACTAGAGGAGGAAAATGGGAAGGCCATGAAGGCAAAAAGAGCTTTGGAGGATCAAAAGGTCAAAATGGAGGAAATCATGGGGAAAAGTGTTAGGCAAAATGGAGGGCATCCACGGGAAGGTAACTAAGACACTAAGACAATAAAAATGACCCACAATAAAACCCTCAAAAAATCCTTAACTCAGCCTGGCCAAATCCCTATTTGTGAGGTTAATGCCTCCACAAATCTTTACAAAGCAAAATGTTAGTAAGGTCATCTTCAGGAGTATACACTGTTTCTAAATTTCACATTCAACAAGACAGAAAAACCATATGTGGTATTAACTAGCGTTAATTAAGAAAAAGGTAATTACCTCGCAAATTGTCATTTCGTTGCTCTAGATACTACAAAACTCATGCAGTAGCATGATAAAACTTTAATATAGCTGGTGTAGTATTAGAGAATATTACTATTTTCTTTACAAATATATATCAATTTCTCCAACTGTGTTTATGGGCATATAATAAAAAGAGCTCACTGATTAAACTGAAGAAGCTCCATAAGAAAGTTATCTGACAAATTAATTTTATGAGGAACTGCACTGATATACAATGGGAGAATTCGTGCTTTTGAGTCTTGACAAACATGTGTCCACATATACAGATATAAAGCACTTTATTGCTTAAATACTTGGGAAGTAAAGAACAATAAGTAGCTACAAATTGAATATTTTGAAACCATATTGAATATCAGTAGTGTCATTATTATAAGGTTCATCATCTTGTATAGTAGCCTAGATCCTCGTAGCATAGAGGAAAAGATGCAATTTCTGATTAAAAAAACAAATTAATCGTGTACCTAAAAAGAACTTCCTCAATTTTTCTATATGTAAAGATTCATAGAACATGTTCATAAAATCAACACTTAGCATTGAACACAGCAGAGATTGAAAGGGAAAGATGCATTAAGGTAGCACATATGATTAAAAATTTAGTTCCAACTACCAAATATAATAGCAGGCAAGTTTTAATAGTTATATGATTTTTTTACATTATCAAAAAATAATTCATCTAATGTATTTTCATGCAGATCCACTAATCATATTCATAAAACTAATCTTCAAGGGCATTTCCTAAACTGAAAACCAATGGTTTTTCTAAAAAATATCAGAAAACAAAAATTCGCTAGCAAAAACTTTGGAAAATCTCATAGCAGGAATTGAATTGGAAACCACTTGCTTCAAGCTCATTTGTGCTTAGACATAAAAGGAAAATTTCACACCTTGTATTGCTCTATGCGGCGTCTCAATTTCTGCTTGTTTACTTCTTTGTCCTTTATTTCAGCAGCATCATCTTGTCCCAACTCAAAGTCATCAATTATCTCTGGGCTGTCCACTGGATCCACAATAATTTCATCCTCCACAGTGCTGGGAATCAATTTTACGACAATTACGTCACATTCATGTTTCAGAATACATGTGAACTAGAAAAGCGGATGCATTTAAATTAAGTGATTATGTCCATGTAAAACAATTCGCTACAATTTCGCTCTTTGTAGATTTGACAAAAAAGTATACAGTCTGGGGATTTATATTTATTTACATGGATTGTAACATACTGGGAGATGCCAAACAAGATTATTATATGTAATATCTTTAAATAGAAGATAAAGAAGTTTTGCCCCTGGCCATGCTCTGAATCCATTCATTTTCTTTTGCTGCTAATAGGAACCAAGCATGAACCTTGTCACAGATATGGCAAAACATCTCTAAACTGTAATAATTTATTTGACTGCCTAATAGCCCTGCTTCTTGAGGTACCAGATTACTGCAGAAAGAGAATACTCAATCATGCATAATAAAAAATCTTCATTGAATATATTGGAGTGAAAAGAGTTGCTTAGAAACAAGAATAAGAATGTTAACCATGACAGAAATGGAAGATTTTTGTGAAACTAGACGTCTGGGGCACTTGAACCTCTACATTATCAGAAATTGCCACAAGTATTTCATATTTAGCTTCCTTTTCATCATTCAAGACTGGGACAATTTTCATATTTTTCTTGAACCTTTTTGTGTGTGCCATGGGTAATTTCTGCAGTTTTGAGGGTTTTTCAATCCATGTTCAGGGTTGGGTTTCTGTTAATTTGTGTGTTGAAGAATTATTTGCAGGTATACAAGGGCTTTTCTTGTTTCTCAAGAACCATCTACTTTAAAAACCTTGTTAGAAGCAAATGAGGTTTGGATTTCCCAGTTCTTTTTACTTTCTGTTGAGCTGTCAACAGAATTTTGCTTTCTACTTTGATGTCGCCACTGTTTTACAAGGATTTTCTAAGATTGAAATTCTTTATAAGTTTTTCAGTTTTTTTTCTTGCCCACAGTATCTCTATGATTTTCTAGTTCTTCCATGGTTTGGTCTTTCAAGGGTGAACAGAGTTTCTTTCTGATCATGCCTGGTTTCTGACTTGACCAACAAATAGTTACAGAACACGTGAGCAGAGTTTTGCTATTTTCTTTGATGTTGTCGTTGTTTTACAAGGCTTCTTTAAGATTTAAATGTTTTAAGGGTTTTTCAGTCTTCTTCTTGTCCAGAGCATCTCTGCAATGTCCCCCACTAGGAGTCTGTCTGTTTCTCGATAATTAAACATACATCATTATACATTATTATGCCTTAAATCAGATTATTAAAACTAGAGAACAATTAGTACTCATAATACAATTGATAATTACCATATTTAAGCTCCCAATCCTTACTTCTTTCCTAATCATCAACCCCAACGGAGGATGGGGAATTACTATGTTAGGGCACTAGAAAACCATTCTCCACAAATAGGCCCAAGGGTTTCAGGAACACCTGTCCACACCACCTCGTGGGGCTCACCTACTTTGTGAGATATTAATACCGCCTTTCCCTAACAAAACCAACCTATCCTCACAAGGGGCAATAGAGAATTATTACGGATAAGATCATTAATATGCAAATCTCTCATGTATTATGAAAGTATATGTAAATAAATGAAATTAAGTATAATTGTCATATAAATCTGATTTCCCTATTATTAACAAAAATAAATCTTATTGGCATTATTTTTGTTATATGTAAATATAAGAATAAATGAAACAGCTTATATTATAGGCCATATATCTGCCCCTTATTCCTAATAGAATTCAAATATAACATTACTATAAATAAGCATTTAGTTCATAAGTGAGATACAGCATACCAATCTGCTGTTACAACAATGATTGCAAGTAATATCATATGATCTGCTCCTTCGATGAATTGTCCTATCTTTTATATCTTCATATTTAGATAAGGAACATGGCCTTTGGGATTAGATATCTCTTTCCAAATAGGGCATGTCTTTTCAGTCTCTAATAGCTGCTTAAACAGATAATTGTTTTGTTTATTATTAACAATACTCAATATGACTCGCTGTCCCTAGAACAGTTGTTTATTATTAACAATACTCAATATGACTCGCTGTCCCTAGAACAGCATCGTAACCTTAAATGATTACATCAATCATTATCAAATCACACTTGATGGGATTTCTTCTAATCACTTCTTTAATCGCATCACTTTATTGAAGTGAAGTGCTGCTTTAATTCAACATTGCTTAATATTTGGTTTAGTTAAACTCAACAGTTTAATGGTGAATTGAAAGGATTAAGTTTCCTTTCTAAATGCTTTCTTTGATTATGACATGTAAATTGCTACTTCCTTCGCTAACTAATTGCTTAACATTACTGTTTCATTTGTAGCCGCTGCACATTAATGAATCAAATATTTCCTTCATCTTGTATGAAGTCAGTCACCATGTTCCTTTTAAATATATCGCTGCTTATGTAACAAATTCTTCTCAAACCAGTTGCTCTGTCTTTAATGGACAACCTTTCTACCTTGGTTGTGAGTGATAAAACATTTAGCGCCTCCTGATCTTTAACCTTATTTGGACGGGGCATGACAATCTCTATGATTTTTTGTTTCTTCCATGATTTGGTCTTTCAAGGGGGAGCAGAGTTTCTTTCTGATCATGCCTAAGCTGAAGTATTGATATCCAAGTTGAAACACTGTAATCCATAATGCCTCCATCTGATAAAGCCCTTATTGAAAGCACTGAAACTGACAGAGATAGATTTAATGTGCTCTCAACCAGGGATTTTACCATTATTGCTCATAAACCCTCTTGCCAGTGCTGATCTCAAAAAGGTGGCTATTTGCATTTTCCAAGCGATTGGAGTTTAAAAGACATCTGAACAAAAATTGAGGAGCATAGCTCAGCAAAAGTTGTTTTCTGTTTCAAATAGTTCCCATTAAGCACAATAGCCAACCAGCTTACTAGTAAGGATATCCCAATTCAAAAGACAATAATACTTACAGTGGTATGTGGATTTGTGGACTGGATGGACACTCTTGTCCCTCAGAATTACTTTCTGTCATATACTGTGCTCTCAACTGGTAAGTGGATACTGCTTTGAACACAAACACTTCATCTCAACTAGGTTATCTGATGCAGATATTCTCCAATAATGAAAAAATTAAACTTGCTCCTGAGCAACCACAAGTGTATTACTATTCTCAAATTCTGCCTTTAGAAAAGGACCACCTATGAGTGGTACTCTATAACTAGGCTCCTCTGGCCTGGATAGCAGAGACTCTGTGGGGGTTGGGTAGAGGTTATACTGGTGTACTGTTAGACAAGAACTTGGTGGTGGTAATCGGGGTATGCAATCTTTATGCCCAAATTCCAAAATCTATGTAGAGGAGAATATCTCAAGACAGCTATCCTTGCTGTTTTAACTTTGGTATTATGGGACCACTCAATTTTTTTTAAATTGTATATTGGCATCCCTAATTGCAGTTTCGATTGTCATTCTACTGCTTACCTGATTTAAGAATGACCATTTCAAAGAAAGAATGTATTAGCTCATGCCCAAACTCTCAAAATTAGTCTTGAGAAATGGAAAGCCATGACAATGCTTAAAAGCTGTGGAAGAATCCAAGGATTAGGAAACAAACACAGGCAAAAAGAGGAACAAATAGGTTGAGAACCAGAGTATGCTTCTGACTATGTGGAGGAAAAGAAATAGTTTCCCAATAAAAATTCATATGGCATTGCTCCTGATGTTGATAACATTGGAAGTAACTTGGAACCCAACCTCACGAGTCACAGTTGGGAGATCCAAAGAGTTCAAGAGATCTGGCAGGTTGTTCAAGTCATGGGCAATCATTGAAGGTTAACCACAACGCAGGAGATAACTCAAACTATGATCTTAATAAAGCCTTGAAAAGTCCATGTCAGACAAGAAGCACTCACTTGCACATTCACACCTTGGGGCTCCAAACAGTTCAGAAGATATAGCTTGTAGTTCAACTGGACCACCTTTGAAGGTTAACCACAATGGAGTAGATGACTCAAACTCTGATCTTGATAAAGCCTTCTGAAGTCCAATGTCAGACAGCTAGCAGCCACTTGGACATTATTAGTCCATTGATGTTAGCATTAAAAATTTGTTTGCAATCCTTCAAAGCAGCTTCACAAGGTTTCCCCATGAAAATGAGATTTTGACCTCAAATGTCCAGAGAACCTCTAGATGTTGTGATTATACAATTGTCCTATCAGTCATTACCATTCTGCATACATGACAAGCTTAGAATGACAGCAAACAAATTATAGGATCCTTGACATGGCTTGGGGCCAAAAGAACTTTGATCAGCTAGATGGTACACTTGGTCCAGCCATCAGGCAGAAGACAGTTGGATACAAGCTAGGATTGTCGGATTCTATGCTAGCTCATCTGCTTCCATGTTTTTCTCAGATGCTAAACTTCAGTGCTTAAGAATAGATATGGATCAGAACATTATCATGTTTATATCTGTAAGATTTTAGGGGCTGGTGTTCAAGGTAATATATCTTCCTTCAAATTAAATGTCTCCAAACAGTTGTGGCTAGAGCTTGGAGTGACTAATGCCTAGTTTGATTGAAGATGAAGGGTGGTTCACTAGGTGGGAAACATCCATCAACGTACAACAAAGTTTCTTGGAGTTTGGGATGAACGGGCTGAAAGATCTAGGAAAGGAAACAACCAACAAGTTCACCTCAAGCTCAAGCAGGCAAGACACCACTTGGAAATAGACCCTTCTAACAGATCAAAGAAGCATCCGTGGATCCTTTGTGTATCACTTCTATGGACTTTGTCAAGCAAGCAATTCCTTGAATATTTAAAGCTTTGCGAGATTGAATCTACCTTGAGTCCTAGAAATGGGAGAGCTTGCTGCAGTCACATAAGAGATGAAAAGTCACCAGTTACAAACAGTCTCCCAATGTCTTGAATTGGCAAATATGGCAATCATCAAACTCATACCTAGAGGCGTTAAAAGGGAAATGGTTATCATGTTTCTCAAAGTGTCTGAAAAGATTTTGGAAAAAATGTCATCTAAGAGAACAAGTTGTTTGTAGCATAGATATTCATAAGAGAGCAAACTAGGCTTATCAAGAGAGGATTCATTCTTGATAAACTTATTAAATCAAGGCCTTCAATATTCACAAGTATATGACCAAATTTTAGATAAATAATAGGACACTTTAGCTTATTTAGACCTTTGAATAGTTGTTTGATCAGGGCTAAATTAGGTGGTTTGTTGAAAAGCAAATTCACATTGTCATTTTTCATTTCTTATTACAATTTCCAGCCTATATAAAGTGGTAAAAAGTAATGTAATTTTATAGCTCGTGCATCAAAGTTAATATAAAAGGCTTCAGATAGATTTCAATAAAGCTATGATGGGAACCAATAAGACTTAATTGTTGGAATGGTTGGGATTTAGTACTTTCTTTCAAAAGTTCATGGTGAGATTCTTTGCACAATTTTCCATAAGAATAGGTGTTAATGGGTTACATTCAAATTTTAAACATTTGCACAAGTTAATCCACTAGGGCTACCCATATGCACCTTGCTTATATGTGATTCTTGCTTTCCAACTTAAGATTTTGGGATAGTGACAAGCTCATAAAGATTCACAAGTCATCTAGAATTGGTACTTCTGACTTTTATTGAACTTATTGTGAAAAGATGCAGCCAATCAGCCATGTGTCTAAAAATATTATCCAGCGGGAAAAATAAATTGGAAAAGGTTTTAGGCTGAATTCTGTTGGCATATGATGATATGATGATATGATGATAATGTATGTTGTCATTGATGTCAATAAGTACAGGTGAACCGGTATGAAGATTGGAAGAAGTTGTTATTGATGTTCAAATTGGAGAACCGGTATGAAGAGATGTAGTGAACCGGTGTCAGGGTTTCACTAAGTGTGACTACCAGTTGGTAGTCTCAGCTTTAGGGTTTCCGGTTTGGCAATCTAGCTTGTGCGATGCAACAGGTGACATTTTGTGATGAGTTAGCTAAGAGATAAGGAAGAGATCGAGATGCCACGTCAGTTTTGTGCACGTGAAGGATTTCCTTGAGGATCTTGCATGTGAAGATCAATTGCATTAAATGTCTACCTCGGGAATGAACATTTTTCTTAGCGGTATGTGAAGAGAGCATGATGGGTTACTAATTTCTATGTGCGGCGAAGAATGGACAATGCAGAATGACTTGTGATCTGTTTGAGATTGTTTCATTCTATGTAATGTGTTTGGACGGTCAGGATTGGACCGCTTGTAATTGTAAACCTAAAATACTTAGGCTTTAAGGTTTATGCTACCGACCTAATTGTTGTCTATAAGGTCAATGATGTTTGTTATTGTAAGTTGTTGGCAAAAGTTGTGTGTGTATTCGAGTGATGAGATACTTGCCAGACCAGTGAGTGAAAACTGCAGAGTGTGATTGCAAAGTAGAAGAACTGAAAAGGATCTGCCTTAGCATGTAGTGTTGTTATCAGATCAGAGCTTTACCTGTTGTCTTCTAACCATTTCAACAGTAGGAAAATCCCTTTGTCAGATAGCTTTAACAGGCTTATTGTAAAACCTCTAACCAGGTGACTCAAGTTCATTGAGTTCTTCAAATCCTCTAGCAAGGTAACCTTTAACAGGGTATATAGTCATCCCTTTACCGAGTGATCTTTAACAGGATCGGTTCCTAACAGAACCTTATTGTAAAGTCTTTAACCAGACTAGGCTCCTAACAGAGCGAGCTTCAAAAGAGTTCAAAACAAGCTTGTGGGTATTCATCCCCACCGTGGTTTTTCCCATTTGGGTTTCCACGTGAAAAATCTGTGTGTCATGAGTTGTGCATTTTTCATGTGATGATTGAATATTCTTGGTTTAGGTGATTATGCATGCAGAGCTAATGGTTATAGTATTACTGATACAACACATGCATATGTGTTTTGGTGAAGTAGTTATCAAGTGTTGAATGATATTTGAAGTATTTAGTTTTACTGGTTTAGTTGTCTGAAGCATTTTTGTGTTTAACCGGTATACCCATGGTTAAGTTCAGTAATGAAGACAACTGGTTATCATTGTTTTAACTTGATAAGTTGTTGAGAAGTTTTTGTCTGTACTGATTCCCTCCCCCCCCCCCCCCCCCTCTCAGTACCAGTTAGGGTATTCGTTGTTCATCATTATTCATCAAATTCAACTTGCTTCTGATTTCCCTCCTCTTGTGAGATTCTCTCTTGGGTGAACCTTGGAAAATGATTGAGCTATCTGCTATCACATTCTTGTGACTAGGTAGGTGTAAGGCAACTTTTGAAGAGGACACTTCACCACTCAGCTTAATAAAAATAGTCAAGCTTGGATTATTCTCGATCTCTAGCTTGCCAAGAAAGTTACAAATGTTGATGAAGTCATGGCAATGAGGCACATCTATTATTCCTCTTTTCTGTTTCCCTCTCTGACAGCCTTTTAAATCCTGGAGAGGGTGCTTGTGAGCTTTCTTTGGGACAAACAAGGTGGAGTGAAACAGATTCCTTTATGGCATGTGATATTACATTTTTGGCACTGTCCCACTCAGCTTGATAAAAATGGTCAAGCTTGGATTATTTTCAATAACCAGCTTGTCAAGAAAGTTACAAATGTTGATAAAAACATGGCATCAAGGCACATATATTTCCTCTTTTCCGTTTCCCTCTTTGTCGGCCTGTTAAATTCTGGAGAAGGTGCTTGTGAGCTTTCTTTGGGACAAACAAGGTGTAGTGAAACAGATTCCTTAAGGCCTGTGATCATAAATTTTTGGTACTCCCCAGTATAAGAGCTAAAGCATCGCCCCTTCTAAAAAGTGGTAGTGAAGATAGTAGAGAATGATTCCCCATGTCAAAAAAAATTTCATCCAATCCATAACAAATTAGTAGATTTAGGTTTTCAAACTTCCCTTTTAGCTTAAAAACATCATTGGTTGTGCTATGGTGTTAAAACTTTCAGGTTCAACTCCATTTATAAGAGCATGAGCTGTTTGAAATATAGCGTCCAAGTTTCTTCAATAGCACTCTAAGGAGACATGGAATGCTTAGGAAATAGCTTCTTAGACCAATTTAAAAATTTCACTTTTCAAAATCTCATGTTGGTTCTTTGTTCTGTTTGTTGATAGAAAATTGGCCAAAAGTTGTTTTCATTGGAGGTTATAAAAAAAGTAGACCAACATGCTTCTCAAGATCTCGGTAGAATAATTTCTAGAAGTCTATCTTCTCACTGTGCAACTCCAAGGGTCAATACCTTTCTCAAGAGATTGGAAATAAGGAAATGATAAGGCCTTCTACAATTATGTGACAAAGGACCAAAACGAATCAGTGAAACACACCACATGTCTTACCCCATGATTGACAGGAGGACAGGGATGAGGGACATGAAGTTTACTAGCAAAGGAGATCCCAATCCATTTGGAAATTACAATACTCTTTCATACACAAATTTTTGGGGTGGTTAAAACCCCACCAAGAGTGGGTTGTCTAAGACAAGACTTCAAAAATTCAATGCTGTATATTATTGTTTAAGCATCCTTTTTGGCAGAAACAATATTATTGATCATGTCTCTTGATGATGTCCTCCTGTCCATTTAATGCTATAGATTATTTTTTATACATTCCATTTGGTAGAACTAAAATTGATAAGCATGTCTTTTGAAGATCTCCTGCCATTTTTTTTGCTGACAATTTCAAGTTGAATTCAATTATCTAATCAGCTCACCACCATGGAAAGGCCCTATCCTTGGGATCAGCTTTTCTACTCCCCTCATATATCTCTAAACAAAAGAAGTAGCTCAAGTCTCGTCAAGGTCTTTAAACAGACTCCAAGAGGACTTTGGCTGAACCCAATCCCAAGAAATGTGATAAGTATGTTGTTATAAATGATTAGCTCTGAGTCACCTCAATTTGTTAATTGTGTTCTGCCTCAACCAAACATAGCTCTACTCGGATAGATTTTGACATAAGTAGAATATTTTGTTTATCGCTCACTACATTTCTATCCTGTCTAATTTTCATACTTTATTTAGCTCCCTACACTTCCTCAACCTAAAGGGAGATAGCATTTAGGCACTCTACGCATTGAGATGATCACGGATGGCTGCAAGTTTTAAAGGCACAATTTGGTCAACTGCTATTAGCTTCCTATGGAAGTCAAAGTGTAAAGCTACTTTGCAGGGAGACTCTCCCCTCTCAGCTTAGCTTTAGATGAACCGAGGTTTTCAAGCAATAGTTGACTTTTCTTGTTATAGTAAAATTCAAGTGTTTCCATGAAAAGCTTGAATCATTTTGTCTTAGTTAGATGCATTGCTATGATATAATTCTTTTGGAACCAGCCAAAAAACAATATAGAAAGAAAGACCTCATACTTCACTGCCAAAAAGAAAGTGGATTCTAATATTGTATTGATATATTCGTCTTCACTGTTACCAAGTTTGCTGTTAGAGATTAAAAAAACCTCAAAAACAAAAGCTCATATGTAACAAGAATTATAAACAAAAAGTAATCCCCAAAGTTGAAGGATGCAATCTACTAAGATGCTTCTTTGCTTCCATACAAAAATTTTAAAGAATCTGTTATACACCATCCTTTGTAATCTCTATTAGGGAAATATGTCAAGCAATAACCTCTAGAAAATAAACATGAAAAGGCACAGGAATCAGCAGGTTATGTAACTCCATCAAATTATCAATGCAATTATAAAATGTAATGATCTCATTAACAGATTTGTCACATGAATTATAAACAAAAACAATCCCAAAATTTGAAGGACGTCATCTACCATTAAACTAGGATGTTCCTTTGCTTCCAAACAAAAAGTTTAAACATTGTTATACACCACCCTTAGTAATCTCTATTAGGGAAATATGTCGAGCAATAGCCTCTAGAAAATATACATAAAAAAGTCACAGAACCCAGTAGGTTATATAACTCCAACAAACTAACAATGGAACTGTAAATCGTAATGATCTTGTTAACAGATTTGTGACATGAATCATAAACAAAACACAATCGAAGGATGCCATCTAACATTAAACTAAGATGCTCCTTTGCCTCCATATGAAAAGTTGAAACACTGTTATACACTACCGTTTGTAATCTCTATTAGGAAAATGTAACATGCAATAGCCTCTAGAAAATAAACATAGAAGGGCACGGTAATCAGTAAGTTATATAATGCCAACAAATCGATAGTGGAATTATAAAGCGTAATGATCTTGTTAACTGATTCGTCACATAATCAACTTCAAAACTAAAAGATCAAAATGATGAGAGTCACTAAACGAGAGGAAGCCATTGTCAGAATTAGAAACCCCTAAGGATGATTTCACTTGGCAATGCCTCACAAATAATCACCAGAGTCCACCATGCAGACCCTTACTAAATACAAACCATGTTCAACAACGTAGGTAGATGGCAAGGAGTGAATTTGGGAAAAGAGGAAGTTCACTTGCTACCTATTCTTGTTGGTCAAATAAAGGCTTAAATTATAAAGTGAAAATAAGAATCTACATCACAATTATTGTTCTCTCAAAGTATACCCAAATGATAATACCATTAAACTGTGTTGAATAACAAACCTCTCTAGGGCCCAGATTAACTTGATCGAATTATTTGCATTTTACACACTAAACATTTCCTCCATCATCTTTACCGCAAAAGCATCCTTGCAAAAGACATTTCATCTGCCTCTAAGAAGAAGTTAAGCTGTCATATTTTATTTTCTTGAAGAAAAGAAGCTACTGAAATCAAAGAGAGCAAGAAAAGTTGAGCTTCATGGCAACTTTGAAATTCTGTCTAGGAAAAACCGACAATTCAGTGAGAAATGGCACAGATTATGATGTATGTCAGGACAGTTAAATTCAAAGAGATGGCCTTTTTCAGCTGTATCAATAATGCTTTTTGACTAAGGATACAGCAGATACAAATGGTGAGGAAATCATTCACAGGAGCATTGTAGTTGATACCGCCACAAAAGCGACAAAACTAATCTGTAGTTGTCTGGCCAATGCATAACATCTTTGAATTTACAAAATGTCAATGTACTGTCCGTATTCCAGATTTTAAAAAAAAAACCGTTATCTCTCGTCTTCTTTTAAAATGTTAACTCATTGGACATAGAATATAGTTCAGCGAGACCGCACTTCCCATCACTCCCAGGAGAATAGCAAGTTAATACTCAAAGATATGGGGGCTCTGTGCCCATCCAGGGCAAAATTCCAAAAAAATTGTGCGTCCAAAAACAGACTAAACTAGTTGGAAATAATAAATAGTTAGTAATTAAATTTATGTAAGAAACGCTTATGGATATAACTGTGTACGTTTTCTTCGTATCAAAGTTTTCTTTTATTTGAATCTTTCATTTTTACTTCATCATTTTGATAATGCGGTTGATCTGTACGCTGATACAAATAAAAATAACATAGTTATGCTCAGAAGAGTTTCCCACTCCGTACAATGGACAGTGAAAACCTCATGTTCATAAAATTATAATTTGATTACTTGGAACAATCGCTGCCATCAAAGATTGAAAATCCTATTTTGCTAAAATTCTGCAATATCATTTTAAAACGTCTATGTTCTGACTACATTAGGATTTGATATGTTGTGGAGGCAGAAAAGAGAATAATAAGTGCGAAAAGAGAAGGCAAGTGCTGACCCCATCATGGTGATTTTAAGGGAGGATTTGATAGGTAGGGAAGAGAGGAGAGTGACATCGGTGAATTTGTGAGGGGAAAGAAGCTTCTGGCGCTTGGGGAGGACAGTAGTGAGTTCGCATATGCGCCTCTTTAGCTCCGAGACGCTCTCGTCCCGGCTCACCTGCACTCTGTATTCTCTGCCACTCCATTTAACTACCACTGTCAAATCCTCTTCCGATGCGCATGAGCTACTGCTACTGCTGCTGCCCTCCATATTTTCCATATTTTCCATCCACCAAGAAACCAGGGCTCCCTGCACACAACTCTCTTGTATTGTTCTTATTGAATAATCGTATTTAAACGATTAATGATTGGCCCTATTCAAAATCCCCTTCACATTTTTTTCCACCTTTTTGCAAGGGGAATTAGAGGAGAGGGGCTTTTCCACGGGCGGGGTCCTATAGGTGCAATAGAATTGTGCAGTTAAAGCATCCACTATATGAGTTTTGTTTAATTTAAAAAAAATATATAGAAATATTAAATTCAATCATTTATCACATATTAAATGTACACATTTTAGTCAATATTTGATTTAGGTATATATAAAAAATATCAAAGTGTATTTAAAACACAATTGTAGAATAAGTGGGACTGATAACATTTAGCACATGTGAGATCATTAACACAATCATTGATGTTCATTACTAAGTCTTTTGATTAAAATATATGTATCCATGTATACAAAATTAACCATCCTACTAGGACACGTACACATCAAAATGATACTATCATGTGCAAGTCCATCCAAACCCATCTATCCCATCAAACATATATCATAGATATACTAATATGTATATTTCCCCACTAAAACATGACCAAATTAACACGTATTGCCACCCATTATCACATATGTCAAGGTGAACCACACAAATATTAGTCACTTCACCACACATCTATTAGTCAAATCACCTATATGTCAAGGTTAACTTGAAGACAGTATCCTTTGAAATTCTTCTTACCACAGGGATTTGACCGATTGAGCAATATCTCGTTACAACCATAATAGCCTCCTTGGTTATTGTATGGGTCCTTTCCAAATACATATCCTCTCCGTGAACTCGACTCAAGATGATTCTTATGTGTTCTTCCTCAAAATCTTCAAGAAAATATGCTGCATTATGAAACCCTTTTTCAAAAACCCTAGCATATTTGGTTTCAATCTTTCTGCTCTTATCACAGAGTGATTTCAGCTGAGTATAGAGGTGTAGAGTTCCTAAATCTTCTATCTTGCAATCTATATAGCTGGACAAGTCACCTTTGACCACAACACTGCTCAGGACTTGCGATAATGCATTATAAGACATAATTTCATCTGCCTTTAGAGCTTCCTCAGGCTCAACAGTGAGCATCAACCTTTCTACAGACTTAGAAGAAGATGTCATTCTAGTTAAACAAGTTTTGAAGCGATATACAAAGAAATACATTGTATCTTGCACGTCGCTCTATTTCCTGGTTGAAATGTCCAAATGTACACCCATTCGCCTCTCTGCAACTTTCAATTTAGCTTGATTTCTCTAAACACAAAACAATTTTCCAATTGACAACAAGACAATCTTGTTCTGCTCTGCAATTGCTTCAAATTTCTTTTTCGAAAGAGTCAGGGTAAAAATGATAAAGTAAAACTTGTTTTTATCCTCTTTACCAAGTGTAATAAATGCTCGCACTTTAGGTTACAAACCCTAATTTTTATTTACCACTTAAGTGAAATACCGGTTGATAACACGTTAACAAAAAGTCACCAAAAAATTATAATTCAAAAATTCTTTCCCGCTCATTTTACAAGGGGTCCGGAGATGTTTTACCATTAAGCTCCCCTTAGTCGTGTTAGACAGGCTTAAGTCACCGGTGTTGGATTCTCTTCACTGGGTGAAGGAACAATTTCTTCTCCAGGCGAGTCATCACCTTTCTTTTTCCAAATCTGATTCATATCTTCTCTGGTTTCATCAACATCGACTTTCTACTTGCCTTTCTAATCCTTAAAGGAGTTGACTGGTCTGTTATTTCTTGATCTGCAAAACTTTGCTAAGTGCCCCGGTTTGTTGCAGTGGTAACAGACCATACTAGATGATCTCTAGGGTCCTACATTTCCTCTTCCTGTTCTTCTTCTGCAGTTCATAGCCACATGACCAAAGTTATTACAAAAGGTGCAAACAACATTTGTTCCCTTTTCCATTTCAAATGGACTAAACTGGTTGCCATAGGATCTTTGCTAGTCCCGATTTACCCAGTTATCAAAATTCCTTATCCAGTCACCATTTGGTCTAGGATGCATGTGTGGTACAGGATTGTTTGATCCATATCTGCACTCAATATGTCTATGCCCATACATTCCACATGTGTAGCAATGACCTTCAAACTTTCTAGACACATACCTAACATTAGTATTGTAATTTGCATTTCTGTTAGGTTTGTTTCTACAAACATTTGCAGTATGACCAGGCTTGTGACAAAACAAAGCAAACGGGTTTAAAAACCTTCTTACCGGTAGTCTTATTGACTTTAGGAGCAGTTTTGTTCTTTATACCGGAGGATTCACCTTTTTCTGTTATATGAAAACCAAGTCCAGAGATATCACCCTTCATTCTCTGTGATTGAATTTGTTCTTCCAGCATGGTAGAACTTTTGACGAACTTCTCCAATTTCTTATTGGCTTCAGTAAGCTTTTTGACAAGATCTTCATTATGCTTAGACAGGTTCTCTTTCAGAGACGATGTCAAATCAAGGTCTAGCTTTAGGTTCTCCTTTTCTTCTATTTCAACAATCAAGTCCTCATGTATAGTGTCTTTTTCTCATTTGATCTTTATGATCTCTTGATCTCTTACCTTGATAAGATCTTCAGCAGCTCTTATGGCTTCCAGTTCCCGACTCATGCGGATAGTGAGACCTTCTAGCTCTCTTCTTAGATTCAGTTTTTTACCGTTCACCTTTTCAACTTCATCAACTAAAGCTTCAATATTGGCTTCATCTGAAGAACCATTATTAGATATTTCTAGTAGTTTTTCAAATAGCTCTCTCCTTTTGACTTGAGAAACTTTCAGTTTGCCCCTAAGGGATTCAATTTCAATTCTTGCTAGCTTCTAGCTCTCTAACCATCTCGAAGTAGCTTATGTCCCCATGGTAGTTTCAAGATTCCCTTCTAAGCGGTTAGGCTTCAAAGAAGTTGGGCTCTGATACCAATTGATGGACTTGAAAAGCACTGAGAGGGGGGGGTGAATTAGTGACACCAAAACAAACACAACTTCAAACACTAACCAGTAGATGAACTTAACCAAGCATTTAAACAAAATGCATGCTATCCAAAATGAAATAACAACATCCACATAAAGTAGAACATCCACCATAACACGTGTTTATACGTGGAAAACCCAAATAGGTAAAAACCACGGTGAGATGGAACTCACAAGTTAACTATCTGCAGTAAAAGATAACTGACCGGTTAAGGTCTTACAAAGTGCTCTGCTAGGAGTGAATCTTGTTAGAGATCCCAAGCTTGATTAGAAGTGTATACCCTGTTAAGAGTACTACCCTGTTAGGAGTAACCTCGCTAGAGGATTTGAGAATCCAAACTAATGGATCACCTTGTCAGAGGATTTGTACAATGAAGCTTGTTAGAGCTTACCCGGTTAGGGGATTTGATTATGTTGTAATGATTAGAAAACAACAAGAAAGGTTTGATCTATTATGAGTAGCACAAAACTTGCTTGATCATATCATTCTAAGTACATTCAACACTGCTCTTCATCTTAACACTTATCACTCTTCAACAAAAGATTTCACTCTTTATACATATTAGTGTTCACATAAAATCCTCTTCTATATCAGTTCTCTCTCTTAAATGATTCACTAAGATGTCTTTAAATAGAGATACGAATCTTATGTTGACCATAGGAAATAAAAACACAATTTCCTAGGTGCAGTTTATCTAGACAAGTAAACATAACTCATCACAAAAATGACCGTCAAGAAAACGGTGCTGGTAACTCATCACAAAATCAGATACCGGTTAGAACAGTCAATACCGGTTGGAACAAAACATGTGAACCGTTGTCCTGGAATCTTCCGTTTGATCTCCATCTTCATTTTCATCTTCATTTTGATGCCGACTTAATGTAACCACAGGTTATCTCTTAAGCACATACCGGTTGACACAGAGTATCGGTTAGAGATAGACCTTAAACATACTGGTTAACTGTGTAAACCAATGAAGTTACACCGGTAGTCAATGTAATCATATGTGTGTGTGAGAGTGTTTCATCAATAAGAACAAGTGATGAATACATTACAATCATCATCAAGCCAACAATATTTACACTTCCTTGGAATTCTTCATGACATGAAGAATACCCCACCCAACACGAAGATGCCTAGAAATGCAATGCTGGCAAGAGTAATAGAATCTGTGTAGCATGAATATCTGCATCTAATGTTAATGTAACAATATAATGAACACACGAGATGTATATAGCATACACATGAACACAAAAGCATCAATACTTACTTAACTATTAAAAATCATTTTAAGATCTCAATCCCATCTCCGTCTCATTTATTTTGAAAGATAAACATAACATGAATTTATCTCGAGCATGGAGAAAACACAAGAATGCATACATGCACATCTAACTATTGATTTACACACACATTATAATCAGCTCACTTACTTCATTCCATAGATAACAAAAAGTACATGATATTCTCAAAAGAGAGCACATCATAATTGGTAACTTTGAAAGCATATTTAACACATCTTAATTGAATGACAAAGAAGCTCACCCGAAGCATGTACAAGCATACAATGCATACAACAACATATGATAGATTCTCTTTTTATACAAGAGAAAATATTCAAATATGAAGAAAAACATAAGCACTTATAGGAATTCTGAAGCATCAGTCCTATGCTTTCACTACTTGATGTTTAAGCTAAACACATAAAACAACTCGAGTACATCATTCCAAGATAACATTATAAATACAATCTCGCATATCTATCTGATATAATGCACACATATGATAAGTATAAAAACACAATTACACATGCAAGTGCATCATTTGATGACATTTAAATAATAATCATCTATCTTTAAGAATCTCATACCAAGTTATAAACAAATACACCAACTTGAATTGATGAAAGTTAATCAAATTGCATGGTATAAGAACAATAAGCTATCAACACAGGATATATATGTTTATAAGAATTTATAAATAATGCAAATTACTATCATCTCTAGGTAGTTCATATTTGTCCTTTATGTTACCTTTCTATGTAACATAAGTGCTTATCATTCCATATAAATTAGACTTACACCAAAAAGGAGGTGCAATAGTTATGCCGATAGTGATAAATGTTGTAAATTTTGAAATTCAAAATGTATGAAGTTGATTAATAAATACATTTATTGTTGGTTGTTGAGATGTTTTCTTTGTTTCTGATGTCAGTCTTTCGAAGATAACCTTGTGTGATTTATGCACATTGAAAGCTAAGGAGTTTTAAATTTGTGTATTTTATATAATAAGACATTTTAAAATTAAACATTTAAAACAAAATAATTCAAATCAATGGCTAAGTGCAATTGATGTTCACCACTAATTTTAAGCTCTCGTAGCACAGGGTGAAAAATTGTAAACCATTGATACTGACTTCTTGTAGATGAGTATTATTTGCAAAATGAAGATTTGGAGAAATGGAATTAATGTGACGTGGATAATTTAGAAAGTATGAAAGAGATTGGGCTTGGAATTACATACCTTATTTTTCCAAAAAGACAATTGATGTAATCGAGCTTCTTCTTTTGTTTTTATAACCATGTATGAATTGTTTTGCATTTTAGAGTACCTCTCAAAAGAGAATGTTGGTTCAATGCGTAGGTCATCTAATGACTTGACTCTGGATATAATTATAAAGGTCAATCCTCGTCTTTCTATTTTTCCAATATCGATTGTTGCGTTTTAAAGTGTTAAATCTTGGGATTGGTGTATGGTAATAGCCCATACAATTATGAGTGGTATTTGCCTATGATTGCCTAGCAATACAAGTATTATTGGTATAGCTTTTGGGTCATTTGGATTCCATGGTGGCCTGTTGTAGTTATACGTCCTTGTTATGATGTACATTGGAACATCTGGTGGTTTGGAGCTAGGCTTATACATGATATCAATAAAGTTTCACCAAGAGCTCCATTTACAAGTCTTTCTTGTGTCCATACATTGATCATGAGAATGATTCATTGGCCCTTGCATTGTAGTACTTGTTTCTCAAGTTGTTCATCAGCAACATCAATATTTGTTTTGCTTCTGGTACTTGTTGCAATACTCATCACAATTGGATGGTCCAGTTGTTTTAACATTCTTCTATTGGAGTCTTACTAAATCATTAGAAGAAAACACGTGTATTGAATTGTCAAATTGTTCATTTTCACTTTTTGTCAGTTGTTTATTTGTGCATGTTATTAACGGTTGTCAATCTTCTTATGTTGAGTCTGCATTCTATATTTTTAGAAATGTTTGACGAAATTGTGCTTGTGTTGGAGTTTCGCCTTTTGGACGAGAAATTGTTTGTAAGGTGATAACTATTGTAAATTAGTTCCAAAGTGTTACGACATTCGAGTGTGATGTGTATATAGTTTTGTCCATGACAGGTGGCAGTTGTGCAACATCACCAATCAAAATTATGGATACTCCACCAAAGTGTACATGTTGTCAGTGGGAGAAAGCCTCGCATAGCTTGTTGCCTATTTTTAATAGTAGTTTTGGTCCTATGAATCTCATTTCATGAATGAGGGTGTATCTTGTGTGGTTCAGCTCTTCTTGGATTGTTGTTAGTGTTTGTCCATGCAATGGTTTCCTTTTTTTTTATAAGAATCATAATTTTTGAATGTGTAGCTAATGCATGAATGTTAGTCAATTTTGGTAGGAGCTAGTGTAAGCATTTGGATCTTTTGTTGTGATGTGTTAAATTAAAGTGCATTCCTTATGCAATTGATTGGGTACAATTTTCATGTTCATGTTGTTCCTTGAATGATTTTGTGTAATGGTTTATCTGAGTGGCCCTTTTTGTGGTTTGTATCTATTGAAAGTGTTAGTTTTTGCTCTAATGAAAATGCATAGTTAGGGATGTTGAGCGTAATTGGTACGTATTCAACTTGGATATATGTTTTATTTGTGCTTATGAATTGTGTTGCAGTGTCATGTAAATATAGGGATATTATAGCTTCATCCCATTTGTAGTTGTTATCAAATTCACACCTACAAAATTGTAGTGCCCCTCCTCGACTAGACTTATATTTCATGCTTGATAGACATATTTAGACCTATTTAGACTCTTGATGATGATTCAATGAATTATGATTAGGTTGTGACATGTGTTTCAGTTGCTTTATGATTATGTGGACTTATGCTACTTTGATGATTTCATAAATGATGTTGTTATCATTATTGGTAATGAGATTTGATGGTGATATACATTTGATGGATTTCCTTATGTGTTCATGTACTTGATGATTATATGTTCTATTTACATTGATGGAATTATATTGATTATGTGCTAGATGATATTATGGATGGTTTTGCATTTATTATGTATTTGATGTTACCATTGATGTACTAACCCTATTTCATGGATATTTTTGATGAGATGTTTATATGTTGTGTTTGACCTATTGTTTGACTGTCTTCGTGGTGGAATCAACGTCACATC